>NC_092731.1:41431869-41741256 GCF_047496885.1 Scyliorhinus torazame
CCAGAGAAACACCCATTAATCTCCCCTCTTTGCTTTCTATTCATTAACCAATCCTCTATCCATGCTACTACTTTCCCCTTAATGCCATGCATCTTTATCTTATGCAGCAATCTTTTATGTGGCACCTTGTCAAAGGTTTTCTGGAAATCCAGATATACCACATCCATTGGGTCGCCGTTATAGAACATAGAACAGTACAGCACAGAACAGGCCCTTCGGCCCTCGATGTTGTGCCGAGCATTGTCCGAATCCAAGATCAAGCTATCCCACTCCCTGTCATTCTGGTGTGCTCCATGTGCCTACCCAATAACCGCTTGAAAGTTCCTAAAGTTCCTACTTCACGGCTCTATCCACTTGAGTGGCAACCTTCAGAGATCTGTGGACATGAACCCCAAGATCTCTCTGTTCCTCCACATTGCTCAGAACCCTGCCATTGACCCTGTAATCCGCATTCAAATGTTTTCTACTTTGAATGAATCACCTCGCACTTATCAGGGTTAAATGCGATCTGCCATTTTCGGCCCAGATCTGCATCCTATCAATATCTCTTTGCAGCCTACAACAGCCCTCCACCTCATCCACTACTCCACAAATTTTGGTGTCATCAGCAAATTTACTGACCCACCCTTCAGCTCCCTCCTCCAAGTCATTGATAAAAATCACAAATGGTGAGGACCCAGCACTGATCCCCGTGGTACACCGCTGGTAACTGGTCTCCAGTCTGAAAATTTTCCATCCACCATCACCCTCTGTCTTCTATGTGATAGCCAGTTACTTATCCAATTGGCCAAATTTCCCTCTATCCCACACCTCCTTACTTTCTTCATGAGCCGACCATGGGGAACCTTATCAAACACCTTACTAAAATCCATGTATACAACATCAACTGCTCTACCTTCATCTATGTACTTAGTTACCTCCTCAAAGAATTCATCGACCGCACTGGTCATGTCCTCAAAAAATTCCACTAAATTCGCGAGGTACGACCTGCCCTTTATGAACCCATGCTGCGTCTGCCCAATGGGACAATTTCCATCCAGCTGTCTCGCTATTCCCGTGCCCGTTTCACGCCGTCGGGTTTCACAAGGCGTGAACACTTTGTCTCCATTTTGGAGAACAGCCCCCAATGTCTACTTTCCCACTCCCAGTGAGAGAGACTTCACTCACTATAGACAGATACACTCAATGTTTAGTATCCCACTCCCAGAGAGAGACTTCACTCACTATAGATAGATAAACTCAATGTTTAGTATCCCACTCCCAGAGAGAGACTTCACTCACTATAGATAGATAAACTCAATGTTTACTATCCCACTCCCAGAGAGAGACTTCACTCACTATACATAGATAAACTCAATGTTTAGTATCCCACTCCCAGAGAGAGACTTCACTCACTATAGATAGATAAACTCAATGTTTAGTATCCCACTCCCAGAGAGAGACTTCACTCACTATAGATAGATAAACTCAATGTCTACTATCCCACTCCCAGAGAGAGACTTCACTGACTATAGATAGATAAACTCAATGTTTAGTATCCCACTCCCAGAGAGAGAGACTTCACTCACTATAGAGAGATAAACTCAATGTCTACTATCCCACTCCCAGAGAGAGACTTCACTCACTATAGATAGATAAACTCAATGTCTACTGACTATGATTTAGTGGCCATTACTGAAATATGGTTGAATGATGGTCACGACTGGGTGTTAAATATCCGAGGGTATCAAACCTTTTGGAAGGACAGAGTGGATGGTGAGGTAGCTCTGTTATTTAAGGATGACATCCGGGCAACAGTAAGGGATGACATCGGTGCTATGGAGGATAAGGTTGAATCCATTTGGGTGGAAATCAGGAATAGTAAGGCGAAAAAGTCACTGATAGAAGTAAACTATAGGCCACCAAATAGTAACATTATGGTGGGGCAGGCAATAAACAAAGAAATAACTGATGCATGTAGAAATGGTACAACAGTTATCATGGGGGATTTTAATCTACATGTTGATTGGTTTAACCAGGTCGGTCAAGGCAGCCTTGAGGAGGAGTTTATAGAATGTATCCGCGATAGTTTCCTAGAACAGTATGTAATGGAACATACGAGGAAACAAGCGGTCCTAGATCTGGTCCTGTGTAATGAGACAGGATTGATTCAGGATCTCATAGTTAGGGATCCTCTCGGAAGGAGCGATCACAATATGGTGGAATTTAAAATACAGATGGAGGATGAGAAGGTAAAATCAAGCACTAGTGTTTTGTGCTGAAACAAAGGAGATTACAATGGGATGAGAGAAGAACTAGCTAAGGTAGACTGGGAGCAAAGACTTTATGGTGAAACAGTTGAGGAACAGTGGAGAACATTCCAAGTGATTTTTCACAGTGCTCAGCAAAGGTTTATACCAACAAAAAGGAAGGACGGTAAAAAGAGGGAAAATCGACCGTGGATATCTAAGGAAATAAGGGAGAGTATCAAATTGAAGGAAAAAAACATACACAGTAGCAAAGATTAGTGGGACGTTAGAGGACTGGGAAATCTATAGGGGCAACAGAAAGCTACTAAAAAAGCTATAAAGAAGAGTAAGATAGATTATGAGAGTAAACTTGCTCAGAATATAAAAACAGATAGTAAATGTTTCTACAAATACATAAAACAAAAAAGAGCGGCTAAGGTAAATATTGGTCCTTTAGAGGATGAGAGGGGAGATTTAATAATGGGAGATGAGGAAATGGCTGAGGAACTGAACAGGCTTTTTGGGTCGGTCTTCACAGTGGAAGACACAAATAACATGCCAGTGACTGATGGAAATGAGGCTATGACAGGTGAGGACCTTGAGAGGATTGTTATCACCAAGGAGGTAGTGATGGGCAAACTAATGGGGCTAAAGGTCGACAAGTCTCCTGGACCTGATGGAGTGTATCCCAGAGTGCTAAAAGAGATGGCTAGGGAAATTGCAAATGCACGAGTGATAATTTACCAAAATTCACTAGACTCTGGGGTGGTCCCGGCAGATTGGAAAATAGCAAACGTGACACCACTGTTTAAAAAAGGAGGAAGACAGAAAGCGGGTAATAATAGGCCAGTGAGCTTAACTTCAGTAGTAGGGAAGATGCTGGAATCTATCATCAAGGAAGAAATAGCGAGGCATCTGGATGGAAATTGTCCCATTGGACAGACGCAGCATGGGTTCATAAAGGGCAGGTCGTGCCTAACTAATTTAGTGGAATTTTTTGAGGACATTAACAGTGCGGTAGATAACGGGGAGCCAATGGATGTGGTATATCTGGATTTCCAGAAAGCCTTTGACAAGGTGCCACACAAAAGGTTGTTGCATAAGATAAAGATGCATGGCATTAAGGGGAAAGTAGGAGCATGGATAGAGGAATGGTTAATTAATAGAAAGCAAAGAGTGGGGATTAATGGGTGTTTCTCTGGTTGGCAATCAGTAGCTAGTGGTGTCCCTCGGGGATCAGTGTTGGGCCCACAACTGTTCACAATTTACATCGATGATTTGGAGTTGGGGACCAAGGGCAATGTGTCCAAGTTTGCAGACGACACTAAGATGAGTGGGAAAGCAAAACGTGCAGAGGATACTGGAAGTCTGCAGAGGGATTTGGATAGGCTAAGTGAATGGGCTAGGGTCTGGCAGATGAAATACAATGTTGACAAATGTGAGGTTATCCATTTTGTTAGGAATAACAGCAAAAGGGATTATTATTTAAATGATAAAATATTAAAACATGCTGCTGTGCAGAGAGACCTGGGTGTGCTAGTGCATGAGTCGCAAAAAGTTGCTTTTCAGGTGCAACAGGTGATTAAGAAGGCAAATGGAATTTTGTCCTTCATTGCTAGAGGGATGGAGTTTAAGACTAGGGAGGTTCTGCTGAAATTGTATAAGGTGTTAGTGAGGCCACACCTGGGGTATTGTGTTCAGTTTTGGTCTCCTTACGTGAGAAAGGACGTACTGGCACTGGAGGGTGTGCAGAGGAAATTCACTAGGTTAATCCCAGAGCTAAAGGGGTTGGATTACGAGGAGAAGTTGAGTAGACTGGGACTGTATTCGTTGGAATTTAGAAGGATGAGGGGGGATCTTATAGAAACATATAAGATTATGAAGGGAATAGATAGGATAGATGCGGGCAGGTTGTTCCCACTGGCGGGTGAAAGCAGAACTAGGGGGCATAGCCTCAAAATAAGGGGAAGTAGACTTAGGACTGAGTTTAGGAGGAACTTCTTCACCCAAAGGGTTGTGAATCTATGGAATTCCTTGCCCAGTGAAGCAGTAGAGGCTCCTTCATTAAATGTTTTTAAGATAAAGATAGATAGTTTTTTGAAGAATAAAGGGATTAAGGGTTATGGTGTTCGGGCCGGAAAGTGGAGCTGAGTCCACAACAGATCAGCCATGATCTCATTGAATGGTGGAGCAGGCTCGAGGGGCCAGATGGCCTACTCCTGCTCCTAGTTCTTATATTCTTTTGTCTTATCCCACTCCCAGAGAGAAACTTCACTCACTATAGAGAGATAAACTCAATGTCTACTATCCCACTCCCTGAGAGAGACTTCACTCACTGTAGATAGATAAACTCAACGTCTACTATCCCACTCCCAGAGAGAGACTTCACTCAGTATAGATAGATAAACTCAATGTTGACTATCCCACTCCCAGAGAGAGACTTCACTGACTATAGATAGATAAACTCAATGTCTACTATCCCATTCCCAGAGAGAGACATCACTCACTATAGATAATAAACTTAATGTCTACTATCCCACTCCCAGAGAGAGACCTCACTCACTATAGATAGATAAACTCAATGTCTACTATCCCACTCCCAGAGCAAGAGACTTCATTCACTCTAGATAGAAAACTCAATGCCTACTATCCCATTCCCAGAGAGAGACCTCACTCACTATAGATAGATAAACTCAATGTCTACTATCCCACTCCCAGAGAGACTTCACTCACTATAGATAGATAAACTCAATGTCTACTATCCCACTCCCAGTGAGAGAGACTTCACTCACTATAGACAGATAAACTCAATGTTTCCTATCCCACTCCCAGAGAGAGACCTCACTCACTATAGATAGATAAACTCAATGTCTACTATCCCACTCCCAGAGCAAGAGACTTCATTCACTCTAGATAGAAAACTCAATGCCTACTATCCCATTCCCAGAGAGAGACCTCACTCACTATAGATAGATAAACTCAATGTCTACTATCCCACTCCCAGAGAGACTTCACTCACTATAGATAGATAAACTCAATGTCTACTATCCCACTCCCAGTGAGAGAGACTTCACTCACTATAGACAGATAAACTCAATGTTTCCTATCCCACTCCCAGAGAGAGACTTCACTCTCTATAGGTAAACAAACTCAACGTCTACTATCCCACTCCCAGAGAGAGACTTCACTCTCTATAGGTAAACAAACTCAATGTCCACTATCTCACTCACATTCTCTATCATTTTCCCATCTCTGTAATTTTCTCTAATGTGGATTGTCCATTTTCAATTACAGAATATCACTGAGAGAGATGAAGACGTTATTGTTGATTCTGGGCTATCTGAGTAAGTAACCTTCATTCAGGACACCGAATACAATTGTGATCATTCAGCATCATCCCCGGAAAATAGATGGAGTAGAGAGGAAGAGACTTTTTCCCCTTGGTGGAGGGATCAATGACCATGGGGCAGAGATTTCAGGTGAGGGGCAGGAGGTTCAGAGGGGATGAGAGTGAAACCTTTTCACCCAGAGTGCGGTGGGAGTTTGGACCCCGCTGCCTGAAAGGGAGGTGGAGGCAGAGACCCTCATAACATTTAAGAAGTGTTTCGATGTGCGCTTGTGATCCCCGGGCAGACACGGCTAGGGGTCAAGTGCCGGGAAATGGGATTAGAATAGTCAGCTGGTTGTTTTTGACCGGCCCAGACCTGATGGGCTGAAGGGCCCTTTCTGTGCAATGTGAATCTCTCACCCCAACAGCTCCTGATATTCGGATCAAAGATCTGATCAAAGAACTGCAGTTTTATCCGAGAAAGTGATTTTTGGAGAGGTTTTATTGAAGGGTGTGTATTTAGGAAGGAGTTCGGGAACGAGAGGAAGATGAAGTTACTGAGAGCTCTCGGGAAGACATTCCCCGGCTTGGAATGTTGGGATGAGGTTGTGGCCTCCACTGATTGGGTGGAGGGAATGGGTGTTGTGATGGGGGCGGAGGGATGGAGTTTGAGGATGAGGGACATTAATTGTGGGTGGAGGGATGGAGTTTGAGGATGAGGGACACGGATTGTGGGCAGAGGGATGGAGTTTGAGGATCAGTGACATGGATTGTGGGCGGAGGGATGGAGTTTGAGGATGAGGGACATGGATTGTGGGCGGAGGGACAGAGTTTGAGGATGAGGGACATGGATTGTGGGCGGAGGGATGGAGTTTGAGGATGTGGGACATGGATTGGGGGCGGGGGGGATGGAGTTTGAGGATGAGGGACATGGATTGGGGGCGGGGGGGATGGAGTTTGAGGATCAGGGACATGGATTGTGGGTGGAGGGATGGAGTTTGAGGATCAGGGACATGGATTGGGGGCGGGGGGGATGCAGTTTGAGGATGAGGGACATGGATTGTGGGTGGAGGGATGGTGTTTGAGAATGAGGGACATGGATTGTGGGCGGAAGGATGGAGTTTGAGGATGAGGGACATGGATTGTGGGTGGAGGGATGGAGTTTGAGGATGAGGGACATGGATTGTGGGCGCAGGGATGGAGTTTGAGGATGAGGGACATGGATTGTGGGTGGAGGGATGGAGTTTGAGGATGAGGGACATGGATTGTGGGCGGAAGGATGGAGTTTGAGGATCAGGGACATGGATTGTGGGTGGAGGGATGGAGTTTGAGGATGAGGGACATGGATTGTGGGCACAGGGATGGAGTTTGAGGATGAGGGACATGGATTGGGGACGGAGGGATGGAGTTTGTGGAAGAGGGACATGGATTGTGGGCGGAGGGATGGAGTTTGAGGATGAGGGACATGGATTGTGGGTGGAGGGATGGAGTTTGAGGATGAGGGACATGGATTGTGGGCGGAGGGATGGAGTTTGAGGATGAGGGACATGGATTGTGGGCGGGGGGATGGAGTTTGAGGATCAGGGACATGGATTGAGGCGGTGGGATGGACTTTGAAGATCAGGGACATGGATTGTGGGCGGAGGGATGGAGTTTGAGGATCAGGGACATGGATTGGGAGCGGAGTGAACATCAGAACATAAGAACTATGAGCAGGAGTAGGCCATCTGGCCCCTCGAGCCTGCTCCACCATTCAATGAGATCATGGCTGATCTTTTGTGGACTCTGCTCCACTTCCCGGCCCGAACACCATAACCCTTATTCCCTTTATTCTTCAAAAAACTATCTATCTTTCTCTTAAAAACATTTAATGAAGGAGCCGCTACTGCTTCACTGGGTAAGGAATTTCGTAGATTCACAACCCTTTGGGTGAAGAGGTTTCTCCTAAACTCAGTCCTAAATCTACTTCCCTTTATTTTGAGGCTATGCCCCCTAGTTCTGCTTTCACCCGCCAGTGGAAACAACCTGCCCGCATCTATCCTGTCTATTCCCTTCATATTTAGATATGTTTCTATAAGATCCCCCCTCATCCTTCTAAATTCCAACGAATACAGTCCCAGTCTACTCAACCTCTCCTCGTAATCCAACCCCTTCAGCTCTGGGATTAACCTAGTGGAAATCCAGATATACCACATCCATTGGCTCCCCGTTATCTACCGCACTGTTAATGTCCTCTAAAAATTCCACTAAATTAGTTAGGCGCGACCTGCCCTTTATGAACCCATGCTGCGTCTGCCCAATGGGACAATTTCCATCCAGATGCCTCGCTATTTCTTCCTTGATGATAGATTCCAGCATCTTCCCTACTACCGAAGTTAAGCTCACTGGCCTATAATTACCCGCTTTCTGCCTACCTCCTTTTTTAAACAGTGGTGTCACGTTTGCTAATTTCCAATCCGCCGGGACCACCCCAGAGTCTAGTGAATTTTGGTAAATTATCACTAGTGCATTTGCAATTTCCCTAGCCATCTCTTTTAGCACTCTGGGATGCATTCCATCAGGTCCAGGAGACTTGTCGACCTTTAGCCCTATTAGTTTGCCCATCACTACCTCCTTGGTGATAACAATCCTCTCAAGGTCCTCACCTGTCATAGTCTCATTTCCATCAGTCACTGGCATGTTATTTGTGTCTTCCACTGTGAAGACCGACCCAAAAAACCTGTTCAGTTCCTCAGCCATTTCCTCATCTCCCATTATTAAATCTCCCCTCTCATCCTCTGAAGGACCAGTATTTACCTTAGCCACTCTTTTTTGTTTTATGTATTTGTAGAAACTTTTACTATCTGTTTTTATATTCTGAGCAAGTTTACTCTCATAATCTATCTTACTCTTCTTTATAGCTTTTTTAGTAGCTTTCTGTTGCCCCCTAAAGATTTCCCAGTCCTCTAGTCTCCCACTGATCTTTGCTACTTTGTATGTTTTTTCCTTCAATTTGATACTCTCCCTTATTTCCTGAGAGATCCACGGTCGATTTTCCCTCTTTTTACCGTCCTTCCTTTTTGTTGGTATAAACCTTTGCTGAGCACTGTGAAAAATCACTTGGAAGGTTCTCCACTGTTCCTCAACTGTTTCACCATAAAGTCTTTGCTCCCAGTCTACCTTAGCTAGTTCTTCTTTCATCCCATTGTAATCTCCTTTATTTAAGCACAAAACACTCGTGCTTGATTTTACCTTCTCACCCTCCATCTGTATTTTAAATTCCACCATATTGTGATCGCACCTTCCGAGAGGATCCCTAACTATGAGATCCTGAATCAATCCTGTCTCATTACACAGGACCAGATCTAGGACCGCTTGTTCCCTTGTCGGTTCCATTACATTGTGTCCTAGGAAACTATCGCGGATACATTCTATAAACTGCTCCTCAAGGTTGCCTTGACCGACCTGGTTAAACCAATCGACATGTAGATTAAAATCCCCCATGATATCTGCTGTACCATTTCTACATGCATCAGTTATTTCTTTGTTTATTGCCTGCCCCACCATAATGTTACTATTTGGTGGCCTATAGATTACTCCTATCAGTGACTTTTTCGCCTTACTATTCCTGATTTCCACCCAAATGGATTCAACCTTATCCTCCATAGCACCGATGTCATCCCTTACTGTTGCCCGGATGTCATCCTTAAATAACAGAGCTACACCACCTCCCTTACCATCCACTCTGTCCTTCCGAATAGTCTGATACCCTTGGATATTTAACTCCCAGTCGTGACCATCCTTTAACCATGTTTCAGTAATGGCCACTAAATCATAGTCATTCACGATGATTTGCGCCCTCAACTCATTTACCTTATTCCGAATACTACGAGCATTCAGGTAAAGTACACTTATGTTGGCTTTTTTACCTCTGTTCTGAATCTTAACACCTCGATCAGTAACCTCTCCTAAGTTATATTTCCTCTTAACCTTTCTCCTAATTTTCCTTGTCGTTGAACCCATATCTTCATGTAACAACCTGCTGCGTCGCTTACCATTAATGTTTTCACTTCCCGTTTTATTTCTTTTAGTATTCCTGGTCCTATTCACTGAGCTCCCCTCAGTCACTGTATCTTGTACTGTCGCCCTTTTTGATTTTTGACTCTGGCTTCTCTGCCTTACACTTTCCCCCTTACTGCCTTTTGTTTCTGTCCCTGTTTTACTACCTTCCAACTTCCTGCATCAGTTCCCATTCCCCTGCCACATTAGTTTAAACTGTGATGGAGCTGAAGGAACAGGGTGGAGTGATGGAGTTTGAGGAACAGGGACATGGATTATGGGCGGAGGAATGGAGTTTGAGGATGAGGAACATGGATTGTGGGCGGAGGGATGGAGTTAGAGGATCAGGGACATGGATTGTGGGCGGAGGGATGGAGTTTGAGGATGAGGGACATGGATTGTGGGTGGAGGGATGGAGTTTGAGGATGAGGGACATGGATTGTTGGTGGAGGGATGGAGTTTGAGGATGAGGGACATGGATTGTGGGCGGAGGGATGGAGGTTGAGGATCAGGGACATGGATTGTGGGCGGTGGGATGGAATTTGAGGATCAGGGACATGGATTGTGGGCGGAGGGATGGAGTTTGAGGATGAGGGACATGGATTGTGGGTGGAGGGATGGAGTTTGAGGATGAGGGACATGGATTGTGGGTGGAGGGATGGAGTTTGAGGATGAGGGACATGGATTGTGGGCGGAGGGATGGAGGTTGAGGATCAGGGACATGGATTGTGGGCGGTGGGATGGAATTTGAGGATCAGGGACATGGATTGTGGGCAGAGGGATGGAGTTTGAGGATGAGGGACATGGATTGGGAGCGGAGGGATGGAGTTTGAGGATCAGGGACATGGATTGTAGGGCCAGTGGAGATTGGGATATAACGGGTGGTCTGAGAGGATTTGAGTTTGAAGATGGCCGGGGGAGTTTACACAATGACCTCAGTCAGAGAGTTTGCCGGGGGGGTGCTGACAGCTTGTATACCTGAGGGACAACGTTGAAAGAACTGCTGCTCTTTATTTGTCTCTCTTCAGGCTATCTGCTTCTGCGGGGACAAAGAGAGGGAATTATGATCTGCTCACCTGATTGGTCGGGGGGAGGGGTGGGGCTGTTCTTTAACTGGTGGCATTTGTGGGCAACACTGTGAGACATAAAGGGGTTGTGCTGCTCGGTGCCAGGGGGTTCTGAGGAACATGCTTGAAGGTGCGATGTGGGGATTTGGGGAGGGTCTGAGGTGTCAGCCAGTGGATTGGGGAGGAGGGGTTTCAGAACTGGTGCCAGGAGAGAGGTGGTCACTTACCCTTGCAGCTCGTTAGAGGCTGTTCATCTTCATTCGACATTGGATGGTGGTCCTCCTGCTCATGCTGCCCACACTGACAGCCTTTGCCACCGCCTCTCAGGCTGACCCTGCTGCTGGTCCTCCCACCCCCTCTGGGGACCAGCGTGCCCTCCTCTCATCCGCAGTGAGAGAACCCTTGTCAGGTCAGCATCGCCAGAGCGAGGAGTAGGTCTGTGCGCTGCCCTGCTTGTGTGTTGACTGGGAGTGAGTGGTGAGGGAGCGTCTAAAAATAGCGCCCCCTTGTTGGCAGCGAGACACTGCGGCGCGGGGCGGGGGAATCAGACGGCGAGACAGCCAGTGATGTTGAGATTCTCACCGTGATCTCACCAACCTGGCCGCCACGAAACGCACACCAAACTCACCCAAAAGCGGAATTTAACTTTTGTCCTCTGAATGGGCCGCCAAACTCTGGTTCTCTCCCCACAGATGCTGCCAGACCCACTGAGTTTTCCCAGCATTCTCTGTTTTTAATTCAAAATTCTCCCTAACTTTGAGTAAATGCAATGAGCCAATCTCAGCACTTCCTGCAGAAATAATCTCCCAGACTAACCACACTGTGAGAAAAACAATGTCTCCTCCTCCCCATCTTCAAATGAACATGGCTCAGTTTCAAATTGTGCTCCTTGTTCGAGTCTCCCTCACCAGTGGAAACATCCTCCTGGTGCTCACCCAATCCAACCCCCTCAGAATCTGTTGGTTTCAATGAGATCCGCTCTGACTGAGGAGAATCCGAGTGGATTTCTCAATGATGTGTTCAATCCGGAACATTAGTCAGAACAATGGGGCAGGGATTGAATACAGGGAAAGGGAGGATGTGGACTTTACTGAGTATAACATGGGGAATATCGGGAGAATCCCAGGAGAATGGAGGTCAGGATCCTGGAAAGGATTGGAGAACCTTGGGTGAGATATTCAGTGGAACAAGGATTGTGTTGTTGCAATTTTCAGGCTGACAGAATGAGTGTTTAAAAATACAAAGTGCGACGTGTCAAAGAACCCAACTCACCTCAATCTTTAGCACGGAGATCGGGAACGCCAAGTCTCACCAAACCTTGAAATATCCGCAAGGACACAGGATGTGAGCAGTTCATTCTCCGGTTTGAGGAGAAGACCAATGGTGTAAAATGTCATCAGGTGACAAACTACTGGGCGCCACAGACAGCAAGTGACCCAGGGAGAGATCAAGGAAGGGGGGCAGGGAGAAGTCCGAAGAAGAGGAACAGAAATTCAAGCTCCAAGTTGGAGAAAGGATACGGGGAAGAGACTTAAATACAATATGTTTCCGTGAGACTGATTTACTGTCAGTGTGACTAATGTCTAAGTGGGTTGTTGAGAAATCCGTGGAATCTGCTTTGGTCACACCAGTCATTTATTGAGTATGAAGGCTTGTCTGATAACATTTGCATGAATATTGATTCACAGGTACCTCTTACTTAGCATGAATGCTCGAGTGTGAGAAATATTTGGAAATTGTTTTAACTTTCTGACTTTCTATAATGGTATTGTTCCCTCTCTGGATTCAACCAGCAGTGTGGGCTATTGCCAATGATTGCAAAATACCTTAGTAGCATTTGCATTACTTGACTCTTGTACAGTAAAACTTTGGTTTTCAATGTGATTCTTTTAGTGAATTACTGGGAGTTCCAATTTATCTTTAAAAGCTAACAGCTTCCCTTTTGATGCTAACATTCTGTTGGTGGGAAACTTTGCCCTCTGTGTGATGAATGTAGAAATTGTTATATATTATATGTTATATCCTGTTTCAGTAATGTTATTAAAAACTCTGCAAATATACATACAGGCAACATGTCTATTAAGTCTGTAATTAAAGCGACGTAAAAGGTGAGGTATTCATTAATTCCAATCACTTACTTGGATACAGTTGAAGGGCTAATGGAATAATATTGTGATTCATGGAGATTCCCTGGATTGTAGATAATTTATGAGGGAGTGCATTTTTTCTTGGCTAAGCAGGTCATGGAACTGAGTGGGATAGAAGTGATGGAATGAATAGGAGGAGCCAGGTATGCCTGTAGTTTTGTAGTCTGTTGTAGGATTTTAAGTTGAACTGCAGTTTTGCCAAATGCTGTTAGGTTGAGCAGACGTTTACTGGATCTGTCCTTGAAAGCATCTCTCTCAATGTCTCCACACAGATAAGCAAGTAAACCTGCTTCATTAACTTAATTCATAAGTGGCATTTGATCTGTATTGGGTTGTTGAATTGGAGTTAGTAGCAGGTATAGATAGTAAGTTAAAGTTTTTCCTTTTGTTGAAGAACAGTTTAACAGATGGATGTAAAGTTATATCTTTGATGTTAATGTGGTGAATTCTGTGTTTTAATTCAACTTTTTTTAACATAAAAGATACCTATTGACTTAATTGAGGCATACAAGATGATCAGAGGATTGGATAGGGTGGACAGTGAGAGCCTTTTTCCTCGGATGGTGATGTCTAGCACGAGGGGACATAGCTTTAAATTGAGGGGAGATAGATACAGGACAGATGTCAGAGGTAGGTTCTTTACTCAGAGAGTAGTAAGGGTGTGGAATGCCCTGCCTGCTACAGTAGTGGACTCGCCAACACTAAGGGCATTCAAATGGTCATTGGATAGACATATGGACGATAAGGGAATAGATGGGCTTTAGAGTGGTTTCACAGCTCGGCGCAACATCGAGGGCCGAAGGGCCTGTACTGCGCTGTAATGTTCTATGTTCTATGTATTGGTCAGAGTGACCACTCCTGGGGTGAAGTGTCCTTTCCTCACAGTTTTACACGCTGAAAATTGTTTGGGTGTCTTGTCTGGTATCTCAACACCTGCGATGTCCACAGTTTGTGTTGAGCTGCAGATACAGTGTTGGGTTCTACATGCTCCATCCCCAGGGTCACAGATCCCCAGAGACGGAGCTGGGAGATGAGGAGTAAACTGGCTTGGAGAAGGAGCAGAGATTCCAGCTTCCAGTTCAGGGATTGATAGCAGACAGTGGTTGAAACTAAGGTTGTTGCAATGCAGATGAGCCAGTGTGTAATATTTCCTCATCTTTATTTTAACAATAAACATCTTACTGTCATTCAGCTGCCGTCTCCATATCTGTTGACCCGTGCGTGAATCATGAAGTTCTGGACCAGCCATGGAGGAGCGTAAAGTGTTTGAATCAAAACTGTTCCGCTGATTGGCAATGTGACAGAAATCTTGTCGCGGGATGGTACAGATTCAACAGGTAAGATCCAGGGGAAAACAAGATTAAACTCATCAGAGGAACTGCAGAGAAAGTGGGATCGTTATTCAGAGCAATGGGGCAGGGAGGGAATACTGGGAAAGGGAAGATGTGGCTTCTACAGAGTGAAACATGGGGAATAATGGGAGATTCCCAGGGAAATTGAACAGAGATAGAGGGCGGATCTTTCCCAGATGCAGTGGAGTTGTAGCGTGAGGGCCTGTACCTGCTCCCAGGGAGCAGACGACCGAGCCGTGGCACTGACCCACCAGAGGAAGCGGTGACAGCTCTGCTCAGTGCCAATAGCCTGCAGAGGAGGACAGGCACCTAGTGTCGGAAAAGGGTGAGTGACCATTTGCGTTCTGCCAGTATACGTCACTCCTCCCATCACTCGCACACTCACAGGGAGCTCACTCACTGCCAGCACCACTCCCTCTCCCACACACATCTGCATCTCAAAGAACAATACAGCACAGGAACAGGCCCTTCTGCCCTCCAAGCCTGCCTCGACCATGGTACCTGGCAAAACTAAAACCACCTGCACTTACGGAGTTCGTATCCTTCCATTGCCACCCTCTTTATATAATTGTGTAGATGCTCCTTAAATGCCGCTATCGTACCTGCTCCCACCACCTCCCCAGGCCGCGCGTTTCATATATTTACTACCCTCTGTGTAAAAAACGTACCTCGCACATCTGTTCTAAACTTTTCCCACAAACTTTAAACCCATGTCCCCTAGTACTTGACGCGCCTACCCTGGGAAAGAGCATCTGACTATCCACTCATAATCTTGCAGACCTCTATCAGGTCGCCTCTCAACCTCCATTGTTCCAGTAAAGAAAAACCGAGTTTATCTAACCTCTCCTCATAGCTAACACCCTCCACACCAGGCAACATCCTAGCAAACCACTTCTGCACCCTCTCCAAAGCATCCACATCCTTCTGGTAGTGTGGCGACCAGAATTGTACACAATATCCCAAATGAGGCCTTACTAAGGTCCTGCACAGTTGGAACATGACTTGCTAATTTTCATATTAGCAGAGCTAGCTGGAAGAAGACAAAGGGTGGTGGTTGATGGGAAATGTTCAGTCTGGAGTCCAGTTACTCGAGGTGTACCACAAGGATCTGTTTTGGGGCCACTGCTGTTTGTCATTTTTATAAATGACCTGGAGGAGGGCGTAGAAGGATGGGTGAGTAAATTTGCAGATGACACTAAAGTCGGTGGAGTTGTAGACAGTGCGGAAGGATGCTAGAAGTTACAGAGGGACATAGATAAGCTGCAGAGCTGGGCTGAGAGGTGGCAAATGGAGTTTAATGCAGAAAAGTGTGAGGTGATTCATTTTGGAAGGAATAACAGGAAGACAGAGGCTAATGGTAAGATTCTTGGTAGTGTGGATGAGCAGAGAGATCTCGGTGTCCATGCACATAGATCCCTGAAAGTTGCCACCCAGGTTGAGAGGGTTGTGAAGAAGGCGTACAGTGTGTTAGCTTTTATTGGTAGAGGGATTGCGTTTTGGAGCCATGAGGTCATGTTGCAGCTGTACAAAACTCTGGTGCGGCCGCATTTGGAGTATTGCGTACAATTCTGGTCGCCACATTATAGGAAGGATGTGGAAGCATTGGAAAGGGTGCAGAGGAGATTTACCAGAATGTTGCCTGGTATGGAGGGAAGATCTTATGAGGGAAGGCTGAGGGACTTGAGGCTGTTTTCGTTAGAGAGAAGAAGGTTAAGAGATGACTTAACTGAGACATACAAGATGATCAGAGGATTAGATAGGATGGACAATGAGAGCCTTTTTCCTCAGATGGTGATGTCTAGCACGAGGGGACATAGCTTTAAATTGAGGGGAGATAGATATGGGACAGATGTCAGAGGTAGGTTCTTTACTCAGAGAGTAGTAAGGGTGTGGAATGCCCTGCCTGCAACAGTAGTGGCCTCGCGAACACTAAGGGCATTCAAATGGTCATTGGATCGACATATGGATGATAAGGGAATAGTGTAGATGGGCTTTAGAGTGGGTTCACAGCTCGGCGCAACATCGAGGGCCGAAGGGCCTGTACTGCGCTGTAATGTTCTATGTTCTATATTCAATGTCCGGACCGATGATGGCCAGCATGCCGTAAGCCTTCTTGACCCCCCTAACCACATGTGTTGCCACTTTCAGTGATCGGTGGACATGGGCGCCCAGATCTCTCTGCCTGTCAATACAGGAGCGCACACTCCGTGGTGAGGGCCACACACTCCGTGGTGAAGGACACACACTCCGTGATGAGGGACACACACTCCGTGGTGAAGGACACACACTCCGTGGTGAAGGACACACACTCCGTGGTGAAGGACACACACTCCGTGGTGAGGGACACACACTCCGTGGTGAGGGACACACACTCCGTGGTGAGGGACACACATTCCATGGTGAGGGACACACACTCCGTGGTGAGGGACACACGTTCCATGGTGAGGGACACACACACTCCGTGGTGAGGGACACACTCAGTGGTGAAGGACACACAATCCGTGGTGAAGGACACACACTCCGTGGTGAGGGACGCACTCTCCGTGGTGAGACACACACACTCTGTGGTGAGGGACACACTCTCCGTGGTGAGGGACACACACTCCGTGGTGAGGGACACACACACTCCGTGGTGAGGGACACACACTCCGTGGTGAAGGACACACACTCCGTGGTGAGGGACACACACTCCGTGGTGAGGGACACACACTCCGTGGTGAGGGACACACATTCCATGGTGAGGGACACACACTCCGTGGTGAGGGACACACACACTCCGTGGTGAGGGACACACACTCCGTGGTGAGGGACACACATTCCATGGTGAGGGACACACATTCCATGGTGAGGGACACACACTCCGTGGTGAGGGACACACACTCCGTGGTGAGGGACACACTCTCCGTGGTGAGGGACACACTCTCCGTGGTGAGGGACACACATTCCATGGTGAGGGACACACACTCCGTGGTGAGGGACACACACTCCGTGGTGAGGGACACGCACTCTCTGTGGTGAGACACACACACTCCGTGGTGAGGGACACACGTTCCATGGTGAGGGACACAGTCCATGGTGAGGGACACACACTCCGTGGTGAGGGACACACACACTCCGTGGTGAGGGACACACATTCCACGGTGAAGGACACACACTCCGTGGTGAAGGACACACACTCCGTGGTGAAGGACACACACTCCGTGGTGAGGGACACACACTCCGTGGTGAGGGACACACATTCCATGGTGAGGGACACACACTCCGTGGTGAGGGACACACATTCCATGGTGAGGGACACACACTCCGTGGTGAGGGACACACACACTCCGTGGTGAGGGACACACACTCCGTGGTGAGGGACACACATTCCACGGTGAAGGACACACATTCCACGGTGAAGGACACACACTCCGTGGTGAAGGACACACACTCCGTGGTGAAGGACACACACTCCGTGGCGAGGGACACACACTCCGTGGTGAGGGACACACACTCCGTGGTGAGGGACACACACACTGGTGAAGGACACACACTCCGTGGTGAGGGACACACACACTGTGGTGAGGGACACTCACTCCGTGGTGAAGGACACACACTCCGTGGTGAGGGACGCACACTCTGGTGAAGGACACACACTCCGTGGTGAGGGACACTCACTCCGTGGTGAGGGACGCACACACTGTGGTGAGGGACACACACTTCGTGGTGAGGGACACACACTCCGTGGTGAAGGACACACACTCGGTGGTGAAGGACGCACACTCGGTGGTGAAGGACGCACACTCGGTGGCGAAGGACACACACTCCGTGGCGAAGGACGCACACTCGGTGGCGAAGGACACACACTCAGTGGTGAAGGACACACACTCAGTGGTGAAGGACGCACACTCCATGGTGAGGGACACACACTCCGTGGTGAGGGACACACACTCCGTGGTGAAGCATGCCGTTGTGCATGAATGTTTTGGGATCCACGAGTGTCGATGCTCGAGGACAGCGCGGATCGTTGAGTTCATTCCAACTGCTCCCCTGTCACAAGGAGGTAGCCAGGGGCTGTCGGGCCCCCACAAGGTGGAGGATCAGCTTGTGCACAGCCCAGGCCCTTCCACCCAGGTGACTCTGGGAGTGTCCCGCCCATCCGAATTCCCTCTTGCTGTGATCCCCTTCAGCTCCAGATCCAGAGGCCGATGAGGATGGCATTGTCACACAGCAGGATCGCGAAAACAGGCTGGTGGCAGCAAGTCCTGGCCCTCTCGTGGAGGTCCCTCAACCTCATCACAGACAACAGGGCATGGTACTAAGAACCAAGAAAAGTATAGCACAGGAACGGTCCCTTCGGCCCTCCGAGCCTTTGCTGATCCTGATGCCCTAACTTAAAAAATAAACGTTCTGCCCTTACTCGGTCCGGATCCCTCGATTTCCTCCCTATTCATGGACCCATCCAGATGCCTCTTAAATGTTGCTAATGTGCTGCTTCCCCACATCCTCTGGCAGCGCGTTCCAGCCACCCACCACTGTCTGTGTGGAAACCTTACCCCGCACATCTCCCTTAAACTTTCCCCCTCTCACCTTGAAACTGTGCCCCCTTGTAATTGACACTCCCACTCTGTCTGTGCCTCTCGTAATCTTGTAGACCTCTAACACACTCCGTGGTGTCTCCCCTCAGCGTCCGTCTTTCCAGTGAAAACAATCCCAGTTTATTCAAACTCTCCCCATAGCCAACACCCTCGAGACCAGGCAACACCCTGGTGAATCTTCTTTGCACTCTCTCCAAAGCTTCCGCTTCCTTCTTATAACGAGGTGATCAGAACTGCACGCAATACTCCAAATGCGGCCTAACCAAGGTTTCCCACAGCTGCAACATGATTTCCCCACTCCTGCACTCAATGTTCTGCCTGACGAAGGCAAGCATGTCATCTGCTTTCTCAATCACCTTGGCCACCTGTGTTGCCACTTTTATTGAACTGTGGACCGGCACGTCCAGAACCCTCTGCATGTTAATGTTCCGAAGGATTCTGCCATTTACACCAAAATGCATCACCTCGCATTTGTCTGAATTAAACTCCATCTGCCATTTCTGTGCCCAAGTCTCCGATCCACCTAAAACCTGTTGTATCCTCTGACAATCCTCGGCACTCTCAGCAACTCCACCAATCTTCACGTCATCCGCAAACTTACTAATCAGACCACCCACATTTTCATCCAGATCATTTATATGTACTACAAACAACAGCGATCCCAGCACTGATCCCTGCGGAACACCACTAGCTACAGATCTTCGTTCTAAAAAACACCCTTCCACCGCTACTCTCTGTCTCCTGTTGCCAATCCAGTTCTGTGTCCATCTCGCCAGACCACTCCAAATCCCTTGGAAGTTTATTTTTTGTATCAGTCTGCCATGTGGGGCCTTGTCAATTGTTTTACTAAAGTTCATCGAGCTGCATTCACAACCCTTCCCTCATCAATTTTCTTTTTCACCTCTTCAAAAACTCAATCAAATTCGTGAGACATGACTTTCCCCGTACAAAACCATGCTGCCTGTCACTAACTAGTTCATTTTCCTCCAAATGTGCATATATCCCGCTCCTCGGTATCATCTCCAAAAGCCTCCCCACCACTGATGTCAGGCTCTGCGGCCTATAATTTGCTGGATTATCCCTGCTTCCTTTCTTTGACAAGGGAGTAACATTGGCTTTTCTCCAGTCCTCTGGAGCCTCATCTGTGGTCAAAGAGGATGCAAAGATGTCTGTTAAGGCCCAACTATTTCTTCCCTTGCCTCCTGCAGAAATCTGGGATAGATCCCATCCAGCCCTGGGGATTTGTCTACCGAAACGCAATTTAGGAATCTCTGCATACTGTCTCCAACTCCGCTGTGGACCCTGGGGATGCAGCAAGACATATCAGCAGGGTTAGAAAGGTCAAGAACAGCGTGGACATGGGTGTTGGTTATTGTAGATAACACACACCTCTGGAAATCAACTCTCACTTACTGCACCCTCGCGATGGCTCCTTGTAATCCCTGTCGTCCTGTAATGCCAGCCAGACTGACTGGGTTCTCTGTCCAGAGCCTCCTCCATTCTCTCTGCAAGGTTCCTGCACAGTGGTAATGTCCCCTCACAGTGACTGAACACATCAGTCAAGCCTGTTCCTCGGACGTCTCGCCCAATGTTCAGGCCGACGGTCACACATCCCTGTCACTGTCAATCTGGCCTCTCTGAAAATGGCGCCCTGCTCTTTGCAGCCAAAAAATGTTCACCTCAGCCTCCGGTGACATCGAACCTCAAGGTCACAGGTCAATACGGAGGACGTTCGATCAGGAGAGGTGAAACCCTTCACACGAGAACGCCAGAAAAGGACCATTGGTCATTGAGAGTGAGAGAGCAGCCATTAGCCAATCAGGAGTCTTTGAAGGTATCTGCACTGTCCCCACTGCCAATCATCATCATCCTCTTGGAATGTCGTGTCTATGGGCTCGTTTCCTCTCCATAACACGAGCTTCACTGTCAGACAGAGAGCAATGCTCCTGGAGGGGAGGTGAGGGTGGTGGGATGTACCCAGTAGTTCATCTCATCACCATCCATCAATCGGCGGCTATGAGTGCGTCCCAAACTTCTCTGCCCCATCTGGCCATCGACTTCATGGCTGACCACCTCACCTTCCAGGACCTCCTTTTCTTCGTCCACCACACCATCTTCCTCATCCGAGGAAATGTGCTGCTCCTCTGTCTCCTCCTCAGGCAGTTCCTCGCTCCTTTGGGGTGCCAGGGTGTGCAGAGTATGATCAGGTGAGCAGCGCCCTCTGCAGACTGTACTGCAGTCCTTCACCAGACCAGTCCAGGCTCCACAACCTCACCTTCAGCATCCCTCTGGTCTGCTCCACCAAAGTGTGAGTTCTCACATAAGTATCGTTGCATCTGATCTCTGCTGCACTCTGTGACCTCCGCACTGACACCATCAGCCACGCCCTCAGTGGGTATCCCCTGTCTCAGAGGAGCCAGTCCTGTAGCCACTGTGGACCCTCAAACATGCCAGAGATGGAAGAGTGGCTGCGGATGTCTGATTCGTGCAGACTCCCAGGGAACAGACACACGCCTGGAGGATTCACTTGGTGTGGTGGCAGACGAGCGGAACATTGAGGGAGTGAAAGTCCTGGTGATTCCCAAACTGCATTTTTGATGCATGGGGATCTGCTACATCAATGCAGTCGATGGCATCCTGCATCTGTGGCAAGCCAGAAATCTGGGCAAATCCAACAGCTCTTGCCTGGTCCTGGTTGAAATGCAGGTAGTTGGGTTTCCTCGGGAAGATGTGACCATCATCTCCTGCATGCACTGTGTGCGGAAACTTGTGAGATGCTGCAAAAATCACACCTGGAGCACTGGACGGTGCAAGTGGCATAATAGGTAAGGATGGCTGTGATTTCCAACGCCACCGGCACTGCATGCTCTCCAAGCCCTGGTGGCACAAACTCCTGTAGAAGGGGCATTAGCGAGACACCATGTCGTGTGCGGGCTCCACACTGACAGTGACCCGGAGCTGGGATCGAACCTGGGATCTCGGTGCCGTAAGGCAGCAATGCTAATCACAGCCATTGTGCTGCCCTATGTAGTTAGAGTTTTGATAGGATAAATGGAGAGGCTCTCTACTCTAGGGAGCTGGTTAGACAGTCATCAATTCAAAAGAGGTCAGGAGCTATTTCTTCATGCAAGGTTCTTGGAACAGAAAATGTTTTGCTACCAAGTAGTGGAGCAGGGGCCATTGCAATTTTAGGGGAATGAGTGAATAACGATTGAAATAAAGGAATTTGAATGTTTATTGGAGAAGTGGGATTAGCTTTGGGTCACTAAAAATGTAAATGGATTAACAGCTCCTGCTTTGATCCTATGGGCCAGCTGCAGGGGGCACGATTGTTTTGCCCGGTTGACTATTTCCCTCATTGCTAGCTTTGGTAACAGAGCATGTGCAAAGCTTTTGCCCCGAGGAGCCTGCTTTCCTTTTGATGCAAAGGACCTGCAACATTCCGCGTCACCAGTGGGACTTTGTGTCATGGGGGCTGGCGACATGTCTCTGCACCTTTGGTCAACTCTTGCCGCCCCCATAGTTTTTAAAAGCTGCTGCTTAGCTGGGCGTTCCATTGTTCAGCCAAGCAAATTGCCAGTCAAGCTCCAGTTAAGTTTTTAGATGCCTGTAGCCTGTTCAATTTGCGATTGAATTCTTTGAGAGGAGATTCCTTCTCTATTGGGACTTCTTAATTAGCTTTCTGAATATCCATGTATCATTGTGGGATCCTTCTTCATAAGTCATTTACTTTGGAAGATTTAAAAAACAATTGGATCAGCTTTAGGTCTCTAGTGTTTGAGGAACTATCCTGAATGTGCCAGACTGTACCTAAATTAGAGGGATACCTAATTTATGCCTGTGTGCCATCTAAATGGAGCAGGTTTAGCACAGTGAGCTAAACAGCTGGCTTGTAATGCAGAACAAGGCCAGCAGCAATCTAAATTGTTGAGGCAGAGACAAAGACAGCTTTATTAACCAAGGGGGACAGGCACAATACATTTACAGCATCTCGCCCAGTTTCTATCCCTAAGCTAGTCGGAAATACTCAGCAGGTCGGTAGCACCTATGGAGAGGGAAACTGTTATTATTTTGACTATGTCTCTTCAGAATATAGGAAGAAAAAAATAGATGAGCACAAATTAGAAATGCTTTTTAAATAAAGAAGGAATAAAATGCATAGAGTAGGGAAATCAAGTTAATCACTTGAGAAGGATTGATAAAAGAATAAATAAAAGAACAAGGTATTATCTTTGGGGAAAAGACTCCAGGGGAAGGGAGTGATGCTGTAGGAACGAACAAAATGGGTTGTGATGCTTGGTGTTGGAAATTAACTTGGGGGAATTAGATAGAATGTTATGGAGATACAGATTTTAATGGCACGAACAAATGTACTTGTGGGCAGGAGTGGAAAATAAACATTAGGTTATAGTATTTTTAGGAGTACATAAGTCCATTTGGTAATGGAGAGAAAGGATGTTTTGGAGAGAACAGGCTGATTCTTGTGTTTCATCATCAAAGGGAGATTCGCTTTAGTGAGTTGTACCACCGACCCCCCCCCCCCGGCGGCGCGCTCGCGTGCACACAGCGAATTGTGCTATCAAATGTGCAGCGAAGGATGCGGGGGTTCTTATTGAAACATATAAGATTATGAAGGGAATAGATAGGATAGATGCGGGCAGGTTGTTTCCACTGGTCGGGGAAAGCAGAACTAGGGGGCATAGCCTCAAAATAAGGGGAAATAGATTTAGGATGGAGTGCAGGAGGAACTTCTTCACCCAAAGGGTTGTGAATCTCTGGAATTCCTTGCCCAGTGAAGCAGTTGAGGCTCCTTCTTTAAACGTTTTTAAGAAAAAGATAGATCCCTTTCTAAAGAATAAAGGGATTCGGGGATATGGTGTACGGGCCGGAGAGTGGAGCTGAGTCCACAAAGATCAGCCATGATCTCGTTAAATGGCGGAGCAGGCTCGAGGGGCCAGATGGCCTACTCCTGCTCCTAGTTCTTATGTTCTTATGTTCTTATGTCCCGGGACAGGCAGAGTCTTCAGCAGCACTGGCTGTCATTCATCTACAGGATGGCCAGGCTCCATCTGTACACTCCGGCCAATGGAAGTCCCCTCTGAGAGGCCGCTCTCTGGGCATCTGTCCTGTGACAGGCCCTTCCTCCTCAGCGTTCTGATCCTGCCTCTGGATGCACCAGAAGGCCAGTTCCACAGGCTGCACCTTCCCATTGTGCTCGTCACTGCAAAAGTAAACACTTGATGTATATCTTTTTTCTCCCAGGAAACAATATTTGCCCAAACACATTTGGTAGCCATGTCTCGATGCCAAATGACTCGTATGCTGGCCTCCAAACTGAGTACCTGCAGCTCAAAGGTTCCCAAGGCCCCTTCGCCAGTTCACCTCCTCGCCCCAAGGCCCCTTCGCCAGTTCACCTCCTCGTCCCAAGGCCCCTTCGCCAGTTCACCTCCTCGCCCCAAGGCCCCTTCGCCAGTTCACCTCCTCGCCCCAAGGCACCATGTCATTGAACCCGGCAATAATGGGAGATTTCCAGGAAAATGGAGCAAAGGCACAGAATAAAGGGACTTCCTGGGATGAGGGAGATATATGTAAACATAGAAAGATTCACGATGCAGAACGAGGCCATTCGATCCATTGTTTCTATTCTGGTTGAAAAGGCAGAGCGCCCCCTTCTGGCTCAGTCAGACTGTGCAGTTCACACTGCCCTGTGGGTGAAAAGATTCATCCTCATCCCCCCCCCATCAATCTTCCAAAAATTACTTCCAATCTTTGCTCCTGGTTATTGATTGCTCTGCTGATATAAACTGGTTCTTCCTAATCCACTCGTTCCAGATTCCTCCCCATTTTATACATCACAATTAAATCTCCCCTCAGCCTCCTCTGTTCAAAGGTAAACAACTCCAGCCAATCTCCCCTCCCGATTACAATTTCCCATTCTTGGCAATATCCTCATTAATCATCTCACTCCGTTCTCAAGTCTGATCACATTCAAGTCCGATACCTCGGGAATGTCCCTGTCCTGTGGTGACCAGAACTGTACACCGTCCTCGAGCTCAGGTCTAACAATTGTTTTATACAATTCGAGAAACACCTCCTTCCTCTTCCACTCAAGGCCTTGACCAATAAGGGAAAGTGTCCGAAACACCATCTTGACCACCTTATTTCTCTGCCTGCTATCATCAGGAATCAGTGATATAAACTCTGAGATCCCTCTGCACTACCACACATCTCAATATCCACCCCTCATTGTGTGGTCGGTCCCCTTGCAGTGATTGTCCTCCCAAAACCCATTTCCTCACACTTCCTCACATGGAGTTCCGCTGCTCACATATCCACCCACCTGACCAGCCCATTGATAACTTGCTGCAGTTTACAGCTTTCCGCCTCACTCTCAACCACAGGAACAAGTTTCACCTCTCCTGCAGACATTTAATCATGTCCACAATTCCATGTCATTGACATATACCACAGGAATAAAGGAACCCAGTCCGATACCTCGGGAATGTCACTGGAAACAACCTTCCAATCTCAGTAACACTACCCAGAACCCTTTGCTCTGGCAGAGAGCCAATTGGGATCCAGCTCACCACTATGGCTGGATCTCATCAGGTTCCAATTCCCTGATCTGTCCGTCTTGTTGGATCTTGTCAAAACTCTTGGTCAACCCCATGCAGACTGCATCATGCACATTACCCTCATCAACTCTCCACGTTACTTCCTCAATGTAATTAAATTAGTCAAACTCGCCTTGCCCTGAACAAATCTGTCCTGACTCTCTTTGATTAATTTATGTCTTTTTAAACCATGATTTATGTAATATCATACAATTATTTCCCGTAATTTACCCACAACAGACATCAGGCGGAGTGGTCTGTCCTTCGTGCTCCTGTCTCTTCATCCTGGTTTTATCAATGTGATTAGTCCTCCAGATCTCCGGATCCACACCTATAGCCACGGTCGATGGGTGAAGCTGCTTTGAGTCTTTGTTACATCTTCCCTTGTTCTCCTCAGCAGCCTCGGGTACATTTTGTCTCTTTCAGGGGATATGTCCACTTTCCAGGGTGCTAAACATGGTAATAGTTCCTCCCTGGCTGAGTTTATCTCATTGCACATTTCACACACGTCCTCCTGAATACAATGTGAAATGGAAACAGAACAGGCTGGAAATACTCAGCAGCTCAGTCAGCTTCTGTGGAGAGAATCAGAGTTAATGTTTGGTGTTGTGATAACTCCCCTGTCCTGACGAAGGGTCATCACAAACAGAAATGTTAATTCTCTTTCTCTCCACACAGGCTGCCTGACCAGCTGAGTAATTCCAGCTTCATTGTATTTTGCTTTCCCCAGTACAGCGACTGACTGTGTGATTGTTCTTTCAGTCCTGGTGGATCGATCATTCCTGAGACTGTTGTCCCAATCAATCACTGCTCCACACACGCCTCAGGCTGGTTAAACGGTAATTTCAGACTCTATTGCATCAGATTTGCATTGACTGTCCAACAGTATTAACACTGGATACACTTTTCACTCTTTCTCTCCCTCATTTCAGGTGTTCATCCCACTCCGGGTGACGGGGAGGTGAGGAGGAGAGTTTGTTTTCACTGGAGTGGAAATACCTGTCAATGGACTCAGGAAATAAAGATCAAACGCTGCAGCGATTACTTTGTTTATTACTTGTCGACGGCACCCGCCTGCAGCCTCGCTTACTGCACAGGTACATTGGGGGTTTTAAATGGAGTAAACGGGTAATTCTGGGATGTCCCAGGTCAGCAGCAGCAATGACAAAGTTACATCAGACCTTCCTGCTGTAAGGGACTGAAACCCAAAGTGTAATTTCCAGCGACAGGAACTGAATCAGACACTGTTACAGCTCCTTTGTAACCCTTTCCCAACTCAGTCACCTTGCTGCAGTCGGAGGGGAAACGCTCGAATCAATTCCAAAGGATGTGAGAAATGGACACTTGGAGAATGAGGATCTGACTGGACACAGTCGACATGGGTTAATGTGGGGGAAGATGTTTGATGAACATGTTGGACGTTTTTTGGGATGTTACTGACAGAATTGATAAAAGGGATGTCGAGTTCCTGTATTTTCAGAAGGCTTCGGATAAAGTTACCAACAGGAGTTTGGTCAACCAGCGAAAGCAATGGAACAGGAGGCAAGGTGTTGGCAAAGAATAACGATTGGTTAATAAGCAGAAACCAGAGAGTGGGAATAAAGGGGTGACTCTCACATTGACAGCCTCTGACGAGTGGGGTCCACAAGGCTCAGCTCTCTGGACCGCCCCAGCTGTTATTGATCAATGATTTGGACGTGGGGACCAAATGTAATCTTTCCAAGATTGTGAAAGGAGCAACGTGAGTGGGAATGTGAGCTGTGAGGAAGATACAAAGAGTCTTCACGGGGATTTGGACAGATTTAGTGAGTGGACAAGAACATGGGAGATGGAAGAGAACATCGAAAATGTGAGGTCATCACTTTGGTGGGAGGGACAGATGTGCAGATTATTTCTCAAATGGTGAGAGATTAGAAAGTGTAAACGTACAAAGGGAGCTGGGAGTCCTCATCAATAAGTCACTGAGACCCAGCATGCATTTACAACGAGCAGTTAGGAAGTGAATTGTAAAGGGGAGAGACCGGGAGGGAGAGGCCGGGAAGGGGGGGAGGGGGGGGGAGGGAGAGACCGGGAGGGGGGGGAGGGAGAGACCGCGGGGGTGGGGGGGGGGGGGGTGGGGGGGACACAGGGAGGGAGAGCGAGGGGCGACACAGGGAAGGAGGGACAAACAAGGCTAGAAAGGGAATCGGGCGACAAAGTGCCACAACCAAGGGCTCGAAACAAGGAATCGCTGCATGCACCCACCCAATACGGTCTCTGGGCAAAGGGAGACCCCAGAGTGCAGGGGACTACCCGTGTGGCGGACGCTCAGTGGGCGGCCATGTTGGGTGCCCCCTGGACAAAGGGAAACCCTGGAGCGCAGGGACCCGACCGCATGGAGAGAGCAGTGACAACGGCCATCCTGGACGGCCCCCTAACAAAGGGAAACCCCGGAGGGCAGGGGCGCAACCACCAGGTAAGTATGGTTAATCCCAGAGGTGCGATGGGGCAGAAGCCCCCCAGCAGGATAGTCACCTGGAACGTAAGATGACTCAACGGCCCAGTGAAGAGATCCAGAGTCCTCACCCATCTAAGAAATATGAGGGTCGACATAGTCTTCCTCCAAGAGACACACCTGAGAGAGCAGGACCGACTGCGGGTAAGAAAGGGCGACAGACCTACCATTCCTGCTATGGAACAAGGGCCAGGGGGGGTAGCGATATTGATCGGCAAGTGGACGATGTTTAGGGCGACAAAGACAGTTACGGACCAGGGGGACGGTATGCCATGGTCAGCGGGGCCCTGGATGGGGCACCGGTAGTACTAGTTAACGTGTACGCACCCAACTGGGACGACACGAGCTTCATCAAGAAGACCATGGCAGAAATCCCTGACATAGCGACGCATCGACTAATCATGGGGGGGACTTCAACTGTGTACAGGACCCAAAGAGAGACAGATCAAACCCCAAAACGGGGAAACCCTTAAGCATGGCAAGGGAACTCAGTCACTTTATGGAGCAGTTGGGAGCGGTGGACCCCTGGAGGTTCGCCCACCTGGGGGAGAAGGAATTCTCCTTCTCCCCAGTACACAATGTATACACCAGAAATGACTTCTTTGTGGTAGGGAAAACGGTGCTTCCGGGGATAGACAAGGTGGGATACTCCGCAATTGTGATATCAGACCACGCTCCACACTACATGGACGTGAGGCTGGAGACGGGCAGGGCCCAACGCCCCACATGGAGGTTGGACTTAGCCCGACTTGCGGACAAGGCCTTCAACGAAAGGTTATCACGGGCCATAGCAGAGTACACAGAGAACAACCAGGACGGGGAGGTCTCACCCTCCACGTTCTGGGAAGCACCAATGGCCGTACTAAGAGGGGAAATCATCGCTTTCAAAGCGCAAAGAGATAGGGAGGAACGGATGGCGAAGCAGCAGCTGGTGGACTCCATACTGGAGGTAGACTGTAAATACTCCGAGGCCCCGACCGTAGAGCTCCTGGCGGAGAGGAAAGAGCTACAAAGGAACTTTGACCCGCTCTCCACCAGGAAAGCAGTGCACCAACTCCGCCAGGCACGTGGGACCCTATACGAACACGGAGACAAAGCCAGCTGCCTGTTGGCACACCAGCTGAGAAAGCAGGCAGCCACCAGAGAAATTGCACAAATCAAGGATACCAGAGGCACGCTAGAAACAGAACCAGAAAAGATCAACAAAACCTTCAAGACCTTCTACCAAGGGCTGTACACCTCAGAGCCCCCAATGGGGGAGTCCGGGATGAACCGGTTCCTTGATGGACTGGACATTTCTGTCGTGGGGGAGGGAAAAAACAGGGCTTCGAAGCACCACTATCACTGGGAGAGATCATGGACAGCATTAGCTCCATGCAGGCGGGGAAGGCGCCGGGACCAGACGGGTTCCCGGTGGACTTCTACAAACAATTTGCGACAGCACTGGCCCCGCACCTGCGGGAGATGTTCACAGACTTGCTAGCGAGGGGCACACTGCCGCCCACGCTAGCACAGGCCTCAATCTCGCTGATACCTAAGAAAGACAAAGACCCAACAGAATGTGAGTCATACAGACCCATCTCACTGCTGAATGCAGACGCCAAAATACTGGCCAAAATCCGAGCCAAAAGGTTAGAAGACTGAGTACCTGAGGTGGTCGCAGAGGACCAGACGGGCTTTGTCAAAGGTAGACAGCTTACCTCGAACATCAGGCGCCTGCTGAATGTGATAATGACCCCCTCCGGGGAGAGAACACCAGAGGTGATCGTCTGCCTAGATGCAGAAAAGGCCTTCGACAGAGTCAAATGGAAATACCTCAGAGAGGTACTGGAGCGGTTCGGGCTTGGAACAGAATTCACCTCCTGGGTAAAGCTCCTATACAACGCTCCCATGGTGAGCGTACGGACCAACAAACCAACTCCCGATACTTCCAGCTGCACAGGGCCACCAGACAAGGATGCCCACTGTCCCCGCTGCTGTTCGCTCTCGCGATCGAGCCACTAGCAATCGCGCTCAGAGCAGCAAAAAGCTGGAGGGGGTTCTGAAGGGGCGGCAGAGAGCACAGAGTCTCACTCTATGCAGATGACCTGCTCCTCTACATTTCGGATCCGCAGAGCAGCAGGGACAGAATCATCGCGCTCCTGAAAGAGCTTGGCGCCTTCTCGGGCTACAAACTCAACATGAGTAAAAGCGAGATCTTCCCAGTACTCCCACAAGTAGGTGAGGCAGCCCTAACGGGACTGCCGTTTAAACAAGCCCGACTCAAATTCCTACCTGGGGATCCAAATAGCCCACGACTGGAAAGGGATCCACAAATGGAACCTCACCAGTCTGACAGAGGAAGTAAAAAAGGACCTGCAAAGATGGAACACACTCCCACTCTCCCTCGCGGGGAGAGTCCAGACGATCAACATGAACGTGCTGCCCAGGTACCTCTTCCTATTCAGATCCATCCCGATCTACATCCCCAAGGCCTTTTTCAAAGCACTAGACAAACTAATCATGGCGTTCGTATGGGGGGGGGAAGAATGCTGGGATCCCAAAGAAGGTCTTACAAAAAACAAAATCCAGGGGGGGGGCTTGCCCTCCCAAACCTACAACTTTACCACTGGGAGGCGACGGCCGAGCGAATAAGGGGATGGATCAAGGAGCCAGAAGCCGAATGGGGACGCGCGGAAGAGGCCTCCTGCAGGGGGACCTCCCTCCGGGCCCTCGCCACGGTGGCGCTCCCATCCCCACCCAAAAACACTCCAGCAGCCCGGTGGTAATAGACACCCTCCAGTCCTGGAACAACTACAGCAACAATTTGGCCTGACCAGAATGTCGAGTAAAGCTCCCATCTGCAACAACCATAGGTTCCCGCCAGCACTGACTGACGCCACCTTCAAAAGGTGGGGACAGGACAGAAGGACACTGACAGTCAGGGACCTATACACGGACGGCAGGATCGTAACACTGGGCGAACTGACAGAGAAATTCCAGCTAGCCAGGGGGAACGAGCTAAAAAACTAAAAAACTTCCTACGAAAGGAGACAGGGACATACCCACAACCCCACGACAGACACTACTGGAAGAGTTACTGAACGCAAGCATACTAGATAAAGGAAACTGTGGTGACATGTATGACCGACTGGTAGAAGGGGCTGACACCGTACTGGACGCAACAAGAATGAAGTGGGAGGAGGACCTGGGATCGAGATAGGGCGGGGACTCTGGAGCGAAGCACTGCATAGGGTCAACTCCACCTCCACATGCGCAAGGCTTAGCCTGACGCAACTAAAAGTGGTACATAGAGCCCACTTAACAAGAACCCGTATGAGTAGGTTCTTCCCAGAGGTGGAGGACAGATGTGAGCGGTGCCAAGGAGGCCCAGCCAACCTCGCCCACGTGTTCTGGTCCTGCCCCAGACTTGCGGGGTACTGGGCAGCCTTCTTCGAGGCAATGTCCAAGGTGGTGGGGGTGAGGGTGGAGCCATGCCCGAAAGTGGCGGTCTTCGGGGTTTCAGACCAGCCAGATCTATTCCTGGGGAGGAGGGCGGATGCCCTTGCCTTTGCCTCCCCGATCGCCCGCCGTGGAATCGTGTTCGGCTGGCGGTCAGCAGCACCCCCCAAAGCTGCAGACTGGCTGGCGGTCAGCAGCACCACCCAAAGCTGCAGACTGGCTGGCGGTCAGCAGCACCACCCAAAGCTGCAGACTGGCTGGCGGTCAGCAGCACCATCCAAAGCTGCGGACTGGCTGGCGGTCAGCAGCACCCCCAAAGCTGCGGACTGGCTGGCGGTCAGCAGCACCCAAAGCTGCAGACTGGCTGGCGGTCAGCAGCACCCAAAGCTGCAGACTGGCTGGCGGTCAGCAGCACCGCCCAAAGCTGCGGACTGGCTGGCGGTCAGCACGACCCAAAGCTGCGGACTGGCTGGTGGTCAGCAGCACCACCCAAAGCTGCAGACTGGCTGGCGGTCAGCAGCACCGCCCAAAGCTGCAGACTGGCTGGCGGTCAGCACCACCCAAAGCTGCGGACTGGCTGGCGGTCAGCAGCACCCAAAGCTGCAGACTGGCTGGCGGTCAGCAGCCCCCCACCCAAAGCTGCAGACTGGCTGGCGGTCAGCACCACCCAAAGCTGCAGACTGGCTGGCGGTCAGCACCACCCAAAGCTGCGGACTGGCTGGCGGTCAGCAGCCCCCCACCCAAAGCTGCAGACTGGCTGGCGGTCAGCACCACCCAATGCTGCAGACTGGCTGGCGGTCAGCACCACCCAAAGCTGCGGACTGGCTGGCGGTCAGCACCACCCAAAGCTGCAGACTGGCTGGCGGTCAGCAGCACCCAAAGCTGCAGACTGGCTGGCGGTCAGCACCACCCAAAGCTGCAGACTGGCTGGCGGTCAGCACCACCCAAAGCTGCAGACTGGCTGGCGGTCAGCACCACCCAAAGCTGCAGACTGGCTGGCGGTCAGCACCACCCAAAGCTGCGGACTGGCTGGCGGTCAGCAGCCCCCCACCCAAAGCTGCAGACTGGCTGGCGGTCAGCACCACCCAAAGCTGCAGACTGGCTGGCGGTCAGCACCACCCAAAGCTGCGGACTGGCTGGCGGTCAGCAGCCCCCCACCCAAAGCTGCAGACTGGCTGGCGGTCAGCACCACCCAATGCTGCAGACTGGCTGGCGGTCAGCACCACCCAATGCTGCAGACTGGCTGGCGGTCAGCACCACCCAAAGCTGCGGACTGGCTGGCGGTCAGCACCACCCAAAGCTGCAGACTGGCTGGCGGTCAGCACCACCCAAAGCTGCAGACTGGCTGGCGGTCAGCACCACCCAAAGCTGCAGACTGGCTGGCGGTCAGCAGCACCCAAAGCTGCGGACTGGCTGGCGGTCAGCACCACCCAAAGCTGCAGACTGGCTGGCGGTCAGCACCACCCAAAGCTGCGGACTGGCTGGCGGTCAGCAGCCCCCCCCAAAGCTGCAGACTGGCTGGCGGTCAGCACCACCCAAAGCTGCAGACTGGCTGGCGGTCAGCAGCCCCCCCCAAAGCTGCAGACTGGCTGGCGGTCAGCACCACCCAATGCTGCAGACTGGCTGGCGGTCAGCACCACCCAAAGCTGCAGACTGGCTGGCGGTCAGCAGCACCCAAAGCTGCAGACTGGCTGGCGGTCAGCACCACCCAAAGCTGCAGACTGGCTGGCGGTCAGCAGCACCCAAAGCTGCAGACTGGCTGGCGGTCAGCAGCACCACCCAAAGCTGCAGACTGGCTGGCGGTCAGCACCACCCAAAGCTGCAGACTGGCTGTCCGACCTCTCGGAATCTCCCCAAATGGAGAAAATCAAATTCGCCGTCCGAGGGTCAGACGACGGCTTCCACAGAACGTGGGAGCCATTCACCCAATTGTTCCGGGACCTGTTTGTGGCCAACGAACAAGCAGAAGAATAGCCAGGTAGCCAAGAAACGGGAGAGTAGCCAAAGCATGAGAGGGAGAGATAGACCGGGGGGGGGGGGGGGGGCACGAGCGGGGAGAGGGAGAGATAGACCGGGAGAGGGGTGGGGATAGACCGGAAAGAGGGAGAGATAGACCGGGAGAGGGGGGGGGGGGGGGGGGGGGGAGAGACAGGGAACAATAGAGGAGAGCCAGGGAGGGGGGAGGCAAGGAGACATTAACAAATTTAACGTCCAAAGGAACAGAGAAAACGGGGAAGACGGGAGGGCCGCAGAAGCGGAATGAGATGACAACGGCAGCGAACTCCGTCTGGGAGAAGCAAGGGACGACAACACTATGAACAGATGCCTACTTATGTGTGTAAATAATTTTGCCAAGTGTACAGAGCTGCTGCTGTTGAGCGGGGGCATAATACCGTCCGGTGGCTTCTCAGGGAAAATTAAAACGTCAGCAGCAGCGACCCAGAGGGGAGTGGGGGTGAGGGCTCCGTTGGGAGGGTGTGGGAAGACTGAGGCGCGTGGGGTCACGTCTAGTCAATTGCTGTTGTATATTCTCTGATTGCACTATGTTAATGTTCACTCTATTTTGCTGTGTTAGGATTATTACTATTTATTATGAAAAACATTGCAAAACTTTAATTAAAAATATTTGTTTTTAAAAGGAAGTGAATGGTATGTTAGGCTTTGTCAGCAGAGAATTGGAGTCCAGGAGCAGCAAAATCTTGCTGCAAATTGATAGAACTCTGATTAGACCAAACCCCGAGTGGTTTGTGTCGATGTGGTTCCTTATAGAATCACAGAATCACCGAGTGCAGAAGAGGCCCTTCGGCCCATCGAGTCTGCACCGATGCATGAAAAGCACCTGACCTGCCCACCTCATCCCATTGGCCAGCACTTGTCCCACAGCCTCGAATGTTACAATGTGCCAAGAACTCAGCCAGGTACTTTTTACAGGATGTGAGGCAACCGCCTCCACCACCCTCCCAGCCAGTGTGTTCCAGACCGTCACCACCCTCCCAGCCAGTGTGTTCCAGACCGTCACCACCCTCCCAGCCAGTGTGTTCCAGACCGTCACCACCCTCCCAGCCAGTGTGTTCCAGACCATCACCACCCTCCCAGCCAGTGTGTTCCAGACCGTCACCACCCTCTGGGTAAAAACTGTTTTCCTCAAATCCCCTTCTTACCCGAGGAAGGATATTATTCCCATTGCTGGAGTTTACCGAAGGTTCACCAGACTTGTTCGTGGGGTGTCTGGTCTGTCTTACAAAGAGAGTTTGAAGAACCCAGACATGTATTCTCTCAGGATGATATAGACGGGCTGGTTAGAGGGCCAGAACAGCGGCAAGTGGAATTTACCCTGAAACGTGTGAGGTGATGCATTTTGGGAGGAGGAACAAGACAAGGGAATGTACAGTGAACGGCAGGAAAGGAGGAAGCACAGAGGACCCGCGGGATCTTCGGGTTCATGTGCACAGATCCCTGAAGGCAGCGGGACAGGTAGATAAGGTGGTTAAGAAGCATATAGGATACGTGCCATGGCATAGAATATAAAAGCAGAGAGGTAATGATGGAGCTGTATAAAACACTGCTTAGACCCTGGCTGGGAAACTGTGTACGGTTCTGGGTCACCACACTATAGGTAGGATGTGATTACATTGGAGAGGGTGCAGAGGAGATTCACCAGGATGTTCCTGGGTTGGAGTGTTCCAGCTCTAATAATAATAATCTTCATTGTCACAAGTAGGCTTACATTAACACTGCAATGACGTTACTGTGAAAATCCCCTGGTCGCCACATTCCGGCGCCTGTTCGGGGACACAGAGGGAGAATTCAGAATGTCCAAATTACTAACAGCACATCTTTCAGGACTTGTGGGAGGAACCCGGAGCACCCGGAGGAAACCCACACAGCCATGGGGAGAATGTGCAGACTCTGCACAGACAGTGACCCAGCCGGGAATCGAACCTGGGGCCCTGGAGCTGTGAAACAACAGTGCTAACCACTGTGCTACCACGCTCCCCTGGTTAGGCTGCGGTTTTCCATGGAGCAGAGAAGGCCGAGGAGGACCGGAGTGAGGTGTACACAATTTGAGGGACATGTAAAGGGTGGACAGGAAGAAACCTTTCTCCTCAGTTGAGGGGCCAATAATCAGGGGGCACAGATTTCAGACCAGCGGCAGGAGACATGGAGGGGATTTGCGGAAAAGCTTTTTCACCCAGAGGGAGGTGGGAATCTGGAACTCGCTGCCTGAAAGGGGGGTGGAGGAGGGACCCTCACAACATTTAAGTAGCGTTTAGCACTTGAAATGCCAAAGCAAACAAGACAACAGACCAAGTGCTGGGAAATGGGATTGGAATAGACGGGTGTTTGACGGCCAGCATTGACCCGATGGGCTGAAGGGCCTCTTTCTGTGTTGTGAAACTCTCTGACCCGATGAACTCTCACTGAAACCTAAAACATACTTAATGCAGAGACAGGCTCGATGTGGCTCAGGGTGGGCGTGGCTCAGGGTGGATGTGGCTCAGGGTGGGTGTGGCTCAGGGTGGGCGTGGCTCAGGGTGGGTGTGGCTCAGGGTGGGCGTGGCTCAGGGTGGATGTGGCTCAGGGTGGGTGTGGCTCAGGGTGGGTGTGGCTCAGGGTGGGTGTGACTCAGGGTGGGTTTGGCTCAGGGTGGGCGTGGCTCAGGGTGGGCGTGGCTCAGGGTGGGTGTGACTCAGGGTGGGTGTGGCTCAGGGTGGGCGTGGCTCAGGGTGGGCGTGGCTCAGGGTGGGTGTGGCTCAGGGTGGGTGTGGCTCAGGGTGGGTGTGGCTCAGGGTGGGTGTGGCTCAGGGTGGGCGTGGCTCAGGGTGGGTGTGGCTCAGGGTGGGTGTGGCTCAGGGTGGGTGTGGCTCAGGGTGGGCGTGGCTGAGCTGTTTTCCCGGGTTTGGGAGTCTGGAACCATGAGGCACAAATTCAAAATACGGGGAAGCCAGTTCGGGCCGAGAGGGAGGGAAACTTTAAAAAATGATAAACTGACAGAGTTGTGACTGTTTGGGATTCTCTACCGTTTTGGATGCTGTTGGGGGGGATGACCTACCGGGGGAAGGCCCCAGCGGCCAGGTCTCTGGCACTGAGTCTGGCTCTGGGGCTCAGAAGGGAAGGGGAGAGAATAGAAAAGCAATAGTAGTAGGAGATTCAATGGTTAGGGGAATAGATAGGAGATTCTGTGGTCGCGAGCGAGACTCCCGGAAGGTATGTTGCCTCCTGGGTGCCAGGGCCAGGGATGTCTCGGATCGTGTCTTCAGGATCCTTAAGGGGGAGGGGAGCAGCCAGAAGTCGTGGTGCACATTGGTACCAACGACATAGGTAGGAAAAGGGGTGTGGAGGTAATAAACAAATTTAGGGAGTTAGGCTGGAAGTTAAAAGCCAGGACAGACAGAGTTGTCATCTCTGGTTTGTTGCCGGTGCCACGTGATAGCGAGGCTAGGAATGGGGAGAGAATGCAGCTGAACACGTGGCTGCAGGAATGGTGTAGGAGGGAGGGCTTCAGGTATTTGGATAATTGGAGCACATTCTGGGGAAGGTGGGACCTGTACAAGCAGGACGGGTTGCATCTGAACCAGAGGGGCACCAATATCCTGGGAGGGAGGTTTTCTAGTACTCTTCGGGAGGGTATAAACTAATTTGGCAGGGGAATGGGAACCGGATTTGTAGTCCAGCAACTAAGGTAGCCGATATTCAGGACGCCAAAGCATGTAGTGAGGCAGTGGGGAAGGGAACACTGACAAAGGAGAGTACTTGCAGGCACGGAGATGGGTTGAAGTGTGTATACTTCAACGCAAGAAGCGTCAGGAATAAGGTGGGTGAACTTAAGGCATGGATCGGTACTTGGGACTACGATGTGGTGGCCATCACGGAAACTTGGATAGAAGAGGGGCAGAAATGGTTGTTGGAGGTCCCTGGTTAAAGATGTTTCAATAAGATTAGGGAGGGTGGTAAAAGAGGTGGGGGGGGTGGTGGCATTATCAATTAGAGATAGTATAACAGCTGCAGAAAGGCAGTTCGAGGAGTATCACCCTATTGAGGTAGCATGGGTTGAAGTCAGAAATAGGAAAGGAGCAGTCACCTTGTTAGGAGTTTTCTATAGGCCCCCCAATAGTAGCAGAGATGTGGAGGAACAGATTGGGAAACAGATTTTGGAAAGGTGCAGAAGTCACAGTGTAGAAGTCATGTGCGACTTTAACTTCCCAAATATTGAGTGGAAACTCTTGAGATCAAATAGTTTGGATGGGGTGGTGTTTGTGCAGTGTGTCCAGGAAGCTTTTCTAACACAGTATGTAGATTGTCCGTCCAGAGGAGGGGCAATGTTGGATTTAGTACTTGGTAATGAACCAGGGCAAGTGACAGATTTGTTAGTGGCGGAGCATTTTGGAGATAGTGACCACAATTCTGTGACTTTCACTCTAGTAATGGAGAGGGATAGGTGCGTGCAACAGGGCAAGGTTTACAATTGGGGGAAGGGTAAATACGATGTTGTCAGACAAGAATTGAAGTGCATAAGTTGGGAACATAGGCTGTCAGGGAAGGACGCAAGTGAAATGTGGAACTTGTTCAAGGAACAGGTACTACGTGTCCTTGATATATCTGTCCCTGTCAGGCAGGGAAGAGATGGTCGAGTGAGGGAACCATGGTTGACAAGAGAGGTTGAATGTGTTGTTCAGAGGAAAAAGGAGACTTATGTAAGGCTGAGGAAACAAGGTTCAGACAGGGCGTTGGAGGTATACAAGATAGCCAGGAGGGAACTGAAGAAAAGGATTAGGAGAGCTAAGAGAGGGCATGAACAATGTTTGGCGGGGAGGATCAAGGAAAACCCCAAGGCCTTTTACACATATGTGAGAAATATGAGAATGACTAGAGCGAGGGTAGGTCCGATCAAGGACAGTAGCGGGAGATTGTGTATTGAGTCTGAAGAGATAGGAGAGGTCTTGAATGAGTACTTTTCTTCTGTATTTACAAATAAGAGGGGCCATATTGTTGGAGAGGACAGTGTGAAACAGACTGGTAAGCTCGAGGAAATACTTGTTAGGAAGGAAGATGTGTTGGGCATTTTGAAAAACGTGAGGATAGACAAGTCCCCCGGGCCTGACGGGATATATCCAAGGACTCTATGGGAAGCAAGAGATGAGATTGCAGAGCCGTTGGCAATGATCTTTTCGTCCTCACTGTCAACAGGGGTAGTACCAGGGGATTGGAGAGTGGCGAATGTCGTGCCCCTGTTCAAAAAAGGGACTAGGGATAACCCTGGGAATTACAGGCCAGTTAGTTTTACTTCGGTGGTAGGCAAAGTAATGGAAAGGGTACTGAAGGATAAGATTTCTGAGCATCTGGAAAGACACTGCTTGATTAGGGATAGTCAGCACGGATTTGTGAGGGGCAGGTCTTGCCTTACAAGTCTTATTGAATTCTTTGAGGAGGTGACCAAGCATGTGGGTGAAGGTAAAGCAGTGGATGTAGTGTACATGGATTTTAGTAAGGCATTTGATAAGGTTCCCCATGGTAGGCTTCTGCAGAAAGTAAGGAGGCATGGGATAGTGGAACATTTAGCCTGTTGGATAACGAACTGGCTAACCGATAGAAGTCAGAGAGTGGTGGTGGATGGCAAATATTCAGCCTGGATCCCAGTTACCATTGGCGTACCACAGGGATCAGTTCTGGGTCCTCTGCTGTTTGTGATTTTCATTCATGACTTAGATGAGGGAGTTGAAGGGTGGGTCAGTAAATTTGCAGACGATACGAAGATTGGTGGAGTTGTGGATAGTGAGGAGGGCTGTTGTCGGCTGCAAAGAGACATAGATAGGATGCAGAGCTGGGCTGAGAAGTGGCAGATGGAGTTTAGCCCTGAAAAGTGTGAGGTTGTCCATTTTGGAAGGACAAATATGAATGCGGAATATAGGGTTAACGGTAGAGTTCTTGGCAATGTGGAGGAGCAGAGAGATCTTGGGGTCTATGTTCATACATATTTGAAAGTTGCCACTCAAGTGGATAGAGCTGTGAAGAAGGCCTATGGTGTGCTAGCGTTCATTCACAGAGGGATTGAATTTAAGAGCCGTGAGGTGATGATGCAGCTGTACAAAACTTTGGTAAGGCCACATTTCGAGTACTGTGTACAGTTCTGGTCGCCTCATTTTAGGAAGGATGTGGAAGCTTTGGAAAAGGCGCAAAGGAGATTTACCAGGATGTTGCCTGGAATGGAGAGTAGGTCTTATGAGGAAAGGTTGAGGGTGCTAGGCCTTTTATCGTGAGAACGGAGAAGGATGAGGGGTGACTTGATAGAGGTTTATAAGATGATCAGGGGAATAGATAGAGTAGACAGTCAGAGACTTTTTCCCCGGGGGGAACAAACCATTACAAGGGGACATAAATTTAAGGTGAATGGTGGAAGATATAGGGGGGATGTCAGAGGTAGGTTCTTTACCCAGAGAGTAGTGGGGGCATGGAATGCACTGCCTGTGGAAGTAGTTGAGTCGGAAACATTAGGGACCTTCAAGCGGCTATTGGATAGGTACATGGATTACGGTAAAATGATATAGTGTAGATTTATTTGTTCTTCAGGGCAGCACGGTAGCATTGTGGATAGCACAATTGCTTCACAGCTCCAGGGTCCCAGGTTCGATTCCGGCTTGGGTCACTGTCTGTGCGGAGTCTGCACGTCCTCCCCGTGTCTGCGTGGGTTTCTTCCGGATGCTCCGGTTTCCTCCCACAGTCCAAAGATGTGCAGGTTATGTGGATTGGCCATGATAAATTGCCCTTCGTGTCCAAAATTGCCCTTGGTGTTGGGTGGAGGTGTTGACTTTGGGTAGGGTGCTCTTTCCAAGAGCCGGTGCAGACTCGATGGGCCGAATGGCCTCCTTCTGCACTGTAAATTCAATGATAATCTATGATTAATCTAGGACAAAGGTTCGGCACATCATCGTGGGCCGAAGGGCCTGTTCTGTGCTGTATTTTTCTATGTTCTACCCCAGAGGCCAGCTGATTCGGGTTGAGGTTTGGTGTGTGGGATCGGGGGGATTGGTGGTGGGGTGGGTGGGGGTTGGAGAGAGGGGTGTTGGGTCAGTGAATGAAATGAAAAAATGAAAATCGCTTATTGTCACAAGTAGGCTTCAATTAAGTTACTGTGAACAGCCCCTAGTCGCCACATTCCGGCGCCTGTTCGGGGAGGCTGGTACGGGAATTGAACCGTGCTGCTGGCCTGCCTTGGTCTGCTTTCAAAGCCAGCAATTTAGCCCAGTGAGCTAAACCAGCCCCTGAGGGACTGTGGAAGGGGAAGAGAATCTCGTGTGGGTGGGGGTCGGATTTGGGGGATACCATGGGGGTTGCTTACTGGTGGGTGGAGGGGTCCATTATGGGGTCAGGAGTATGTGGACTGTCCGTGTGGGGACCAGTCTGGGTAGGAGTCACATTTGTATGATTGTGGAGGCTGTTCCGCCTCTTCTCTCTCATTTGCTGAATTATTGCTTTGATGTTGTGATTTTGTCCTCACTCAGTCTCCCTCTCTTTGTGTCCCTTATTTCCAGCTGATGCTGTAGTTCCAACTCTGCCACCCAGGCCACAGACCACTCTGCCGCTCAGACCACAGACCACTCTACCAAACAGACCACAGACCACTCCGCCACCCAGGCCACAGACCACTCTGCCGCTCAGACCACAGACCACTCTGCCGCTCAGACCACAGACCACTCTGCCACCCAGGCCACAGACCACTCTGCCACCCAGACCACAGACCACTCTGCCACCCAGGCCACAGACCACTCTGCCACCCAGGCCACAGACCACTCGGTCACACATTGCATCTTCAAATGCTGCATCATCATCATCAGGTACCAGCATTTGAACTGAAACTTCACCCGGAAAACTCCCGCAGCAATCATCAAGTCCGTAACTGAGGGAGTGGCTTTTATTCCTTTGCAAGGAGTGAGTGAGGGGAGTGGGATGGAGTGAGTGAGGGGCGTTGGAGATGGAGGCAAAGGCTCCCCGAGAGGCCAGACTGATCTGATCCGATCCGTTCCGCTTCACTTCCTGAAATGCTTCCAGGATGGGGTTATATTCTGTGGGGAGTTCCTCCAATTAGGATGGAGCCCTGCCTCCTAGTCACCTGAGCATTTCACACTGGTGAATCTCAGGCCTGTCACATGCAGGCTGTTTATCTCTGAGCTGCTGCTGTTTCTGGCTGTAACTCCGCTCCCGGACCTGGTCTGTTATTCTGTATGTCGGCTGCCTTTCCGGACTTTGAAGCCTGGACTACAGCAAGGGAGAGCAGTGCCACGAGCGGTTGGATGGAGTGCAGGGGAGAGAGAGGATAGAGTTTGTCTGCCAGCAGTTGTCACGCCTGGGACCTATACTTGTTACTGGCTGCCTTTTGGCTTACTGTCTGGGAGTGGAGCATGGGGCGGTTTTGATTGGCCCACTGTCAGGCTGAAACTGGAGGAGAACGGACTCACTTTTGGAGTGGATGGTGTCTGGAGAATGGATGCTGGAACTGTGAGAGCAGCAGTGCGGTGGCCCAATTGAATATCAGCACTGCTGTACGAATGTTGGTTTTGTTTTATCGTTGGGGGATTACTTGGTTATTATTGTATTTTTATTCTGTATTGTTACTTTGGGCTTAGCGGCTGGGTGCTCGCCAGTTGCGGCACTCCGGCTTCTGTGCACCTGGGATGGAGGGGTCCTTCCTGGTGTGAGTCAGGGGGAGGCGTGTTCTCTCTCTCTCCTCACTGTGCTCTGCGTGTCCTTTCCTGGTGGACTGTGCTGCGTGCGGACTCCTCTCCACCAATGTGGGGCTGTTGCTGGAGTCGGGGGAGGGGGGGGGGGCGGTTGTGCGTGCACTGGCTTGAGTTCTGGCAGCTTTGCCTTGTACCAAATTGTTTGTTAGGTTACTCATGGTATTTTGTCTTGTTTTTGTACAGGAAGTTCTCTCTCCCTGTCTCTATCTCTCTCTCTAGGTGTACAGGTCCACAGGTCACTGAAAGGGGCAACACAGGTGGAGAAGGTAGTCAAGAAGCCATACGGCATGCTTGCCTTCATTGGCCGGGGCATTAAGTATAAGAATTGGCAAGTCATGTTGCAGCTGTATAGAACCTTAGTTAGGCCACACTTGGAGTATAGTGTTCAATTCTGGTCGCCACACTACCAGAAGGATGTGGAGGCTTTAGAGAGGGTGCAGAAGAGATTTACCAGGATGTTGCCTGGTATGGAGGGCATTAGCTATGAGGAGAGGTTGAATAAACTCGGTTTGTTCTCACTGGAACGACGGAGGTTGAGGGGTGACCTGATAGAGGTCTACAAAATTATGAGGGGTACAGACAGAGTGGATAGTCAGAGTCGTTTCCTCAGGGAGAGGGGTTAATTACTAGGGGGCATAGGTTTAAGGTGCGAGGGGCAAGGTTTAAAGGAGATGTACGAGGCAAGTTTTTTACACAGAGGGTAGTGGGTGCCTGGAACTCGCTGCCGGAGGAGGTGGTGGAAGCAGGGACGACAGTGACATTTAAGGGGCATCTTGACAAATACATGAATAGGATGGGAATAGAGGGATACGGACCCCGGAAGTGTAGAAGATTTCAGTTTAGACGGGCAGCATGATCGGCACGGGCTTGGAGGGCCGAAGGGCCTGTTCCTGTGCTGTACATTTCTTTGTTCTTTGTTCTTTGGTTGTTCTTTGTTCTCTCTATCTTGCTGTCTCTCTCTCTCACACATTCTCTCTATCTTGCTGTCTCTCTCTCACACACATTCTCTCTATCTTGCTGTCTCTCTCTCACACACACATTCTCTCTATCTTGCTGTCTCTCTCTCACACACATTCTCTCTATCTTGCTGTCTCTCTCACACACACATTCTCTCTATCTTGCTATCTCTCTCACACACACATTCTCTCTATCTTGCTGTCTCTCTCTCTCACACATTCTCTCTATCTTGCTGTCTCTCTCTCACACACATTCTCTCTATCTTGCTGTCTCTCTCTCACACACACATTCTCTCTATCTTGCTGTCTCTCTCTCACACACATTCTCTCTATCTTGCTGTCTCTCTCACACACACATTCTCTCTATCTTGCTATCTCTCTCACACACACATTCTCTCTATCTTGCTATCTCTCTCTCACACACGCACACATTCTCTCTATGTTGCTGTCTCTCTCTCTCACACATTCTCTCTATCTTGCTGTCTCTCTCACACACACATTCTCTCTATCTTGCTCTCTCTCTCACACACACGCATTCTCTCTATCTTGCTGTCTCTCACACACACAAATTCTCTCTATCTTGCTGTCTCTCTCTCACACACAATCTCTCTATCTTGCTGTCTCTCTCTCTCTCACACACATTCTCTCTATCTTGCTGTCTCTCTCTCTCTCACACACATTCTCTCTATCTTGCTGTCTCTCTCAGACACATTCTCTCTATCTTGCTGTCTCTCTCTCTCTCACACACATTCTCTCTATCTTGCTGTCTCTCTCACACACATTCTCTCCATCTTGATGCCTCTCTCTAACCCACATTATCTCTATCTTGCTGTCTCTCTCTCACACATTCTCTCTATCTCTCTCTCACACACACATTCTCTCTATCTTGCTGTCTCTCTCACACACACACATTCTCTCTATCTTGCGGTCTCTCTCTCTCTCACACACATTCTCTCTATCTTGCTGTCTCTCTCTCTCACACACATTCTCTCTATCTTGCTATCTCTCTCTCTCACACACTTTCTCTCTATCTTGCTGTCTCTCTCTCACACATTCTCTCTATCTTGCTGTCTCTCTCTCTCACACACATTCCCTCTATCTTGCTCTCTCTCTCACACACACATTCTCTCTATCTTGCTGTCTCTCTCTCTCACACACATTCTCTCTATCTTGCTGTCTGTCTCTCACACACACATTCTCTCTATCTTGCTGTCTCTCTCTCACACTCACATTCTCCCTATCTTGCTGTCTCTCTCTCTCACACACATTCTCTCGATCTTGCTGTCTCTCTCTCACACACATTCTCTCTATCTTGCTGTCTCTCTCTCACACACACTTTCTCTCTATCTTGCTGTCTCTCTCTCACACATTCTCTCTATCTTGTTGTCTCTCTCTCTCTCACACACATTCTCTCTATCTTGCTGTCTCTCTCTCACACATTCTCTCTATCTTGCTGTCTCTCTCTCTCTCACACACATTCTCTCTATCTTGCTCTCTCTCTCACACACACATTCTCTCTATCTTGCTGTCTCTCTCTCTCACACACTGTGGTAGTATGCATTAGGGGTCATGTGGGACTGTGAAACCGTGATGCTATTAGCTGACAGATCCCGGGTCCTGGTTGGCTGTTGATCCCTTGCTCCGCCCTGAAGGCGGAGTATAAGAACCTGGGCTTCTCCCCGCAGCTCCAGTCTGTTGCTGAACTGCGGGGAACAAGTCACGCTTAATAAAGCCTCATCGACTTCATCTCTATTCGTCTCTCTCGTAAGTCATTGTGCGCTACAATTTATTAAGCGTGCTTAAAGGACTATGGAGCTCAGGATCGCCCCGGAATGCCTGCTGATCAGCCCCCACGCAGTGAACGCGCAGCAGTTTTTAAACACTGGCAGACTTGTTTCGAAGGCTACCTCCGAACTGCCCCCGGCCGGATCACAGAAGACCAGAAACTACAGGTCCTGCACTCAAGGGTAAGCCCGGAAATTTACCCTCTCATAGAAGACGCAGAGGATTTCCCGACGGCGCTCGCAGCACTAAAGAGCGTCTACGTTCGCCCAGTGAACCAGGTCTACGCACGCTACCAACTCGCAACGAGACGGCAAAGTCCCGGAGAATCGCTAGAGGAGTTCTACGCCGCGCTGCTAATTTTGGGACGGGGCTGCGGCTGCCCGCCGGTAAACGCGACTGAACACACGGACATGTTAATTCGCGATGCGTTTGTGGCAGGTATGAACTCTCCCCAAATCCGCCAAAGACTTTTAGAAAAAGAGTCGCTAGGACTCTCAGAGGCACGGGCCGTTGCAGCTTCCCTAGATGTGGCCTAGAAAAACGCCCGCGCTTACGGCCCCGACCGCCCGGCTGTCCCTTAGGCTCCGTGGACCCCCGTCGCGACAAACCCCCTCCCCCCCCCCTCCCTCACAGGCTTGCGCGGTTAAGACGCCAGATCATCCCGGGGGGGCCCGCTGCTATTTCTGCGGGCAGGCGAAACACCCCCGGCAGCGCTGCCCGGCCCGTGCAGCGACTTGCAAGAGATGCGGGAAAAAAGGCCATTTCGCGGCTGTGTGCCGGTCCCGGGGGGTCGCCGCTGTCCCCGGAGAAGAAAGAGCCCAGCGCATCCCATACGCTCCCCAACCCCCCCAGCGCCCCATGTGCGACCCGCGGGCGCCGCCATTTTGGGTCCCGGCCACCACGAGGGGAGGATGGGCGCCGCCATCTTGTGACCCCCCAACCACGTGCGATCCATGGGGGCGGCCATTTTGTCCACCCCCGGCCACGTGCGATTCATGGACGCCGCCATCTTGGTTGACAACAATGGACCCCAGCATCATCGGCTCCACGGGGTCCGAAGAAGACGCTGAGACACTACGACCACATCTGGCCTCGGTGACGCTGGATCAAGCACGGCCCCGGACGCTCCAGACGACGACAACAACGGTGCTGATCAACGGACACGAGACACCTTCCCTGATCGACTCCGGGAGCACCGAAAGCTTCATCCACCCCGACACGGTAAGACGCTGTTTTTTGACCATCCGTCCCAGTACGCAAAAGATTTCCCTCGCTGCAGGATCCCACTCCGTAGAGATCAAAGGGTTCTGCATCGCGAACCTAACGGTGCAAGGAAGGGAGTTTAAAAACTACAGGCTCTACGTCCTTCCCCAACTCTGCGCGCCCACATTACTGGGATTAGATTTCCAGTGCAACCTGCAGAGCCTAACTTTCCAATTCGGCGGTCCTATACCCCCACTCACTATCTGCGGCCTCGCAACCCTCAAAGTTGAACCACCATCCTTGTTTGCAAACCTCACCCCGGATTGCAAACCCGTCGCCACTAGGAGCAGACGGTACAGCGCCCAGGACCGGACATTTATCCGGTACGAAGTCCAGCGGTTGCTGAAGGAAGGCATAATCCAGGCCAGCAATAGTCCCTGGAGAGCACAGGTGGTAGTAGTAAAGACCGGGGAGAAGCAAAGGATGGTCATAGACTATAGCCAGACCATCAACAGGTACACACAGCTAGATGCGTACCCTCTCCCCCGCATATCCGACATGGTAAATCGGATTGCCCAATATAAGGTCTTCTCCATCGTTGACCTCAAGTCCGCCTATCACCAGCTCCCCATCCGCCCAAGTGACCGCAAGTACACAGCCTTCGAGGCAGATGGGCGACTATACCACTTCCTCAGGGTCCCATTTGGCGTCACAAACGGGGTCTCGGTCTTCCAACGGGAGATGGACCGAATGGTTGATCAACACGGGTTACAGGCCACGTTCCCGTATCTAGACAACGTAACCATCTGCGGCCACGATCAGCAGGACCACGACGCCAACCTCCAAAAATTCCTCCAGACCGCAAACGCCTTGAACCTCACATACAACGAGGACAAGCGCGTGTTTAGCACAAACCGGCTGGCCATCCTGGGATACGTAGTGCGCAATGGGATAATAGGCCCAGACCCCGAACGCATGCGCCCCCTTATGGAATTTCCCCTCCCCCACTGCTCCAAAGCCCTGAAACGATGCCTGGGGTTTTTTTCATATTACGCCCAGTGGGTCCCCCAGTATGCAGACAAGGCCCGTCCACTAATACAGACCACTACCTTCCCCCTGTCGACAGAGGCTCGCCAGGCCTTCAGCCGCATCAAAGCGGATATCGCAAAGGCCATGATGCGCGCCATCGACGAGTTCCTCCCCTTCCAGGTCGAGAGCGACGCCTCCGATGTAGCTCTAGCGGCCACCCTTAACCAAGCGGGCAGACCCGTGGCCTTCTTCTCCCGAACCCTCCACGCCTCAGAAATTCGCCACTCCTCAGTGGAAAAGGAAGCCCAAGCCATAGTGGAAGCTGTGCGACATTGGAGGCATTACCTGGCCGGCAGGAGATTCACTCTCCTCACTGACCAACGGTCGGTAGCCTTCATGTTCGATAATGCACAGCGGGGCAAAATCAAAAACGACAAGATCTTAAGGTGGAGGATCGAGCTCTCCACCTTCAACTACGAGATCCTGTAGCGTCCCGGAAAGCTGAACGAGCCGTCCGATGCCCTATCCCGCGGCACATGTGCCAACGCACAAATAGACCGTCTCCAAACCCTCCACGAGGACCTCTGCCACCCGGGGGTCACTCGGTTCTACCATTTTATAAAGTCCCGCAACCTCCCCTACTCCGTGGAGGAGGTCCGTACAGTCACAAGGAACTGCCACATCTGCGCAGAGTGCAAACCGCACTTTTTCAGGCCAGATAGAGCGCACCTGATCAAGGCTTCCCGCCCCTTTGAACGCCTCAGTCTGGATTTCAAAGGGCCCCTCCCCTCCACCGATCGAAACACATACTTCCTGAACGTGGTGGACGAGTACTCCCGTTTCCCTTTCGCCATCCCCTGCCCCGACATGACAGCGGCCACAGTTATTAAAGCCCTTAGCACCATCTTCACACTGTTCGGTTGCCCCGCATATATCCATAGCGACAGGGGGTCCTCCTTCATGAGTGACGAGCTGCGCCAGTTCCTGCTCAGCAAGGGCATAGCCTCGAGCAGGACGACCAGCTACATCCCCGGAGGAACGGGCAAGTAGAGAGGGAGAACGGCACGGTCTGGAAGACCGCCCTACTGGCCCTACGGTCCAGGGATCTTCCAGTTTCACGGTGGCAGGAGGTCCTCCCGGACGCTCTCCACTCCATCCGGTCGCTGCTGTGTACCACCACAGTGTACCACCAAACGCCTCATGAGCGCCTCCTTGTCTTCCCCAGGAAGTCCTCCTCCGGAACGTCGCTGCCGACCTGGCTGGCGGCCCCAGGATCCATCTTGCTCCGGAAACATGTGCGGGCGCACAAGTCGGATCCGTTGGTCGAGAGGGTTCATCTCCTCCACGCGAACCCGCAGGACGCCTACGTGGCGTACCCCAACGGCCGACAGAACACCGTCTCCCTGCGAGACCTGGTGCCCACCGGCAACAAGCACCCCCCCCCGACAACCATCACCCCCTCCCTGCCACCGGCGCACCCCGCGACCGCCCCCTTCCCGGGAGGATCGGTCCTCCTCCCATGTCCGACCAGGAGTGAAACAGAAGCAGACACCGAAAAGCTCCCGGAGACGACAACGCGGGAACAAGCACCTGCACCACCACCGGGACCGAGGCGATCGAAAAGGAAGACAAGACCGCCCGCTCGACTCGTGGCATCGGTGTAACACAAGAATGTTGTGGACTTTAACGAGAATGTTCTTTTTCCTCTTACGAATATTGTAAATAGTTCACAAACCCTGTACATAGCCCAATGTAGGGCAAAGTGTAGAGCATTGAAAGGACATGCCAAAAATGTTCTCCTCCCAGGACCAGCCTTGTAAACCCCTACCACCATGTGAAGCACCACCCCGCCGGGTTCATTTTTAACAAGGGGTGAATGTGGTAGTATGCATTAGGGGTTATGTGGGACTGTGAAGCCGTGATGCTATTGGCTGACAGATCCTGGGTTCTGGTTGGCTGTTGATCCGTAGCTCCGCCCTGAAGGCGGAGTATAAGAACCTGGGCATCTCCCCGCAGCTCCAGTCTGTTGCTGAACTGCGGGGAACAAGTCACACTTAATAAAGCCTCATCGACTTCATCACTATTCGTCTCTCTCGTAAGTCATTGTGCGCTACACACACATTCTCTCTATCTTGCTGTCTGTCTCTCAAACACACATTCTCTCTCTCTTGCTGTCTCTCTCTCACACACACACATTCTCTCTATCTTGCTGTCTCTCACTGACACACACACATTTTCTCTATCTTGCTGTCTCTCTCTCACACTCACATTCTCTCTATCTTGCTGTCTCTCTATCTCACACACATTCTCTCTATCTTGCTGTCTCTCTATCTCACACACATTCTCTCTATCTTGCTGTCTCTCAGACACACATTCTCTCTATCTTGCTCTCTCTCTCACACACACACATTCTCTCTATCTTGCTGTCTCTCTTACACGCATTCTCTCTATCTTGCTGTCTCTCTCTCACACACATTCTCTCTATCTTGCTGTCTCTCCCTCTCACACACATTCTCTCTATCCTGCTGTCTCTCTCACACACACACACATTCTCTCTATCTTGCTGTCTCTCTCTCTCACACACATTCTCTCTATCTTGCTGTCTCTCTCACACGCATTCTCTCTATCTTGCTGTCTCTCCCTCTCACACACATTCTCTCTATCTTGCTGTCTCTCCCTCTCACACACATTCTCTCTATCCTGCTGTCTCTCTCACACACACACACATTCTCTCTATCTTGCTCTCTCTCTCTGACACACACACATTCTCTCTATCTTGCTGTCTCTATCTCTCACACACATTCTCTCTATCTTGCTGTCTCTCTCACACAAACACATTCTCTCTATCTTGCTGTCTCTCTCTGACACTCACATTCTCTCTATCTTGCTGTCTCTCTCTCACACACATTCTCTCTATCTTGCTGTCTCTCTCTCACACACATTGTCTCTATCTTGCTCTCTCTCTCACACACATTCTCTCTATCTTGCTCTCTCTCTCTCACACACACACATTCTCTCTATCTTGCTGTCTCTCTCACACGCATTCGCTCTATCTTGCTGTCTCTCTCACACACATTCTCTCTATCTTGCTGTCTCTCTCTCTCACACGCATTCGCTCTATCTTGCTGTCTCTCTCACACACATTCTCTCTATCTTGCTGTCTCTCTCTCACACACATTCTCTCTATCTTGCTGTCTCTCTCACACACATTCTCTCTATCTTGCTGTCTCTCGCTCTCACACACATTCTCTCTGTCTTGCTCTCTCTCTCTCACACACATTCTCTCTACCTTGCTGTCTCTCTCTCACACACACTTTCTCTCTATCTTGCTGTCTCTCTCTCACACATTCTCTCTATCTTGCTGTCTCTCGCTCTCACACACATTCTCTCTGTCTTGCTCTCTCTCTCTCACAAACACACATTCTCTCTATCTTGCTGTCTCTCTCACACACATTCTCTCTATCATGCTGTCTCTCTCTCACACACATTCTCACTATCTTGCTGTCTCTCTCACACACACACATTCTCTCTATCTTGCTGTCTCTCTCACACACATTCTCTCTATCTTGCTGTCTCTCTCACACACACTTTCTCTCTATCTTGCTGTCTCTCTCTCACAAACATTCTCTCTATCTTGCTGTCTCTCTCTCACAAACATTCTCTCTATCTTGCTGTCTCTCTCACACACACATTCTCTCTATTTTGCTGTCTCTCTCACACACACATTCTCTCTATCTTGCTGTCTCTCTCTCACAAACATTCTCTCTATCTTGCTGTCTCTCTCACACACACATTCTCTCTATCTTGCTGTCTCTCTCACACACACACATTCTCTCTATCTTGCTCTCTCACACACACACACATTCTCTCTATCTTGCTGTCTCTCTCACAAGCATTCGCTCTATCTTGCTGTCTCTCTCTCACACACATTCTCTCTATCTTGCTGTCTCTCTCTCACACACACACACATTCTCTCTACCTTGCTGTCTCTCTCTCACACACACATTCTCTCTATCTTGCTGTCTCTCTCTCTCTCTCACACATTCTCTCTACCTTGCTGTCTCTCTCTCACACACACATTCTCTCTATCTTGCTGTCTCTCTCTCACACACACATTCTCTCTACCTTGCTGTCTCTCTCTCACACACATTCTCTCTATCTTGCTGTCTCTCTCTCACACACACACACATTCTCTCTACCTTGCTGTCTCTCTCTCACACACACTTTCTCTCTATCTTGCTGTCTCTCTCACACACACACACATTCTCTCTACCTTGCTGTCTCTCTCTCACGCTCTCATTCTCTCTATCTTGCTGTCTCTCTCACACACACACACATTCTCTCTATCTTGCTGTCTCTCTCTCTCACACACACACACATTCTCTCTAACTTGCTCTCTCTCTCACACACACACACATTCTCTCTATCTTGCTGTCTCTCTCACACACATTCTCTCTATCATGCTGTCTCTCTCTCACACCCATTCTCACTATCTTGCTGTCTCTCTCTCACACTCTCATTCTCTCTATCTTGCTGTCTCTCTCTCACACACATTCTATCTATCTTGCTGTCTCTCTCTCACACACATTCTCTCTATCTTGCTGCCTCTCTCTCACACATTCTCTCTATCTTGCTCTCTCTCTCACATAAACACACTCTCTCTATCTTGCTGTCTCTCTTTCACACAAATTCTCTCTATCTTGCTGTCTCTCTCTCACACACATTCTATCTATCTTGCTGTCTCTCTTTCACACGCATTGTCTCTATCTTGCTGTCTCTCTTTCACACGCATTCTCTCTATCTTGCTGTCTCTCTCTCACACACATTCTCTCTATCTTGCTGTCTTTCTCTCTCACACACATTGTCTCTATCTTGCTGCCTCGCTCTCACACACATTCTCTCTATCTTGCTGTCTTTCTCTCTCACACACATTGTCTCTATCTTGCTGTCTCTCTCTCACACGCATTCGCTCTATCTTGCTGTCTCTCTCACACACACATTCTCTCTATCTTGCTGTCTCTCTCTCACAAACATTCTCTCTATCTTGCTGTCTCTCTCTCACAAACATTCTCTCTATCTTGCTGTCTCTCTCACACACACATTCTCTCTATCTTGCTCTCTCTCTCACACACACACACATTCTCTCTATCTTGCTGTCTCTCTCACACATACATTCTCTCTATCTTGCTGTCTCTCTCTCACACATTCTCTCTATCTTGCTGTCTCTCTCTCACACACACACATTCTCTCTATCTTGCTGTCTCTCTCTCACACACTCTCTCTATCTTGCTGTCTCTCGCTCTCACACACATTCGCTCTATCTTGCTGACTCTCTCACACGCATTCGCTCTATCTTGCTGTCTCTCTCACACACACACATTTTCTCTATCTTGCTGTCTCTCTCTCTCACACATTCTCTCTATCTTGCTGTCTCTCTCTCACACATTCTCTCCATCTTGCTGTCTCTCTCTCACACACACACATTCTCTCTATCTTGCTGTCTCTCTCTCACACACTCTCTCTATCTTGCTGTCTCTCTCTCACACATTCTCTCTATCTTGCTGTCTCTCTCTCACACACACACATTCTCTCTATCTTGCTGTCTCTCTCTCACACACTCTCTCTATCTTGCTGTCTCTCTCTCACACACTCTCTCTATCTTGCTGTCTCTCGCTCTCACACACATTCACTCTATCTTGCTCTCTCACACACACATTCTCTCTAACTTGCTCTCTCTCTCACACACACACACATTCTCTCTATCTTGCTGTCTCTCTGACACGCAATTTCTCTATCTTGCTGTCTCTCTCTCACACACATTCTCTCTGTCTTGCTGTAAGTCTCTCACACACAAATTCTCTCTATCTTGCTGTCTCTCTCTCACACACATTCTCTCTATCTTGCTGTCTCTCTCTCACACTCTCATTCTCTCTATCTTGCTGTCTCTCTCTCTCACACACATTCTCTCTATCTTGCTGTCTCTCTCTCACACACATTCTCTCTACCTTGCTGACTCTCTCTCACACATTATCTCTATCTTGCTGTCCCTCACACACAAATTCTCTCTATCTTGCTGTCTCTCTCACACGCATTCTCTCTATCTTGCTGTCTCTCTCACACGCATTCTCTCTATCTTGCTGTCTCTCTCACACACACGCATTCTCGCTATCTTGCTGTCTCTCTCTCACATACATTCTATCTTGCTGTCGCTCTCTCACACACATTGTCTCTATCTTGCTGCCTCGCTCCCACACACATTCTCTCTATCTGGCTGTCTCTCTCTCTCACACCCATTCTCACTATCTTGCTGTCTCTCTCTCACACACACATTCTCTCTATCTTGCTGTCTCTCTCTCACACACATTCTATCTATCTTGCTGTCTCTCTCTCTCACACACATTCTCTCTATCTTGCTGCCTCTCTCTCACACATTCTCTCTATCTTGCTGTCTCTCTCTCACACACATTCTCTCTATCTTGCTGCCTCTCTCTCACACATTCTCTCTATCTTGCTGTCTCCCACACACACATTCTCTCTATCTTGCTGTCTCTCTCTCACACACACAATCTCTCTATCTTGCTCTCTCTCTCTCACACACACACATTTTCTCTATCTTGCTCTCTCTCTCTCACACACACGCATTCTCTCTATCTTGCTGTCTCTCTCTCACACACATTCTCTCTATCTTGCTGTCTTTCTCTCTCACACACATTGTCTCTATCTTGCTGTCTCTCTCACACGCATTCGCTCTATCTTGCTGTCTCTCTCACACACACATTATCTCTATCTTGCTGTCTCTCTCTCACAAACATTCTCTCTATCTTGCTGTCTCTCTCTCACAAACATTCTCTCTATCTTGCTGTCTCTCACACACGCATTCGCTCTATCTTGCTGTCTCTCTCACACACACATTCTCTCTATCTTGCTGTCTCTCTCTCTCACACATTCTCTCTATCTTGCTGTCTCTCTCTCACACATTCTCTCTATCTTGCTGTCTCTCTCACACACACACATTCTCTCTATCTTGCTGTCTCTCTCTCACACACTCTCTCTATCTTGCTGTCTCTCGCTCTCACACACATTCACTCTATCTTGCTCTCTCACACACACATTCTCTCTAACTTGCTCTCTCTCTCACACACACACACATTCTCTCTATCTTGCTGTCTCTCTGACACGCATTTTCTCTATCTTGCTGTCTCTCTCTCACACACATTCACTCTGTCTTGCTGTAAGTCTCTCACACACAAATTCTCTCTATCTTACTGTCTCTCTCTCACACACATTCTCTCTATCTTGCTGTCTCTCTCACACACACATTCTCTCTATCTTGCTGTCTCTCTCTCACACACACACATTCTCTCTATCTTGCTGTCTCTCTCTCACACACTCTCTCTATCTTGCTGTCTCTCGCTCTCACACACATTCACTCTATCTTGCTCTCTCACACACACATTCTCTCTAACTTGCTCTCTCTCTCACACACACACACATTCTCTCTATCTTGCTGTCTCTCTGACACGCATTTTCTCTATCTTGCTGTCTCTCTCTCACACACATTCTCTCTGTCTTGCTGTAAGTCTCTCACACACAAATTCTCTCTATCTTGCTCTCTCTCTCACACACACACATTCTCGCTATCTTGCTGTCTCTCTCTCACATACATTCTATCTTGCTGTCGCTCTCTCACACACATTCTCTCTATCTTGCTGTCTTTCTCTCTCACACACATTGTCTCTATCTTGCTGCCTCGCTCCCACACACATTCTCTCTATCTTGCTGTCTCTCTCTCTCACACACATTCTCTCTATCTTGCTGTCTCTCTCTCACACACATTCTCTCTATCTTGCTGCCTCTCTCTCACACATTCTCTCTATCTTGCTGTCTCTCTCTCACACACACACACATTCTCTCTATCTTGCTGTCTCTCTCTCACACACACACACATTCTCTCTATCTTGCTGTCTCTCTCTCACACACACACACATTCTCTCTATCTTGCTGTCTCTCTCACACACACACACACATTCTCTCTATCTTGCTGTCTCTCTCTCACACACATTCTCTCTATCTTGCTGTCTCTCTCTCTCACACACATTCTCTCTATCTTGCTGTCTCTCTCACACATTCTCTCTATCTTGCTGTCTCTCTCTCACACACACATGCTCCAAACAGACCTGTTGGACTTTAACCTGATGATGTCAGACTTCTTGCTGTGCACACACATTCTGAGCTGTGATTAGTGTGTTTAACATTCTCATGCTGTGATTGTTGTCTTTAGGAGTTAACGGCAAAGAGTTTAAACTGGTGATCAAATTAATGGGAGACTTTGATCTTGCATCGATTCAGAAAATCATTCTGGAGGTGAGAAACTGTTCTGCGATTAAATATTGACACCAGCACCTGCCTCTCACTGTCTGAATTCAGAGATCAGGAGTCTCCACGTCACATACAGCAGCTCCACTCCCCCTCTGCTCACCCTCATATTACCCAGGCAGCCCTCCTATCCCATGGAACAGGTTTGATGGGCTGAGTGGTCTCCTCCTGTTGTTGTGTTGGTGTCAGAGCCTCGACAGTGTAACTAAAGCAGGGGCTTTGTCACAGTCAGTCCCATTGGGCTGATCTCATCACACAACAAGGGGCAGAATGAGATGTGAAGCAGTCCCACATTGCACTGCTGACCCCGGGGTCACCCCCTCTCCCTCTGTCATTCTCTGTCTCTGCATCTTTCCCTCACTCTCTCTGTCCTCTCTGTCTATCTCTGCTGCTGCCTCACTCTCTGTCTGTCCTCTGTCTCTCTCTCTCACACACTCCCTCTCTCACCTTCTCTCTCTCTCTCACTCTCTCAATCTCTTGCTTTGTCTCCATCTGCCCATCTTTTACTTTCTGTTATGTATCAGAGTAACAGCATTGGCTGGTGTAATATAACAACCGAATCCCTCGAATCGCGACAGTGCCGAGGGAGGCCATTCAGCCCATCACGTCTGCACCGAGCCTCGGGATGAGCTCCCTATCCCGGCCCACTCCCCTGCCCTCTCCCCGTAGCCCCATAACCCCATCTAACCTGCACATCTTTGGACTGTGGGAGGACACCGCAGTACCCGGAGGAATCCCAAGCAGACACGGGGAGAACGTGCAAACTCCACACAGTCACCCGAGGCTGGAATTGAACCCGGGTCCCTGGTGCTGTGAGGCGGCAGTGCTAACCACTGTGCCGCCGTGCCACCCACGTGTTAATGTCACGTGTTACGCAATGACAGAATCGGAGCGCTCTGTGGGCTTTTGTGGAGTTCACCAGTGTGCCCTGTCTGAGCAGCATTTTGTAAATAAACCCCTTGCACCGTGTGTCACCTCTGATTCTCTCGCTTTGGGGCTACAACAAAGATTATAACACCTTCTCTCTCTCTCTCTCTCTCTGCTCCTGTCTGCCCCACTCTCTCTCTCCTTCCTTCTTTCCACTCCAGTCTCTCTCTCTCTGCCTGATTCTGTCTCCCACTTTCTCTGTTACTCTCGCAGCCTCTCCCACACTGTCTGTCCCTGAATCCATTTCTCCCTCGGATCTTTCCATTCCAAATATTGGCAGCAATTTGCCCCGTTCCTTGCAGCCTGTGCCGTTCCAGCCAGTGATTGGCAGTGAAGGTGGCTTTTTGTCCCCAAACACTACCCCACATTCCCCCCACCCTCACTGCAATATTAATCATTTCTCCTGTCTGTGATGTAGCTGAAGCTGTCGCTCAGGAATCGATTCCCGGATCTGGACCTTCATTTGAGTGTCGGAGACGATTAGCTCTGGGCTGTGGCTGCTCCAGAAGATTGAGGGTGATGAATTGTACCAGTGAGCACCTAGTGACCTGTGTGTTCACAGCTTGGCTCAGTAATAGCTTTCCAATGTTCAGCAGCGAGCAAAGGGTTAATCGCTCGCTGTGTTAATGTTACATCGTGATTGATTCTTCTTCATATTGGGGAATGTGGGAGCTTTTAGTTTTTGCTTTGTGGAATAGGGAAGTATAACCTCCATTCGGAACTCCTGACCACTGGGCTGTGGGACAGAGACTGACCCCAAATGACCCTTTTTAACCGTCTGCTGAATGAGAGGATTTTATAAAGATCTGTGTCCAGTTGCTGAATTCAGAGATTTGTCAGCAGCGAGAATGGGTGTCCAGACAACAGTGAATCCCAGCACAATCTCTGGGTAGAGATCATCCTTTCCCTCAGGGTTCCTCGACAATGGTGTTGTTGGGACAGAATAAAATCCAGGATTCTTGTTTCCTTCACAGGAACACATTCTGTTGATCAAAGTGAAATATTTGATAACTGATCCCAGGAGCTCAATGAAACAAGGGAGGGGATCAGCTTTTCTGATATGTGGTGGGTCCAATCAGATCCTCCTTATCTGGAGGAGCGATATTCCTGATGGAGCAGAGAGCAATGTGTTCCCACCGTCACTCATGTCAACCAATAGACCCGGTGGAAATGTCCTGTTGGTCACAACTGTGCAGCGTGAAGCTGGAACCTGCTCGTGTGAGGGAGCCATGATCAGGACTAATATCCGGGAAAACTCCTGCAGACACTGAACTCTCAGCCAGTCAGGCAGCGGCTGTGGAGAAAACCCCAGTTTCCTGTTTGAGCGCAATGCTTTGGCTCCTGACCCTGAAACAGTAACTGGGATTCTCTCCACAGTTACTGCCTGACCGCCTCAGCATTTACAGCTCACTGGTTTGTCTCTTGTTTCTATTACACAATCAGGTCTGTGAGCTTCCCATTAATGGACTTTCACAGCCACAAACCTGTGGTCAGAAAGGTCTCGAATGAAGCAGTCGACTGTCCCGAGGATTGGGATTGTGGGGCGTTTGTTTCACTGAATATTAAGCTGAGAAGTGTAAGATGTTCGAATCCCTCACCATCACATGTGGGCTGATCGGTTAAGCGGGTGTTTCAATGTTATTGCATGAAGTGTGTGCTCAATAAATCTATAAATTCTTGACCACAAGGTGTGAAAGGTGTTTCTGTTGGAGAAATGTACAGATGATCTGATTGGGAGTGAAAACCATCCTGGTCCAGATTGAAACTCATTCTGACGCTGAGACTGACATTTGGCTTGTTCCTCCCAGTGGGATCTTTCTGTGCCTCTGTCCTCCAGCTGCTTCATCTTCCTCTCTCTGCTTCAGCCTGGCATTTTCCCAGGGTCTCTGACAATGAAAGCTCGCAATTTTGAAGAACTAAAGGGATAGGAGCAGGAGGAGACCATTCGGCCCGTCAAGACTGTTCGGCCATTCAAAACCATCATGGCCGACCTTGGGCTTCACCTCCACTTTCCCGGGCCACTCCCAACAAAGAACAAAGAAAAGGCCCTCCAAGCCCGTGCCGACCATGCTGCCCATCTGGCCTAAAACCTTCTACACTTCCGGGGTCCGTATCCCTCTATTCCCATCCTATTCATCATGTATTTGTCAAGATGCCCCTGAAACGTCACTATCGTCCCTGCTTCCACCACCTCCTCCGGCAGCGAGTTCCAGGCACCCACTACCCTCTGTGTAGAAACTTCCCGCACACATCCCTTAATTTTGAGACCAACAATCTGTCTCTCCCCAGCCTGAAATGTCTTCAATGCTGGAGCTTCCACCACTCTCTGGAGTGGAGATCTTCAAAGATTCATAACACTTTGACAATAAATTTCTCCTCATCTCAGCCCGAAATGATCTGAGAATCTGTACTGACCCTCTGAACGAGGACCTTACCTATGCGCAATCCCCCATTCTGTCCCTGTAACCCCACTTAACCTGTTGGTCACTATAGCAGAATTTAGGCTGGCTAACCCAACTAACTGCACATCTATGGGCTGTGGGAGGAACCAGAGCACCCGGAGGAAACCCACGCAGACACGGGGAGAACGTGCAGACTCCACAAACAAGGTTGGAGTGGATCCCAGGCCCCTGGCGCTGTGATGGTGGGGTGGGGGGTACAGATGGTTTGGAGTAGGGTAGCAGAACGGCTCGGTGATGCTGTATGCTCTGGAATAGTGATCTGGTTTGGTATCTGATCCAATGCTTCATGTGGTCCAGTCTGGTGGAGGGTCACTAACCTTGTCCCTCCCTCGGCATCGCTTACTCTGAGTGAGCTGAGGAAAGTTGCCAGGTGATGACCATCTCCAATAATGTAACCATATATTCGATATACCATTGCTCAAACCTTCACTATCGACATCCAGTGAACTACCATTGACCAGAAACAGGACTGGGCTCGTCAGATAAACACTGTGACAGCAAGATCAAGTCAAAGACTGAGAATTGAGGCAATTAACTAATTTCCTAACTTTCCCAAAAGACAGTGTGGTGAAGTACTCTCCACCTGCCTGGAGACACCATCCAGGAGAAAAGTCCTCTTGATCTGCACCTGATCCACCAAATGAAACATCTTTCCCTCCACCACTGACACAATGGCAGCGTATGGTCCATCGACAAGATGCACTGCAGCAAGTCACCAAGATACATTCAACCGAAAGTCAAAAACTGGGATTGAACCCGAATCCCGGGCGCTGTGAGGCAGCAGTGCTAACCACGGTGCCACCGTGCCGCTCCAATATTTTTTCAATCAGGTCCTCCCTCAGCCTTCTGTGTTCCCTCGAAAACAACCCCAGCCTAACCAGCCTCTCGACAGCTGAAACGCTCCAGCCTAGACAACATCCTGGTAAGTCTCCTCTGCTCCCTCTCCAGAGCAATCACTTCCTTTATACAGTGTGGGAGCCAGAACTGCACACACTGCTCCAGCTGGTGTCTGACTATTGTTTTATACGGCTCCATCATATCCTCCCTGTTCTTGTACTCTATACTCGGTTAATAAAGGCACGAGTCCCATCGGCCCTCTGAACCACATTGTCTACTTGTCCTGCTGTCTTCACAGATCTGTGACCCTGCACAGCAATGTCACTCTGATCCTCTGATCCTGAGACTGTGTCCCGTGGTTTAGATTCCGAGACCAATGGAAACAATTTGTCAAAGCCTCTCGGAATCTTGTATGTTGCATTCTCTGAGCTTGGGAGAATATCGGCAGTTTTACTCTACTTCTAATCTCAGGATCAATCTATCCATCTTCACTGTTCCACCTCCAATACAGGTAAATCCTGGTGTAAATATGGAGACTGAGGCAGGAACGTTTCCAGAATTTGGCTGAGTGCAATGGTGAGATGCAAATGCAGCATTTATCCCACTGACGGTGATGATGGGAAAAGCCGTGTTTATCCCACTGACGGTGATGATGGGAAAAGCCGTGTTTATCCCACTGACGGTGATGGTGGGAAAAGCCGTGTTTATCCCACTCACGGTGATGGTGGGAAAAGCCGTGTTTATCCCACTGACGGCGATGGTGGGAAAAGCCGTGTTTATCCCACTGACGGCGATGGTGGGAAAAGCCGTGTTTATCCCACTCACTGTGATGGTGGGAAAAGCCGTGTTTATCCCACTCACGGTGATGGTGGGAAAAGCCGTGTTTATCCCACTGACGGTGATGGTGGGAAAAGCCGTGTTTATCCCACTCACGGTGATGGTGGGAAAAGCCGTGTTTATCCCACTGACGGTGATGGTGGGAAAAGCCGTGTTTATCCCACTGACGGTGATGGTGGGAAAAGCCGTGTTTATCCCACTGACGGTGTTGATGGGAAAAGTCGTGTTTATCCCACTGACGGTGATGGTGGGAAAAGCCGTGTTTATCCCGCTGACGGTGATGGTGGGAAAAGCCGTGTTTATCCCACTGACGGTGATGGTGGGAAAAGCCGTGTTTATCCCACTGACGGTGATGATGGGAAAAGCCGTGTTTATCCCACTGACGGTGATGGTGGGAAAAGCCGTGTTTATCCCGCTGACGGTGATGGTGGGAAAAGCCGTGTTTATCCCACTGACGGTGATGGTGGGAAAAGCCGTGTTTATCCCACTGACGGTGTTGATGGGAAAAGTCGTGTTTATCCCACTGACGGTGTTGATGGGAAAAGCCGTGTTTATCCCACTGACGGTGATGGTGGGAAAAGCCGTGTTTATCCCACTGACGGTGATGGTGGGAAAAGCCGTGTTTATCCCACTCACGGTGATGGTGGGAAAAGTCGTGTTTATCCCACTGACGGTGATGATGGGAAAAGCCGTGTTTATCCCACTGACGGTGATGGTGGGAAAAGCCGTGTTTATCCCACTGGCGGTGATGATGGGAAAAGCCGTGTTTATCCCACTGACGGTGATGGTGGGAAAAGCCGTGTTTATCCCACTCACGGTGATGATGGGAAAAGCCGTGTTTATCCCACTCACGGTGATGGTGGGAAAAGCCGTGTTTATCCCACTGACGGTGATGGTGGGAAAAGCCGTGTTTATCCCACTGACGGTGATGGTGGGAAAAGCCGTGTTTATCCCACTGACGGTGATGGTGGGAAAAGCCGTGTTTATCCCACTGACGGTGATGGTGGGAAAAGCCGTGTTTATCCCACTCACGGTGATGATGGGAAAAGCCGTGTTTATCCCACTGACGGTGATGGTGGGAAAAGCCGTGTTTATCCCACTGACGGTGATGGTGGGAAAAGCCGTGTTTATCCCACTGACGGTGTTGATGGGAAAAGCCGTGTTTATCCCACTGACGGTGTTGATGGGAAAAGCCGTGTTTACCCCACTGACGGTGATGGTGGGAAAAGCCGTGTTTATCCCACTGACGGTGATGGTGGGAAAAGCCGTGTTTATCCCACTGACGGTGATGGTGGGAAAAGCCGTGTTTATCCCACTGACGGTGATGGTGGAAAAAGCCGTGTTTATCCCACTGACGGTGATGGTGGGAAAAGCCGTGTTTATCCCACTGACGGTGATGGTGGGAAAAGCCGTGTTTATCCCACTGACGGTGATGGTGGGAAAAGCCGTGTTTATCCCACTGACGGTGATGGTGGGAAAAGCCGTGTTTATCCCACTGACGGTGTTGATGGGAAAAGCCGTGTTTATCCCACTGACGGTGTTGATGGGAAAAGCCGTGTTTACCCCACTCACGGTGTTGATGGGAAAAGCCGTGTTTATCCCACTGACGGTGATGATGGGAAAAGCCGTGTTTATCCCACTGACGGTGATGGTGGGAAAAGCCGTGTTTACCCCACTGACGGTGATGGTGGGAAAAGCCGTGTTTATCCCACTCACGGTGATGATGGGAAAAGCCGTGTTTATCCCACTGACGGTGATGGTGGGAAAAGCCGTGTTTATCCCACTGACGGTGATGATGGGAAAATCCGTGTTTATCCCACTGACGGTGTTGATGGGAAAAGCCGTGTTTATCCCACTCACGGTGATGATGGGAAAATCCGTGTTTACCCCACTGACGGCGATGGTGGGAAAAGCCGTGTTTATCCCACTCACTGTGATGGTGGGAAAAGCCGTGTTTATCCCGCTGACGGTGATGGTGGGAAAAGTCGTGTTTATCCCACTGACGGTGTTGATGGGAAAAGCCGTGTTTATCCCACTGACGGTGATGGTGGGAAAAGCCGTGTTTATCCCACTGACGGTGATGGTGGGAAAAGCCGTGTTTATCCCGCTGACGGTGATGGTGGGAAAAGTCGTGTTTATCCCACTGACGGTGTTGATGGGAAAAGCCGTGTTTATCCCACTCACGGTGATGGTGGGAAAAGTCGTGTTTATCCCACTGACGGTGTTGATGGGAAAAGCCGTGTTTATCCCACTGACGGTGATGGTGGGAAAAGTCGTGTTTACCCCACTGACGGTGATGGTGGGAAAAGCCGTGTTTATCCCACTCACGGTGATGGTGGGAAAAGTCGTGTTTACCCCACTGACGGTGATGGTGGGAAAAGCCGTGTTTATCCCACTGACGGTGATGGTGGGAAAAGCCGTGTTTATCCCACTGACGGTGTTGATGGGAAAAGCCGTGTTTATCCCACTGACGGTGTTGATGGGAAAAGCCGTGTTTATCCCACTGACGGTGATGGTGGGAAAAGCCGTGTTTACCCCACTCACGGTGATGATGGGAAAAGCCGTGTTTATCCCACTGACGGTGTTGATGGGAAAAGTCGTGTTTATCCCACTGACGGTGATGGTGGGAAAAGCCGTGTTTATCCCACTGACGGTGATGGTGGGAAAAGCCGTGTTTATCCCACTGACGGTGATGGTGGGAAAAGCCGTGTTTATCCCACTGACGGTGTTGATGGGAAAAGTCGTGTTTATCCCACTGACGGTGATGGTGGGAAAAGCCGTGTTTATCCCACTGACGGTGATGGTGGGAAAAGCCGTGTTTATCCCACTGACGGTGTTGATGGGAAAAGTCGTGTTTATCCCACTCACGGTGATGATGGGAAAAGCCGTGTTTATCCCACTGACGGTGATGGTGGGAAAAGCCGTGTTTATCCCACTGACGGTGATGGTGGGAAAAGCCGTGTTCATCCCACTGACGGTGATGGTGGGAAAAGCCGTGTTTATCCCACTGACGGTGATGATGGGAAAAGCCGTGTTTATCCCACTGACGGTGATGGTGGGAAAAGCCGTGTTTATCCCGAGTCGGTGATGGTGGGAAAAGCCGTGTTTACCCCACTCACGGTGATGATGGGAAAAGCCGTGTTTATCCCACTGACGGTGATGGTGGGAAAAGCCGTGTTTACCCCACTCACGGTGATGGTGGGAAAAGCCGTGTTTATCCCACTGACGGTGATGGTGGGAAAAGCCGTGTTTATCCCACTGACGGTGATGATGGGAAAAGCCGTGTTTATCCCACTGACGGTGATGGTGGGAAAAGCCGTGTTTATCCCACTGACGGTGATGGTGGGAAAAGCCGTGTTTATCCCACTGACGGTGATGATGGGAAAAGCCGTGTTTATCCCACTGACGGTGTTGATGGGAAAAGCCGTGTTTATCCCACTGACGGTGTTGATGGGAAAAGCCGTGTTTATCCCACTGACGGTGTTGATGGGAAAAGCCGTGTTTATCCCACTGACGGTGATGGTGGGAAAAGCCGTGTTTACCCCACTCACGGTGATGATGGGAAAAGCCGTGTTTATCCCACTGACGGTGATGGTGGGAAAAGCCGTGTTTATCCCACTGACGGTGATGGTGGGAAAAGCCATGTTTATCCCACTGACGGTGATGCTGGGAAAAGCCGTGTTTATCCCACTGACGGTGATGGTGGGAAAAGCCGTGTTTATCCCACTGACGGTGATGCTGGGAAAAGCCGTGTTTATCCCACTGACGGTGATGGTGGGAAAAGCCGTGTTTATCCTACTGACGGTGATGGTGGGAAAAGCCGTGTTTATCCCACTGACGGTGATGGTGGGAAAAGCCGTGTTTATCCCACTGACGGTGATGGTGGGAAAAGCCGTGTTTATCCCACTGACGGTGATGGTGGGAAAAGCCGTGTTTATCCCACTGACGGTGATGGTGGGAAAAGCCGTGTTTATCCCACTCACGGCGATGGTGGGAAAAGCCGTGTTTATCCCACTCACGGCGATGGTGGGAAAAGCCGTGTTTATCCCACTGACGGTGATGCTGGGAAAAGCCGTGTTTATCCCACTGGCGGTGATGGTGGGAAAAGCCGTGTTTATCCCACTCACGGCGATGGTGGGAAAAGCCGTGTTTATCCCACTGACGGTGATGCTGGGAAAAGCCGTGTTTATCCCACTGACGGTGATGGTGGGAAAAGCCGTGTTTATCCCACTGACGGTGATGGTGGGAAAAGCCGTGTTTATCCCACTCACGGCGATGGTGGGAAAAGCCGTGTTTATCCCACTGACGGTGATGGTGGGAAAAGCCGTGTTTATCCCGCTGACGGTGATGGTGGGAAAAGCCGTGTTTATCCCACTCACGGTGATGGTGGGAAAAGCCGTGTTTATCCCACTGACGGTGATGGTGGGAAAAGCCGTGTTTATCCCGAGTCGGTGCTTTTTCATTAACTAAGTGTTAAGCTGCCTCTGACGTGAGGGATTTCACTTCTTGTTTTCGGCTCAGCTGACACAAAGACTCATGGAGACAGCACTCCAGTACAATCACCTCCTTCCTATCATGTGGCAACCAGAATGGCACACAGTGCTCCCGCTGTAGCCGCACCAAAGTTCGATGCAACTCCAACATGACTTCCATGCTTTTGTAATCTATGCTACGATTGATAAAGACAAGTGATCCATGTGCCTTTTTCACCACCCTGTTAACCTGCCCCACTGCCTTCAGATATCTCGGGCCCAGGTATTTCAGAATCGCAGCTAATTCATATAAGCTGCCCTGCATGAATGTGTGAAGTCCCATTGGTACATGCATCCTGGGTGCTGCAATAATAAAAACCTGTATAACTCCTCCCCTTATGTCTCTCATTATATTTACAGTGTCCTGACACGCATGGCGACATTAGTAAACATGCGATCATTGATGTCCGTGTCAGCGATGTCCGGCTCCTTTTTTGTCGGCGATGAGGTTGATGTCAGTGGTTGCAACCAGAGATGGAATGGGGCCCAAAGCGAGCTAGCAATAGAATTCTGCGGTATAAACAGTCTTCCAGCTCCTGGGCATTGGACTGCGGTGTGAGGATTGTGGAGGACTATCTTTCCCATCAATGTAATGGATCCTGACACGTTTATCGCCTGTGAGGCGCACGCTAAGGTCCCCCCACATCGGTGCTGCCTCTTGCAACAGAATCCATTTGGGCCGAGTAATATCCCACTGCCCTGAATCTGTCTCCATGTCGTTGGGCTACTACAGCATCTGGAATCCCATTATCCACAGTGATGTCACCCAGCCTCAGGGCGGGGCTTAGTGAGGTCACCCAGCCCCAGGGCGGGACTCTGTGAGGTCACCCAGCCCCAGGGTGGGGCTTAGTGAGGTCACCCAGCCCCGGGGAGGGGCTTAGTGTGGTCACCCAGCCCCAGGGCGGGGCTTAGTGAGGTCACCCAGCCCCAGGGCGGGGCTTAGTGAGGTCACCCAGCCTCGGGGCGGGGCTTAGTGAGGTCACCCAGCCCCAGGGCGGGACTTAATGAGGTCACCCAGCCTTAGAGTGGGGCTTAGTGATGTCACCCAGCCTCGGGGCGGGGCTTAGTGAGGTCACCCAGCCTCAGGGCGGAACTTAGTGAGGTCACCCAGCCCCAGGGCGGGACTCTGTGAGTTCACCCAGCCCCACGTCGGTACCTGGGAATCGTACATCCTTTCCTTTGCCCCGATTGGACCCGTCTACGGGGATTATGTCAGGTTATAGAAGCTGCCTTTGCATCAATGACAGCTCCCAATTGTTCCAGTAAGTCTCTTCCCAGGATGCTCCGTTCCCCTGGTGATTTGGACCTGCTCCGTGTGGTCACCTATTCCTAACGTTGTAGCTGCACTTAGTGCCCCTGTTCCTGTTCCTCCCATTACTCCCTGTAACTGTACGGTATGGTGGTGTCTGTAATGGTTAATCTGTTGTGGATCTGGCTGCCGCAGTTCACATTGTGCAATGCCGACCCCCTGACATTGCTGCCACGTGCACCCAGGGGTCTCTTCTGGGGTTCCGAGGGTCACTGGCTGTCATTTCTGTCCCAATAACCTCGGCACCTCAGTCGTGGTTATATGGATCGCTGGCTGGTGTGGTATCGATGCAGGGCCATTGGGAAGAGGGTCTGGTCGGGTCTTGGCAGCTTTGGGCCCTGTTCCCCCCCACCCTCAGGGGGGGGCTGCTTTTGACCAGCAATCCTGTCTTCCATGTGATATGGGCCAGGGATTAGAAACTCCAAAGTGCATTCTGCAGTTCACCTGACCGATAACCGTTATGTTGAATTTGGCTTGGATGAGCACAAAAGCCTTCACTTCAGGTGTGATTCATCAGAGTCCGAGGCACTTCAATCCCAACAACATTAATTCGGAGAATGTAATTAACATATAGATATAAACACAGCAATCATTTTTTATCAATTAAAAACAAAACAACAACACAACAGCTGCAGTAATCTACACAGACAGCACTTAATGAATTCCCCATTAACTGTTCCAATTCAATAACAAAATCCAATAAACCAAAATCCCTTTCAAGTGCGTGGCCCAGCACACTATATTCTCACTTGAAATGGGCAGCACAGTAGCGTTGTGGATAGCACAACTGCTTCACAGCTCCAGGGTCTCAGCTTTGATTCCGGTTTATCTTACAGCAGGCAACGAGCAGCACAGACCTGACCGGAAAAGGAAGGACACATCGAAACGGGGCACGGTGAGAGAGAGACCGCGACACAGAGAGAGAAATAGAGAGAGCGCGAGAACCAGAGAGAGAGAACATCCTCCAGTCCCAAGAGGGGGCACAGTTCCACCCAAAACAGTTCCTGTAAACAAACCACCAGCTGCAAAGTCAGCACACGGCCACCTCATCCCCACACCCCTCCACAATCGTAGCCCCACATCGAACAGGGGGGAGAGGGGGGGGAGAGAGGGGGGGAGAGGGGGGGAGAGGGGGGGAGAGGGGAGGAGAGAGGGGGGAGAGGGGGGGAGAGGGGGGGAGAGGGAGGGGGAGAGGGAGAGAGGGGGGAGAGGGGGTAGTGGGGGGGGGGAGAGGGGGGCGAGAGGAGGGCGAGAGGGGGAGGGTGAGGGTGAGGGCGAGGGCGAGGTGGAGGGGGAGGTGGAGGGCAAGGGGGAGATGGAGGGCGAGGGCGAGGGGGAGGGCGAGGGGGAGGGCGAGGGGGAGGGCGAGGGGGAGGGCGAGGGGGAGGGCGAGAGGGAGCTAATGAACGAGGGAAGGAGAGAGAGCGAGGCAGAGAGAGCGAGGCAGAGAGAGCGAGGCAGAGAGAGCGAGGCAGAGAGAGCGAGGCAGAGAGAGTGAGGCAGAGAGAGCGAGGCAGAGAGGGCGAGGCGGAGAGAGCGAGGCAGAGAGAGCGAGGCAGAGAGAGCGAGGCAGAGAGATCGAGGCAGAGACAGCGAGGCAGAGAGAGCGAGGCAGAGAGAGCTAGGCAGAGAGAGCGAGGCAAAGAGAGCGAGGCAGAGAGGGAGAGAGATACATCAGAACATAACATAAAAACATAAGAACTAGGAGCAGGAGTAGGCCATCTGGCCCCTCGAGCCTGCTCCGCCATTCAATGAGATCATGGCTGATCTTTTGTGGACTCAGCTCCACTTTCCGGCCCGAACACCATAAGAATAATCCCTTTATTCTTCAAAAAACTATCTATCTTTATCTTGAAAATACCTCATCAAGGAGCCTCAACTGTTTCACTGAGCAAGGAATTCCATAGATTCACAACCCTTTGCATGAAGAAGTTTCTCCTAAACTCAGTCCGAAATCTACTTCCCCTTATTTTGAGGCTATGCCCCCTAGTTCTGCTTTCACCCGCCAGTGGAAACAACCTGCCCGCATCTATCCGATCGATTCCCTTCATAATTAGATATGTTTCTATAAGATTCCCCCACATCCTTCTAAATTCTAATGAGTACAGACCCAGTCTACTCAACCTCTCCTCGTAATCCAACCCCTTCAGCTCTGGGATTAACCTAGTGAATCTCCTCTGCACAACATCCACTGCCAGTACGTCCTTTCTCAGGTAAGGAGACCAAAACTGTACACAATACTCCAGGTGTGGCCTCACTAACACCTTATACAGTTGCAGCATAACACCCCTAGTCTTAAACTCCATCCCTCTAGCAATGAAGGACAAAACTCCATTCACCTTCTTAATCACCTGTTGCTCCTGTGAACCAACTTTTTGTGACACATGCACTAGCACACCCAGGTCTCTCTGCACAGCAGCATGTTTTAATATTTTATCATTTAAATAATAATCCCTTTTGCTGTTATACCAAAATGGATAACCTCACATTTGTCAACATTATATTCCACCTGCCAGACTCTAGCCCAGTCACTTAACTATCCAAATCCCTCTGCAGACTTCCAGTATCCTCTGCACTTTTTGCTTTACCACTCATCTTCGTGTCGTTTGCAAACTTGGACACATTGCCCTTGGTCCTCAACTCCAAATCATCTATGTAAATTGTGAACAATTGTGGGCCCATCACTGATCCCTGAGGGACACCACGAGCTACTGATTGCCTACCAGTGAAACACCCATTAATCCCCACTCTTTGCTTTCTATTAATTAACCAATCCTCTATCCATGCTACTACTTTACCCTTAACGACATGCATCTTTATCTTATGCAGCAACCTTTTGTGTGGCACCTTGTCAAAGGCTTTCTGGAAATCCAGATATACCACATCCATTGGCTCCCCGTTATCTACCGCACTGTTAATGTCCTCAAAAAATTGCACTAAATTAGTTAGGCACGACCTGCCCTTTATGAACCCATGCTGCGTCTGTCAATGGGACAATTTCCATCCAGATGCCTCGCTATTTCTTCCTTGATGATAGATTCCAGCATTTTCCCTATGACCGAAGTTAAGCTCACTGGCCTATAATTTCTGGTTTTCTATCTACCTCCTTTTCTAAACAGTCGTGTCACGTTTGCTAATTTCCTATCCGCCGGGACCACCCCAGAGTCTAGTGAATTTTGGTAAATTATCACTAGTGCATTTGCAATTTCCCTAGCCATTTCTTTTAGCACTCTGGGATGCATTCCATCAGGGCCAGGAGACTTGTCTACCTTTAGCCCCATTAGCTTGCCCATCACTACCTCCTTGGCGATAACAATCCTCTCAAGGTCCTCACCTGTCATAGTCTCATTTCCATCAGTCACTGGCATGTTATTTGTGTCTTCCACTGTGAAGACCGACCCAAAAAACCTGTTTAGTTCCTCAGTCATTTCCTCATCTCCCATTATTAAATCTCCCTTCTCATCCTCCAAAGGACCAATATTTACCTTAGCCACTCTTTTTTGTTTCATATATTTGTGGAAACTTTTGCTGTCTGTTTTTATATTCTGGGCAAGTTTACTGTAGAAGGAACTTTAGTTGTCGAATTAGTTGCCTTAATACCCTGTACTCCTTCTTAACTGGCTGCTTGACTATATTTCATGGCAATAGGCATTTGGCAAAGCATGATGGATATATTACCTTTATTTCAGTCAAGAAGTTCTGCATGTAATAGGCAGAAGGTCAGACTATGTAAACAAGTGCACAGCTGCACATTTTGCTGAGAGTAGACGATTATTATTGTCCTTAGGCTGGGAATTCAAGGCCTGTTGTTTAACACTGCTCGCTTGTCTGTGTCTGGTCTTACCAAAGGAATGCCTTGTTTTTCCATAATATTGCTTATTGAACCATATAAAGTACTGCTATACTCTTGTAAGGTGGGGACAATTAGAAGGACGGTGGTCACTCTAACTCCCTCCACGAACTTCGTGTTATAATAAAAGACCTTTGCGAAACCTCAAAGTTTTGGCTATTTTTTTCCGTGACAATTACTCTCATAATCTATCTTGCTCTTCTTTAAATCTTTTTTCGTAGCTTTCTGTTGCCCCCTAAAGATTTCCAAATCCTCTAGTCTCCCACGAAATTTTGCCATTTTGTATGCTTTTTCCTTCAATTTTATACTCTCCCTTATTTCCTTAGATTAGCACAGGGCTAAAATCGCTGGATTTGAAAGCAGACCAAGGCAGGCCAGCAGCACGGTTCGATTCCCGTAACAGCCTCCCCGAACAGGCGCCGGAATGTGGCGACTAGGGGCTTTTCACAGTAACTTCATTGAAGCCTACTTGTGACAATAAGCGATTTTCATTTCATTCATTTTATTTCATATCCACGGTCAATTTTCCCTTTTCTACCTCCATCCTTTTTGTTGGTTTAAACCTTCTGAGCACTGTGAAAAATCACTTGGCAGGTTCTCCACTGTTCCTCAACTGTTTCACCATAAAGTCTTTGCTCCCAGTCTACCTTAGCTAGTTCTTCTCTCATCCCATTGTAATCTCCTTTGTTTAAGCACAAAACACGAGTGTTTGATTTTATCTTCTCACCCTCCATCTGTATTTTTAATTCCCCCATGATAACTCCTGCACCATTTCTACATGCATCAGTTATTTCTTTGTTTATTGCCTGCCCCACCATAATGGTACTATTTGGTGGCCTATAGTTTACTCCTATCAGTGACTTTTTCGCCTTCCTATTCCTGATTTCCACCCACATGGATTCAACCTTATCCTCCATAGTCACCGATGTCATCCCTCACAACTGCCCGGATGTCATCCTTAAAAAACAGAGCTACACAACCTCCCGTACCATCCACTCTCTCCTTCCGAATAGTTTGATACGCTTGGATATTTAACTCCCAGTTGTGACCATCCTTTAACCATGTTTCAGTAATGGCCACTAAATCAGAGTCATTCACGATGATTTGCACCATCAACTCATTTGACTTACTCCGAACCCATCAGTTACTTCTCCTAAGTTATTTTTCCTTTTACCGTTTCTCCTAATTTTCCTTTTCGCTGAATCCATACCTTCCTGTAACAACCTGCTGCTTCGTTTTCCATTTGTCTTTTTACTTCCTGTTTTATTCCTTTGTTTCTGTCACCGTTTTACTTCCCTCCGACTTCCTGCATCGGTTCCCATCGCCCTGCCACATTAGTTTAAACCCTCCCAAACAGCTCTACTTCCACTCCTGCCCAGGTGCAGACCGTCCGATTTATATTGGTCCCACCTCCCCAGGATCGGTTCCAATGCCCCAGGAATTTGAATCCCTCCCTCTTGCACCATCTCTCAAGCCACACATTCATCCTATCTATCCTGACTTTCCTACTCTGACTAGCTTGTGCAATGGTAGCAATCCTGAGATTATTAAGTTTGAGTTCCTACTTTGTGGTTTAACTCCTAACTCCCAGAATTCAACTTGTAGGCCCTCATCCCATTTTTTACATATATCCTTGGTGCCTATGTGCACCACGACAGCTGGCTGTTCACCCCCCCCCCCCCCTCAGAATGTCCTGCAGCCGCTCTGAGACATCCCCTGGTACCACCCCTGTTGACAGTGAGGACGAAAAGATCATTGCCAACGGCTCTGCAATTTCATCTCTTGCTTCCCATAGAATCCTTGGATATATCCCGTCAGGCCCGGGGGACTTGTCTACCCTCAAAATGCCCAACACATCTTCCTTCCTAACAAGTATTTCCTCGAGCTTACCAGTCTGTTTCACACTGTCCTCTCCAACAATATCGCCCCTCTCATTTGTAAATACAGAAGAAAAGTACTCGTTCAAGCCCTCTCCTATCTCTTCAGACTCAATACACAATCTCCCGCTACTGTCCTTGATCGGACCTACCCTCGCTCTAGTCATTCTCATATTTCTCACATATGTGTAAAAGGCCTTGGGGTTTTCCTTGATCCTACCCGCCAAAGATTGTTCATGCCCTCTCTTAGCTCTCCTAATCCCTTTCTTCAGTTCCCTCCATGCTATCTTGTATCCCTCCCATGCCCTGTCTGAACCTTGTTTCCTCAGCCTTACATAAGTCTCCTTTTTCCTCTTAACAAGACATTCAACCTCTCTTGTCGACCATGGTTCCCTCACTCGACCATCTCTTCCCTGCCTGACAGGGACATATATATCAAGGACACGTAGCACCTGTTCCTTGAACAAGTTCCACATTTCACTTGTGTCCTTCCCTGACAGCCTATGTTCCCAACTTATGCACTTCAATTCTTGTCTGACAACATCGTATTTACCCGTATCTCCAAAATGCTCCCCCACTAACAAATCTATCACTTGCCCTGGTTCATTACCAAGTACTAAATCCAATATTGCCCCTCCTCTGGTCGGACAATCTACATACTGTGTTAGAAAAGCTTCCTGGACACACTGCACAAACACCACCCCATCCAAACTATTTGATCTAAAGAGTTTCCACTCAATATTTGGGATGTTAAAGTCACCCATGACTACTACCCTGTGACTTCTGCACCTTTCCAAAATCTGTTTCCCAATCTGTTCCTCCACATCTCTGCTACTATTGGGGGGCCTATAGAAAACTCCTAACAAGGTGACTGCTCCTTTCCTATTTCTGACTTCAACCCATACTACCTCATTAGGGTGATACTCCTCGAACTGCCTTTCTGCAGCTGTTATTCTATCTCTAATTAACAATGCCACCCCCCCACCTCTTTTACCCCCCCCTCCCTAATCTTATTGAAACATCTATAAGCAGGGACCTCCAACAACCATCTCTGCCCCTCTTCTATCCAAGTTTCCGTGATGGCCACCACATCGTAGTCCCAAGTACCGATCCATGCCTTAAGATCACCCACCTGATTCCTGATGCTTCTTGCGTTGAAGTATACACACTGCAGCCCATCTCCGTGCCTGCAAGTACTCTACTTTGTCAGTGTTCCCTTCCCCACTGCCTCACTACATGCTTTGGTGTCCTGAATATCGGCTACCTTAGTTGCTGGACTACAAATCCGGTTCCCATTCCCCTGCCAAATTAGTTTAAACCCTCCCGAAGAGTACTAGAAAACCTCCCTCCCAGGATATTGGTGCCCCTCTGGTTCAGATTCAACCCGCCCTGCTTGTACAGGTCTCACCTTCCCCAGAATGCGCTCCAATTATCCAAATACCTGAAGCCCTCCCTCCCACACCATTCCTGCAGCCACGTGTTCAACTGCCCTCTCTCCCTATTCCTAGCCTCGCTATCACGTGGCACCGGCAACAAACCAGAGATGACAACTCTGTCTGTCCTGGCTTTTAACTTCCAGCCTAACTCCCTAAACTTGTTTATTACCTCCACACCCATTTTCCTACCTATGTCGTTGGTACCAATGTGCACCACGACTTCTGGCTGCTCTCCCTCCCCCTTAAGGATCCTGAAGACACGATCCGAGACATCCCTGGCCCTGGCACCCGGGAGGCAACATACCTTCTGGGAGTCTCGCTCGCGACCACAGAATCTCCTATCTATTCCCCTAACCATTGAATCTCCTACTACTATTGCTTTTCTATTCTCCCCCCTTCCCTTCTGAGCCCCAGAGCCAGACTCAGTGCCAGAGACCTGGCCGCCAGGGCCTTCCCCCGGTAGGTCATCCCCCCAACAGCATCCAAAACGGTATACTTGTTTTGAAGGGGAATGGCCACGAGGGATCCCTGCACTGTCTGCCTGTTTGTTATTTTCCCCCTGACTGGAACCCAGCTATTCTTGTCCTGTACCTTGGGTGTGGTTACCTCCTTGTAACTCTTCTCAATCACCCCCTCTGCCTCCCGGATGATCCGAAGTTCATCCAGTTCCAGCTCCAGTTCCCTAACAAGGTCTTTGAGGAGCTGAAGTTGGGTGCACTTCCCGCAGGTATAGTCAGCGGGGACACCGGTGGTATCCCTCACCACCTACATCCTACAGGAGGAGCATGTAACTGGCCTAGCCTCCATCCCCTCTTACCTGACAGAATATAGCTGCCCTGTGGACTAACTAGATCTCCGCGCTCCGACTCTGCTCCCAGTCAGCTACACTTTCTGTAAACTCCTGGCTCTCTTCTCACTCTTTGCGGAAATGTCGGAAACAAAATGAAAGGAGCACCTTACTCCCTCCTCACCTAACTCCCTCGGTCACCAAACTCTCACTATCGCACTCAAAATGCACCAAATTCAGCACACAGTGCAAACAAACGACCCAATTAAGAGAGAGACATTGTGAAGTGGGAGAGAGCATGGGGAATGGGGGAGAGAGAGACAGAAGTGAGTGGGGGAGAGAGAGACAGAGAGGAGTGGGAGAGAGAGAAAGACAGAGAGCGAGCCATAGAGAGAGAGAGATAGACAGAGAGGACTGGGGGGGGGGGGGCAGAGAGAGAGAGACTGGGAGAACACTGGGGTGGGAGTGAGAGGGACTGTGTGAGAGGTAGGGAGGGAGATAGACCAGTGGGAGGGGGGTGAGATAGAGGCCAGGGGGGAATGGGAACGAGGGCTTGCAGGAAGTGTGGGACAGAGAGACATTGAGGCTTTTGAGAGTGAGTTTGAGATATACGATGAGTGGGAGAGAGAGAGAGAATGGGAGGAGTGGGGGGAGAGAGAGAGGGAGTGGGAGGTGTGGGGGGGAGAGAGAGAGTGGGAGAGGTTTGGGGGGGGGGGAGAGAGAGAGAGAGAGAGTGAGGGAAGAGAGAGAGTGAGGGGCGGAGAGAGAGACTGGATGAAGTTGGAGAAAGAGAGAGAGAGCACATTCAGTGCAGAAGGAGGTCAGTCGGCCCATCGAGTCTGCACCGACCCAATTAAGCCCTCACTCCCACCCGACCCCCTCACTCAATAACCCCATCAAACCTTTTTGGACATTAAGGACAATTTAGCATGCCCACTCCACCTAACCCGCACGTCTTTGGACTGTGGGAGGAAACCGGAGCGCCCGGAGGAAACCCACGCACACACGGGGAGAACATGCAGACTCCGCACAGACAGTGACCCAGCGGGGAATCGAACCTGGGACCCTGGAGCTGTGAAGCCACAGTGCTAACCACTGTGCTGCCGTGCAGCTGAGGAGTAGGGGTTTGAAGAGAGAGAGGGAGTGGGGGTGAGTGAAGTGGGGAGAGAGAATGTGGGTGGGGGGGAGCAAGTGGGGATAGGGGAGAGTGTGGAGATGGGGTTAGAGGAGGGGGGTGAGGTAGTGGCGGGGGAGAGAGTGGCAGTGGGGTCGGGAGAGGCGGTGGGGGAGAGAGTGGGGGTGGGGGTGGGGGAGAGAGTGGGGGTGGGGGAGAGAGCGGGGGTGGGAGAGTGATTGGGGGTGGGGGGAGAGAGCGGGGGTGGAGGAGAGAGCGGGGGTGGAGGAGAGAGCGGGGGTGGAGGAGAGAGCGGGGGTGGGGGAGAGAGCGGGTGGGGGAGAGAGCGAGGGTGGGGGAGAGAGCAGGGGCGGGGGAGAGAGCGGGGGCGGGGGAGAGAGTGGGGGCGGGGGAGAGAGTGCGGGTGGGGGGGAGAGTGGGGGCGGTTAGAGAGTGGGTGAGGGGGAGAGAGTGGGGGCGGGGAGAGAGTGGGGGTGGGGGAGAGAATGGGGGAGAGAGTGGGGGTAGGGGAGAGAATGGGGGTGGGGGATAGAGTGGGGTGGACGAGAGAGTGGGAGCGGACGAGAGAGTGGGGGCAGACGAGAGAGTGGGTGAGGGGGAGAGTGTGGAGATGGGGTTAGAGGAGGGGGGTGAGGTAGTGGCGGGGCAGAGAGTGGCAGTGGGGTCGGGAGAGGCGGTGGGGGAGAGAGTGGGGGTGGGGGTGGGGGAGAGAGCGGGGGTGGGGGAGAGAGCGGGTGGGGGAGAGAGCGAGGGTGGGGGAGAGAGCAGGGGCGGGGGAGAGAGCGGGGGCGGGGGAGAGAGTGGGGGCGGGGGAGAGAGTGCGGGTGGGGGGGAGAGTGGGGGCGGTTAGAGAGTGGGTGAGGGGGAGAGAGTGGGGGCGGGGAGAGAGTGGGGGTGGGGGAGAGAATGGGGGAGAGAGTGGGGGTAGGGGAGAGAATGGGGGGGGGGATAGAGTGGGGTGGACGAGAGAGTGGGGGCGGACGAGAGAGTGGGGGCAGACGAGAGAGTGGGTGAGGGGGAGAGTGTGGAGATGGGGTTAGAGGAGGGGGGTGAGGTAGTGGCGGGGGAGAGAGTGGCAGTGGGGTCGGGAGAGGCGGTGGGGGAGAGAGTGGGGGTGGGGGTGGGGGAGAGAGTGGGGGTGGGGGAGAGAGTGGGGGTGGGAGAGTGATTGGGGGTGGGGGAGAGAGCGGGGGTGGAGGAGAGAGCATGGGCGGGGGAGAGAGTGGGGGCGGGGGAGAGAGTGCGGGTGGCGGGGAGAGTGGGGGCGGTTAGAGAGTGGGTGAGGGGGAGAGAGTGGGGGCGGGGAGAGAGTGGGGGTGGGGGTGAGAATGGGGGAGAGAGTGGGGGTAGGGGAGAGAATGGGGGTTGAGGAGAGAGCGGGGGTGGGGGAGAGAGCGGGTGGGGCAGAGAGCGGGTGGGGCAGAGAGCGGGGGTGGGGGAGAGAGCAGGGGCGGGGGAGAGAGCGGGGGCGGGGGAGAGAGTGGGGGCGGGGGAGAGAGTGCGGGTGGCGGGGAGAGTGGGGGCGGTTAGAGAGTGGGTGAGGGGGAGAGAGTGGGGGCGGGGGAGAGAGTGGGGGTGGGGGAGAGAATGGGGGAGAGAGTGGGGATAGGGGAGAGAATGGGGGTGGACGAGAGAGTGGGGGTGGACGAGAGAGTGGGGGCGGACGAGAGAGTGGGGGCGGACGAGAGAGTGGGGGTGGACGAGAGAGTGGGGGCAGACGAGAGAGTGGGGGCGGTCGAGAGAGTGGGGGCGGTCGAGAGAGTGGGGGCGGTCGAGAGAGTGGGGGCGGTCGAGAGAGTGGGGGCGGTCGAGAGAGTGGGGGCGGTCGAGAGAGTGGGGGCGGTCGAGAGAGTGGGGGCGGTCGAGAGAGTGGGGGCGGTCGAGAGAGTGGGGGCGGGGGAGAGAGTGGGGGCGGGGGAGAGAGTGGGGGCGGACGAGAGAGTGGGGGCGGTCGAGAGAGTGGGGGCGGTCGAGAGAGTGGGGGCGGTCGAGAGAGTGGGGGCGGTCGAGAGAGTGGGGGCGGTCGAGAGAGTGGGGGCGGAGGAGAGAGTGGGGGCGGGGGAGAGAGTGGGGGCGGGGAGAGTGTGGGGGCGGGGGAGAGAGTGGGGTCGGGGGAGAGAGTGGGGGCGGGGGAGAGAGTGGGGGCGGGGGAGAGAGTGGGGGCGGGGGAGAGAGTGGGGGCGGGGGAGAGAGTGGGGGCGGGGGAGAGAGTGGGGGCGGGGGGAGAGAGTGGGGGCGGGGGAGAGAGTGGGGGCGGGGGAGAGAGTGGGGGCGGGGGAGAGAGTGGGGGCAGACGAGAGAGTGGGTGAGGGGGAGAGTGTGGAGATGGGGTTAGAGGAGGGGGGTGAGGTAGTGGCGGGGGAGAGAGTGGCAGTGGGGTCGGGAGAGGCGATGGGGGAGAGAGTGGGGGTGGGGGTGGGGGAGAGAGTGGGGGTGGGGGAGAGAGTGGGGGTGGGAGAGTGATTGGGGGTGGGGGAGAGAGCGGGGGTGGAGGAGAGAGCAGGGGCGGGGGAGAGAGCGGGGGCGGGGGAGAGAGTGGGGGCGGGGGAGAGAGTGCGGGTGGCGGGGAGAGTGGGGGCGGTTAGAGAGTGGGTGAGGGGGAGAGAGTGGGGGCGGGGGAGAGAGTGGGGGTGGGGGAGAGAGTGGGGGTGGGAGAGTGATTGGGGGTGGGGGAGAGAGCGGGGGTGGAGGAGAGAGCAGGGGCGGGGGAGAGAGCGGGGGCGGGGGAGAGAGTGGGGGCGGGGGAGAGAGTGCGGGTGGCGGGGAGAGTGGGGGCGGTTAGAGAGTGGGTGAGGGGGAGAGAGTGGGGGCGGGGAGAGAGTGGGGGTGGGGGTGAGAATGGGGGAGAGAGTGGGGGTAGGGGAGAGAATGGGGGTTGAGGAGAGAGCGGGGATGGGGGAGAGAGCGGGTGGGGCAGAGAGCGGGTGGGGCAGAGAGCGGGGGTGGGGGAGAGAGCAGGGGCGGGGGAGAGAGTGGGGGCGGGGGAGAGAGCGGGGGCGGGGGAGAGAGTGGGGGCGGGGGAGAGAGTGCGGGTGGCGGGGAGAGTGGGGGCGGTTAGAGAGTGGGTGAGGGGGAGAGAGTGGGGGCGGGGGAGAGAGTGGGGGCGGACGAGAGAGTGGGGGTGGGGGAGAGAATGGAGGTGGGGGAGAAAGTGGGGTGGACGAGAGAGTGGGGGCGGACGAGAGAGTGGGGGCGGGGGAGAGAGTGGGGGCGGGGGAGAGAGTGTGGGCAGACGAGAGAGTGGGGGCGGTCGAGAGAGTGGGGGCGGTCGAGAGAGTGGGGGCGGTCGAGAGAGTGGGGGCGGTCGAGAGAGTGGGGGCGGGGGAGAGAGTGGGGGCGGGGAGAGTGTGGGGGCGGGGGAGAGAGTGGGGGCGGGGGAGAGAGTGGGGGCGGGGGAGAGAGTGGGGGCGGGGGAGAGAGTGGGGGCGGACGAGAGAGTGGGGGCGGACGAGAGAGTGGGGGCAGACGAGAGAGTGGGGGCGGTCGAGAGAGTGGGGGCGGTCGAGAGGGTGGGGGCGGTCGAGAGAGTGGGGGCGGTCGAGAGAGTGGGGGCGGGGGAGAGAGTGGGGGCGGGGAGAGTGTGGGGGCGGGGGAGAGAGTGGGGGCGGGGGAGAGAGTGGGGGCGGGGGAGAGAGTGGGGGCGGGGGAGAGAGTGGGGGCGGGGGAGAGAGTGGGGGCGGGGGAGAGAGTGGGGGCGGGGGAGAGAGTGGGGGCGGGGGAGAGAGTGGGGGCGGGGGAGAGAGTGGGGGCGGGGGAGAGAGTGGGGGCGGGGGAGAGAGTGGGGGCGGGGGAGAGAGTGGGGGCGGGGGAGCGAGTGGCGGCGGGGGAGAGAGTGGGGGCGGGGGAGAGAGTGGGGGCGGGGCAGAGAGTGGGGTGGGGGAGAGAGTGGGGGCGGGGGAGAGAGTGGGTGCGGGGGAGTGAGTGGGGGCGGGGGAGAGAGTGGGGGCGGGGGAGAGAGTGGGGGCGGGGGAGAGAGTGGGGGCGGGGGAGAGAGTGGGGGCAGGGGAGAGAGTGGGGGCAGGGGAGAGAGTGGGGGCGGGAGAGAGTGTGGGTGAGGGGGAGAGAGTGCGGGTGGGGGAGAGAGTGGGGGCGGCGGAGAGAGTGAGGGTGGGGAAGAGAGTCGGTGAGCGGGAGAGAGTGAGGGGCTGGGGAGAAAGTGGGGGTGGGGGAGAGTGTGGGGGCGGGGGTGAGAGTGGGGGCGGGGGAAAGAGTGGGGGTGGGGGAGAGAGTGGGGGCGGGGGAGAGAGTGGGGGCGGGGGAGAGAGTGGGGGCGGGGGAGAGAGTGGGGGCGGGGGAGAGAGTGGGGGCGGGGGAGAGAGTGGGGGCGGGGGAGAGAGAGTGGGGGCGGGGAGAGAGTGGGGGCGGGGGAGAGAGTGGGGGCGGGGGAGAGAGTGGGGGCGGGGGAGAGAGTGGGGGCGGGGGAGAGAGTGGGGGCGGGGGAGAGAGTGGGGGCGGGGAGAGAGTGGGGGCGGGGGAGAGAGTGGGGGCGGGGGAGAGAGTGGGGGCGGGGGAGAGACTGGGGGCTGGGGAGAGAGTGGGGGCGGGAGAGAGTGTGGGTGAGGGGGAGAGAGTGCGGGTGGGGGAGAGAGTGGGGGCGGCGGAGAGAGTGAGGGTGGGGGAGAGGGTGGGTGAGCGGGAGAGAGTGAGGGGTGTAGCCACGTAAAATGGCTGTGTTACGATTAATCTGTCCAAAACCCAGTTTGAAATGGCTAATCCGAAAGACTGCTGGGAAAAGCAGCTAAGGAGACACAAGCAGGCAGCTGCAGACAGTATTGCATATTCGGCTCTGGGAAGTTAGCCCAGATCGATACTCAGGGCTATCAACAGCCCATCAACCCAGGTATTTGCAGTTGCATTCAGGACTGTTTGCAGCCCATCTACTCAGACATCCACAGTTAAATCGGCTTTCCCCGGGAACAATTGCAACATATTAGCATTGAATACCGGGCCAGACCTGTCGGCGCCTGCAGTGGCCGAAACAAAGACAGGTGAGCGACCACCCCCCGATCGAGGAATCGCCTCACCATTGGACACATCGACCCCAGGGATTGGGGACAGATCCAATCACTTGGGACTCAGGGTCAAGGGCCGCCCCGGGAGGCGGGAAGCCCCTGGGCCCTATAAAAGTGAGGGTCCAAGTTCAGATCTCTCTCTCTCTCCTCTTCGCCTGCTCGAGACCTTCGCAAGAACAGCAACCGGCAACAGTAAGTTTGAATCCAGCGATCGCTATCCGGTAGAGACACCTAGCCACCGACCTGTAGCAGCCTTTTGAATCCCGCGGGCCAGATCTGATTGGACAAGCCATTCGTTTCCCTGACCTGGTGGGCTCTTCCTAAGTTAAGTATTGGCCAGTAGTGATAGGTTTATTATATAAATAGTAATATTAGGGTATTAATAGTGCTTGTTGTATATAATAAATGACCGTTGTTTTAATCCTTACTTAAGCGGTGTGCTGTGTTAGTAATCATAACCTGAACTTGAACCATGTGGCTGTATCATAAAGATACCTGGCGACTCATGAGCAAAGGTGATGTAATCAGAGCAAATAGACTAAGGTTAAAAAGAGCAACATAATTGGTGACATCCAGACGGGACCCAACTTAGAAGTGGAAAACCACTCCGGGAGAACCCCAACATTTGAATTAGAATCCAATCGGAAACAAATAAAAAAAAAACCCACAAGTGTTCAAGCGGTTCTGGTTAATAATTCCCAATTCGGAAGTGTGTATATGCGTGCGTAACTAACAGGGTTATAAGGCAAAACTGATAGATTTTCTGTTGCGTCAAAACTGTCGGCCGTTGGTATTTCGGAAATTAGCACAAGCCGTACCCGCATCTACCACACCACCTTAGCCCCCTGTTCCAAATTCGAACGTAACGAGCAGATAAGAGAGAGCCATGCAGGCAATGCAAGCGATGCAGCGCCTCATGAACCCCGAAGATTTTGCTGTCGCACCAGTCAGCAGCGTAGGAGCGGGACAGTGTCCCGTTTGGAAAGTGGAAATCCGCAAATTTCTGCAGGGCAAAGGATGACCCATGTGGAAGGATTTCTGCAATAACGACGACTCAGGTCCTGGAAGTATAGGGCATACTTGGTGGGAGAACCTGAGTGAGATCCACAAAAAGAGTTTAGCAAAAGCGCGCAAGCCGATGGCAATTGTGTCCTGTCTGGCACAATTGCGAGGCACAGAGGAGGTCGTCAGGATGCTCCGCAAAGAAATAGAAGGCATACATCGGATGGGTAAAATCGATGTATGCAAAATTGAGAAAGAGAACCTGGAGTTAAAAGGGAAATTAGCAGCAAAGGACGAAGAGGTGGCTGACGCCAAACGGGGTCACCAATCTGGTCTGGCGCACTTGAGTAGTTTCCAGTCACAATATGAAAAGGCTTATCAGGACCTTCAGCGTGCAGTCCTAGTAAAGAAAGAAACAGAAAACCAGTTAGAGACGCTCCAGAAACAATGCAGTGATCTCAAGGCAGCCTTGAGAGCGCTCCACGCCACAACCACGGAACAAAGGCAGAGTACTTTGGACCATGCAAAGTGCCGAAAGCAGATTGCAGACTTGAAAGCATTGCTTTCTGTCCAAAAGGGATTTCAAGAAACCTTTGGGGAAAGTTTAGACCAGGAAGACGGCCCTGATTGGGAAGAATTGCAAGAGACAGGGCAGAGATATGTTCAGGGAGCATGTGCGCAGGGAAAACCCCAAAGGAGGAAAGCACCCCCACCCCCCACACAAAAGATAATACAGGCTCCCATGAACCCTGTAACAACCCACCGCACCGCCACAGCAAACGAGGCGGAGGTCTTATATTCCACCCCCCTCACAGTGACCCAATTACGGGACGTGTGTGCCAAAATCACACCGTTCCTCCCCGCTTCAGACCCACACCATTTCTTTGCCACCGTCAAACACCAGGCGACCATGTACGGCCTGGATGAGAGAGCAGGTAAAGCGGACTTCCGGGTGCGGCTATGCAGAGCTAGGTCGCATATTCGGTAGCTCCCGCTTGGAACGGACTTTTGGGCTCTTTTACAGGTCAGGCTAAGAAAGGGGTGGGTAGGACAGGTATTCCACTCGGGACTGGATGCAAAGAATAGAGGGGTGGCAATATTGGTGGGAAAGCGGGTGTCATTTGAGGCCAAGACTATTGTAGCGGACAATGGAGGGCGATATGTAATGGTGAGCGGTAGGCTGCAAGGGATGTGGGTGGTGTTGGTAAACGTATACGCCCCGAACTGGGATGATGCAGGATTCATGAAGCGCATGTTGGGGCGCATTCCGGACCTGGAGATAGGAGGCCTGATAATGGGAAGGGACTTGAATACAGTGTTGGATCCAGCACTGGACCGCTCCAAATCAAGGACTGGAAAGAGGCCGGCGGCGGCCAAGGTACTTAGGGGGTTTATGGATCAGATGGGGGGAGTGGACCCATGGCGGTTCGCAAGGCCGCAGGCCAGGGAATTTTCTTTCTTCTCCCATGTACACAAAGCCTACTCCCGGATAGATTTCTTTGTTCTGGGTAGGGCGCTCATCCCGAGGGTGGAGGGGACGGAGTATTCGGCTATAGCCGTTTCGGACCATGCCCCACACTGGGTGGAACTGGAGCTGGGAGAGGAGAGGGACCAACGCCCTTTGTGGCGGCTAGATATGGCACTGCTGGCGGACGAGGTGGTGTGTGGGAAGGTGAGGGGGTGTATCGAAAGGTACTTGGAGGCCAACGACAACGGGGAGGTGCGGGTGGGGGTGGTATGGGAGGCGTTGAAGGCGGTGATCAGGGGAGAGCTAATTTCCATTTGGGCTCATAGGGAGAAGACAGAGGGTATGGAAAGGGAGAGGTTAGTGGGGGAGATTTTGAGAGTGGACAGGAGATACGCAGAGGCCCCGGAGGAAAGATTACTTGGGGAAAGACGACGGCTCCAGGCGGAGTTTGACCTGTTGACCACAGGGAAGGCGGAGGCACAGTGGAGGAAAGCGCAGGGGGCGACCTACGAGTATGGGGAAAAGGCTAGTCGGATGCTGGCACACCAGCTCCGTAAGAGGATGGCAGCAAGGGAAATAGGGGGAGTCAAAGATGGAAGGGGAGCCACGGTTCGGAGTGCGACGAAAATAAACGAGGTATTCAAGGCCTTTTATGAAGAGCTGTACAGATCCCAGCCCCCAGCGGGGGCAGAGGGGATGAGACGATTCCTAGATCAGCTGAGATTCCCGAGGGTGGAGGAGCAAGAGGTGGCTGGTTTGGGGCCACCAATTGGGTTGGAGGAGCTGACCAAGGGTTTGGGGAGCATGCAGGCGGGGAAGGCCCCGGGACCGGACGGATTCCCGGTCGAGTTCTAAAGGAAGTACGCAGACCTGTTGGCCCCGCTACTGGTGAGGACCTTTAATGAGGCAAGAGAGGAGGAGACCCTGCCCCCGACAATGTCGGAAGCGACAATTCCTTTGATCCTAAAGCGGGACAAGGACCCACTACAATGTGGATCGTACAGGCCGATCTCGCTCCTCAATGTGGATGCAAAGTTGCTGGCAAAAGTGCTGGCCACGAGGATCGAGGACTGTGTCCTGGGGGTAATCCACGAGGACCAGACGGAATTTGTAAAGGGCAGGCAACTAAACACCAATGTGCTGCCTACTGCCTATCACCAACGTGATAATGATGCCATCGGAGGAGGGAGAGGCGGAGATAGTGGCAGCTATGGACGCGGAGAAGATCTTTGACCGAGTAGAGTGGGAGTACCTCTGGGAGGTGCTGCGCAGGTTTGGGTTCGGGGTAGGGTTTATCAATTGGGTTAAGCTCCTTTACAGAGCCCCGATGGCAAGTGTAGTGACGAACCGGCGGAGGTCGGAGTACTTTCGACTGTACCGAGGGACGAGGCAGGGGTGCCCCCTGTCCCCCCTGTTGTTCGCATTGGCGATCGAACCATTGGCCGTGTCATTGAGGGAGTCTAATAAATGGAAGGGGGTGGTCCGAGGGGGAGAAGAGCATCGGGTGTCGCTATATGCGGATGACCTGTTGCTGTACGTGGCGGATCCAATGGAGGGGATGGTGGAGGTCATGCAGACTCTAAGGGAGTTTGGGGAGTTTTCGGGCTATAAGCTCAATGTAGGGAAGAGTGACAGGCGGGGGACCAAGAAAGAGGGATAGGGGACCTACCGCTGAGGAGGGCGGAGGGGAGCTTTCGATATCTGGGGATCCAGATAGCCAGGAGTTGGGGGACCCTACATAAACTGAATCTGACGAGGTTGGTGGAGCAAATGGAGGAGGATTTCAAAAGATGGGACATGTTACCGCTCTCGCTGGCGGGTAGAGTGCAGTCGGTCAAAATGGTGGTCCTTCCGAGGTTTCTGTTTGTGTTTCAGTGCCTTCCCATCGTGATCACTAAGGCCTTTTTTAAGAGAGTAGGCAGGAGTATTATGGGGTTTGTGTGGGCGAATAAGACCCCGAGAGTAAGGAGAGGGTTCCTGGAACACAGTAGGGACCGAGGAGGGTTGGCGCTGCCAAACCTGGGGAGCTACTACTGGGCAGCAAATGTGGCGATGATCCGCAAGTGGGTTATGGAGGGAGAGGGGGCGGCATGGAAGAGGATGGAGATGGCGTTCTGTAAAGGAACGAGCCTGGGGGCGTTGGTGACGGCACCGCTGCCGCTCTCGCCGACAAAGTATACCACGAGCCCGGTGGTGGCGGCAACGCTAAGGATCTGGGGCCAGTGGAGACGGCACCGGGGTGCAATGGGAGCATCGGTGTGGTCCCCGATCAGGGGTAACCACCGGTTTGTCCCGGGGAAGATGGACGGGGGGTTCCAGAGCTGGCATCGGGCGGGGATTGGAAGAATGGGGGACCTGTTCATCGACGGGACGTTTGCGAGCCTAGGGTCACTGGAGGAGAAGTTCGAGTTACCCCCGGGAAATGCCTTTAGATATATGCAGGTGAGGGCTTTTGTGAGGCGACAGGTGAGGGAATTCCCGTTGCTCCCGGCACAAGAAGTTCAAGATAGGGTGATCTCGGGTGTATGGGTCGGGGAGGGCAAGGTGTCGGAAATACACCAGGAGTTGAAAGAAGAGGGGGAAGCGCTGGTAGAAGAGTTGAAGGGTAAATGGGAGGAGGAGCTGGGGGAGGAGATCGAGGAAGGTCTGTGGGCTGATGCCCTAGGTAGGGTTAATTCCTCCTCCTCGTGTGCCAGGCTCAGCCTGATACAATTTAAGGTGGTCCACAGAGCGCACCTGACGGGGGCGAGGTTGAGTAGGTTCTTTGGGGTAGAGGACAGATGTGGAAGGTGCTCAGGGAGCCCGGCGAACCATGTCCATATGTTTTGGTCATGCCCGGCACTGGAGGGGTCTGGAGAGGAGTGGCGGGAGCAATATCTCAGGTGGTGAAAGTCCGGGTCAAGCCAAGCTGGGGGCTAGCAATATTTGGAGTAGTGGACGAACCGGGAGTGCAGGAGGCGAAAGAGGCCGGCATTCTGGCCTTTGCGTCCCTAGTAGCCCTGCGAAGGATCTTGCTAATGTGGAAGGAGGTGAAGCCCCCCAGCCTGGAGGCCTGGATAAATGATATGGCTGGGTTCATAAAGTTGGAGAGGATTAAGTTTGCCTTGAGAGGGTCTGCGCAGGGGTTTTACAGGCGGTGGCAACCGTTCCTAGACTATCTCGCGGAGCGTTAGAGGAAGGTCGGTCAGCAGCAGCAGCAACATTGGGGGGGGGGGGGCGTCCTGGGAGGGGGGGGGGAGAGGGGGGACTGCCTGGGAGGGTGGATGAGCAAGAGATAACATGAGGGGTTGGGGAAACTGGCACGTATGGGTGAGGGCCAGTGTACAAAGCTGTGTAAATATATCATTTTGCCATGTATATATCTTGCTCTGCGCGATTTCTCTTTTTTTTTTGTTACGGGGGGGGGGGGGTGGGGGGGAGTGGGGGGGGGGGGGGGGGGGGTATTGTTTGTAAGAGAGAAAAATTGTGTTAAAAAACTTTAATAAATATATATATTTTTTAAAAAGAGCAGGTAAAGCTCACGGTCCTCAGCTTAGACCCATTGGTCGCAGCAGCCCTTCCCGACCCACAGAATGTAGGAGGAGGCACCCTTGCAGAAATGCAGGCCGCCATCCTGGATGCGATCGGGTACAACCGGGGCGACCCCGTAGACGGTCTGAATGAATGCAGACAGAAAAAGTCTGTGGCGCACAAAGACTCCGTGAGACAAACAGAGTGAAGTCGATGAGGCTTTATTAAGCGTGTCTGTTCCCCAGCAGCCCGATAGTAAACTGGCCTGCGGGGGAAGGCACCGGCTTCTTATACTTCGCCTTCAGGGCGGAGTATGAGGTCAACGGCCAACCAGGACCCGGGATCTGTCAGCCAATGACATTAGGGCTTCCAGTCCCACATGACCCCCAATACATACTACCACATTCACCCCTTGTCAAAAATGAACCCGGCAGGGTGATGCTTCGTATGGTGGTAAGGGTTTACAGTACTGGTCCTGGGAGGAGAGAACAGTTACATGGTAGGACCGTATTGGACAGTATCGTCCTGTTACAACTATTTACAGAGGATATAGGAAAACAAAATGTTCATTGGACAGTCCATCTTTGTTTTACATCGACGCCACGAGTCGGTCGGGCGGTCTGGTCGTCCGTGTCGATCGCCTCGGCCCCGGCGGTGGTGGTAGTGCTTGTACCAGCGTTGTCGCCTCCGGGAACCGCACGGTTTTAGCTGTCGGTGCAAAGGGGAGGGGGACTGATCCTCCTGGGAAGGGGGCGGTCGCGGGGTGCGGCGGTGGCAGGAAGGGGGGCGGTTGGGTTGATGGTGCCGGGGGGGTGTGCGTGGTGCCGGCGGGCGCCAGATCCCGCAGGGAGACCGTGTCCTGTCGGCCGTCGGGGTACTCCACGTAGGCGTACTGGGGGTTTGCGTGGAGGAGGTGAACCCTTTCGACCAACGGGTCCGCCTTATGTGCCCGCACGTGCTTTCGGAGCAGGATGGGTCCTGGGGCCGCCAGCCAGGTCGGCAGCGACGTTCCAGAGGAGGACCTCCTAGGGAAGACAAGGAGACGCTCGTGCGGCGTTTGATTAGTGCTCGTACATAATAACGACCGGATGGAATGGAGAGCGTCCGGGAGGACCTCCTGCCACCGTGAAACTGGGAGGTCCCTGGACCGTAGGGCCAGTAGGACGGCCTTCCAGACCGTGCCGTTCTCCCTTTCTACTTGCCCGTTCCCCCGGGGGTTGTAGCTGGTCGTCCTGCTTGAAGCTATACCCTTGCTGAGCAGGAACTGGCGCAGCTCGTCACTCATGAAAGAGGACCCCCTGTCGCTGTGGACGTATGCGGGGTAACCGAACAGTGTGAATATGCTGTTCAGGGCTTTAATGACTGTGGCCGCGGTCATGTCGGAGCAGGGAATGGCAAAAGGGAAGCGGGAGTATTCGTCCACTACATGAAGGAAATACGCGTTGCGGTCGGTGGAGGGGAGGGGCCCTTTGAAATCGAGACTGAGGCGTTCAAAGGGACGGGAAGCCTTAATCAGGTGCGCTCCATCTGGCCTGAAAAAATGCGGTTTGCATTCTGCGCAGATGTGGCAGTCTCTTGTGACTGTACGGACCTCCTCTAAGGAGTAGGGGAGATTGCGGGACTTGATGAAGTGGTAAAACCGAGTGACCCCCGGGTGGCAGAGGTCCTCGTGGAGGGCTTGGAGGCGGTCAATTTGTGCGTTGGCACATGTCCCGCGGGATAGGGCATCAGATGGCTCGTTCAGCTTTCCGGGCCGGTACAAGATCTCATAGTTGAAGGTGGAGAGTTCGATCCTCCACCGCAAGATCTTGTCGTTCTTGATCTTGCCCCACTGAGGAGTGGCGGATTTCTGAGGCGTGGAGGGTTCGGGAGAAAAAGGCCACGGGTCTGCCCGCTTGGTTAAGGTTGGCCGCTAGAGCTACGTCAGAGGCGTCGCTCTCGACCTGGAAGGGGAGGGACTCGTCGATGGCGCGCATCGTGGCCTTTGCGATGTCCGCTTTGATGCGGCTGAAAGCCTGGCAAGCCTCTGTCGACAGCGGGAAAGCCGTGGTCTGTATTAGGGGGCGGGCCTTGTCTGCGTACTGGGGGACCCACTGGGCGTAGTATGAAAAGAACCCCAGGCAGCGTTTCAGGGCTTTTGGGCAGTGCGGGAGGGGAAATTCCATGAGTGCGCGCATACGTTCGGGGTCGGGGCCTATTACCCCATTGCGCACTACGTAGCCCAGAATGGCTAGCCGATCGGTGCTAAAAACGCACTTGTCCTCGTTGTACGTGAGGTTCAAGGCTTTGGCAGTCTGGAGGAATTTTTGGAGGTTGGCGTCGTGGTCCTGCTGATCGTGGCCGCAGATGGTTACATTGTCGAGGTACGGGAACGTGGCCCGTAACCCATGTTGATCAACCATTCGGTCCATTTCCCGTTGGAAGACCGAGACGCCGTTTGTGACGCCAAAAGGGACCCTTAGGAAGTGGTATAATCGCCCGTCTGCCTCGAAGGCTGTGTACTTGCGGCCACTTGGGCGGATGGGGAGCTGATGGTAGGCGGACTTGAGGTCCACGGTGGAGAAGACTTTATACTGGGCAATCCGATTGACCATGTCGGATATGCGGGGGAGAGGGTACGCGTCTAGTTGTGTGTACCTGTTGATGGTCTGGCTATAGTCAATGACCATCCTTTGTTTCTCCCCTGTCTTCACTACTACCACCTGCGCTCTCCAGGGACGATTGCTGGCCTGGATTATGCCCTCCTTTAGTAGCCGCTGGACTTCGGAGCGAATGAAGGTCCGGTCCTGGGCGCTGTACCGTCTGCTCCTAGTGGCGACGGGTTTGCAATCCGGGGTGAGGTTCGCAAACAAGGACGGGGGTTGCACCTTGAGGGTGGCGAGGCCGCAGATAGTGAGTGGGGGTATGGGGCCGCCGAATTTAAACGTAAGGCTCTGTAGGTTACATTGAAAATCTAAGCCCAGCAAGGTGGGGGCACAGAGTTGGGGAAGGACGTTAAGTTTGTAGTTTTTGAATTCCCTCCCCTGTACCGTTAGGGTAACTATGCAGAATCCCTGGATCTGTACGGAGTGGGATCCTGCGGCTAGGCAAATCTTTTGTGCGCTGGGGTAGGTAGTTAAGGAACAGCGTCTTACCGTGTCGGGATGTATAAAACTTTCCGTGCTCCCGGAGTCGACTAGGCATGGCGTCTCGTGGCCGTTAATTAGGACCGTTGTCGTCGTCGTCTGGAGAGTCCGGGGCCGAGCCTGATCGAGCGTAACCGAAGCGAGCCGTGGTTGTAGTAGTGGGGTGGGGTCCGTTGTTGCCGTCCAAGAGGACGTCGGGGATGGATAAAATGGCCGCCCCCATACCTCGCCCGTAGATGAGGGGTCACAAGATGGCGTCGGGGGTGGACAAAATGGCCGCCCCCATGCGTCGTACAGGTCGGGGGCGGTCCAAGATGGCGGGGCCCCTCCTCCCCTCGTGGTGGTCGGGACCCAAAATGGCGGCGTCTGCGGGTCGCACATTGAGTGCTGGGGTGTCTGGGGGGCGCTAGGACCGCGCGGAGTTCCCGGGCCGCGGGCGCTAGGACCGCGCGGAGTTCCTTTGGTGCGAGCGCCAGGGCCGCGGGCGCTAGGACCGCGCGGAGCTCCCTCGCTGGGGACCGGCAGGTCAGTAGTGCGAGCGCTGGGACAGTGAGGAGGTCCCTCGCCGGGGACGGAGGTCGGGGTCCAGGTGAGTTGTATTGCCGGCGGGTCAGGCGTGGGGCGCGGGACGGGGGCGAGGGCCCAGGTCGGCGGCTCCGGCGGGTCAGGCGTGGGGCGCGGGACGGGGGCGAGGGCCCAGGTCGGCGGCTCCGGCGGGTCAGGCGTGGGGCGCGGGACGGGGGCGAGGGCCCAGGTCGGCGGCGCTGGCGGGTCAGGAGTGGGGCGCTGGACCCAAAATGGCGGCGCCTGGGGGTCGCACATGGCGTGCTGGGGGGGTTGGGAGGCATAGACTGCCTGTAGGGCTCCCTGTTCTCCCGGGACGGCGGCGACCACGCGGGACCGGCACACCACCGCATAGTGGCCCTTTTTCCCGCAGCTTTTGCAGATGGCTGCGCGGGCCGGACAGCGTTGTCGGGGGTGCTTCGCCTGGCCGCAGAAATAACAGCGGGCGCCCCCGGTGCGACTCGGCGTTTGGACTGCGCAAGGCTGTGGGGTGTCCGGGGGGGGGGGTAGGGGGTTTGCCGCGGCGGGTACGTACGGGGCCCAATGGCCTGCCGCGCGGTCGGGGCCGTACATAGATTACATAGATTACATAGAACATACAGTGCAGAAGGAGGCCATTCGGCCCATCGAGTCTGCACCGACCCACATTAATCCCTCACTTCCACCTTATCCCCGCAACCCAATAACCCCTCCCAACCTTTATGGACACTACGGGTAATTTAGCATGGCCAATCCACCTAACCTGCACGTCTTTGGACTGTGGGAGGAAACCGGAGCACCCGGAGGAAACCCACGCGGACACGGGGAGAACGTGCAAACTCCGCACAGACAGTGACCCAGCGGGGAATCGAACCTGGGACCCTGGCGCTGTGAAGCCACAGTGATAATCACTTGTGCTACCGTGCTGCCCTTAGGCGCGGGTATTACGCGCGGCTACGTCCAGCGAGGCTGCCAGGGCCCGTGCCTCTGAGAGTCCTAGTGACTCTTTTTCTAGAAGTCTTTGGCGGATTTGGGAGGATTGTATACCTGCAACAAAAGCATCGCGCATTAACATGTCCGTGTGTTCGTTTGCGTTCACCGACGGGCAGCTGCAGGCTCGTCCCAAAATCAGCAGCGCGGCGTAGAACTCGTCCATCGATTCTCCGGGAGCTTGCCGTCTCGTCGCGAGCTGGTAGCGAGCGTAGATTTGGTTAACTGGGCGAACGTAGAGACTTCTCAGTGCTGTGAACGCCGTCTGGAAATCGCGGGTGTCTTCAATGAGGGTGAAAATCTCCGTGCTCACCCTCGAGTGCAGGACCTGCAGTTTTTGTTCGTCTGAGACTCGGCCGGTGGTCGTTCTGAGGTAGGCCTCAAAGCAAGTCTGCCAGTGTTTGAAGGCTGCTGCCGCGTTCACTGCGTGGGGGCTGATCCTCAGGCATTCCGGAATGATCCTGAGCTCCATAGTCCTTTTTAGGCACGCTTAATAAATTGTGGCGCACAAAGACTCCGTGAGACAAACAGAGTGAAGTCGATGAGGCTTTATTAAGCGTGTCTGTTCCCCAGCAGCCCGATAGTAAACTGGCCTGCGGGGGAAGGCACCGCCTTCTTATACTTCGCCTTCAGGGCGGAGTATGAGGTCAACGGCCAACCAGGACCCGGGATCTGTCAGCCAATGACATTAGGGCTTCCAGTCCCACATGACCCCCAATACATACTACCACAAAGTCTGAACACCCCACAGCGTTCGCAGGACGCTTGTGGATTCATTTTGAAGCCGTTTTCGGCAACGTAGATCGTGCCCATTTGTCCCCAGACAATATGGCCAAGTGGACCCGCACCCTTATCTCCCACGCCACGGAAGCAGGACAGAATGCCTGTAGCAATTATGACCCCTCGGAGGAGGCTCATAATGAGAAGTGGGTGGTCAAACGATTGTCCCGCGTTTGGGAACAAGCGGCTCACGGTAAATCAGCAACTAGAACCCCCGAGGAAAACCAAGCCGCCGCAGACGTGCAGGCAGTAAGAACCACTCTCCACAACCCCGCCTGGGTAAACGAGGGAAAGAACAGCCCCCCAGCCAAACCGCAAGAGTGCTACAATTGCGGACAATTGGGACATTTTGCTAGAGAATGCAATGGCCCTAAAAAACCACAAAGAGCCCATCAGACCGGCGCTCCCAATAAGAAAAAGGCCGAGCCCATACATAGCGTTAGCGCCCAATCCGATCAGACAGACGTGACCGGAACGGACTGACGGTGTATAGGCTCCCCCAGCTGGGTCTGTGATACCCTTTGGGATAGGTCAGGACGACCCGTAGTCGCAGCAAAGGTTAGGGGACAGCCGATCGAGCATCTCTGGGACACAGGAGGGTCCCGCACAACCTTAAATTCCTCCACCCTTGGTAAGGACACGTGGCCCACTACAGCCACTATCACCCTCAGCGGCTTCACAGGCCACTCACAACAGGGGCATATCACGACCCCTGTACCCATCCAGATCGGAAATATTAATACAAAGCACCCCGTAGTGTTAGTCGACCTGCCCCCAACAGCAGAGCACATTTTAGGGATCGATTTTATGAACTCTCACCACCTCTCCTTCGATCCAGTCAACCAGTGTGTCTGGAAGATGGCGAAATCCGCTAGAGCCCCTGAAACACTCAATAAAGGGGATTACATGAACAAACTCAGCGCCGTGGGCGAGTTTTGGTTTAACCCCAGCACACTCAGCACGGACCGACAGGTTCGGGCCGTCCTGCAGAAAAACAGGGCAGCATTTGCAACCCATAAACACGACTGTGGACGGATGACCGTCTCCGTACAGATAACCGGACCGGACCCAAGACCCCAAAAACAGTACGGATTTCCCCTAGAAGCGGAGGGAGAAATCCTAAAGGTCATAGAAAGCTTGTTAGAACAGGGCGTCCTAAGACCGGTAGCCTCGACTAACAATGCCCCGATTTGGCCAATAAGGAAACCCGACGGATCACGGCTGTAGCGCACAAAGACTCCATGAGACGAAAAGAGTGAAGTCGATGAGGCTTTATTAAGCGTGTCCGTTCCCCAGCAGCCCGATAGTAAACTGGCCTGCGGGGGAAGGCACCGGCTTCTTATACTTCGCCTTCAGGGCGGAGTATGAGGTCAACGGCCAACCAGGACCCGGGATCTGTCAGCCAATGACATCAGGGCTTCCAGTCCCACATGACCCCCAATACATACTACCACAACGGCGTTTGACCATTGATTATCGGGAACTCAATAAAGTCACTCCCGCAGCAGCCCCCACCGTTGCAACAAGTCCCGAGACCATGCTCAAACAGGGACTCCATGCCCGATATTTCACGGTTTTGGACGTCAGTAATGGATTCTGGTCCATTCCATTGGCAAAGGCGTGCCAGTACAAATTTGCCTTCACTTTCCGAGCTCAGCAGTACACGTGGACATGCCTGCCACAAGGCTTCCACAACTCCTCCTCCATTTTCCACCGACAGCTGGCAAATGGACTAGCAAAATCTTCTCGCCCCGAATGTCTGGTACAGTATGTAGATGATCTACTACTGCAGACAGACACAAAGGAAGAGCACATTGAGCTTCTGTCCGAACTCCTGGAGTTACTACACTCCATTGGCTGTAAAGTAAACCCCAAAAAGGCCCAAATATTGGAAGAAAAGGTGATATATTTGGGTACTATCATCACACACGGCAAACGTGAGATCGAGCACAAAAGAATTGACTCGATCGCTAAATTGCCCCTTCCCCAACACGTGTCAGCCCTCCGGTCGTTTTTAGGATTGGTTGGCTACTGCCAAAACCACATTGACGGTTTCGCCAGCAAGGCAGCGCCCCTCTCAGACCTCCTAAAGAAAGGAGCCCCCTGGGAATGGCTTCCGCAGCATACGGATGCTGTGGAATCACTAAAACAGGCACTCAGAGCCGCCCCCGCACGACAAGTTCCAGACCCGCTTTCCCCTTTCGCCATAGAGGTAGCGACCACAGACCGCACCCTTTCAGCCGTGCTCCTGCAGGAACGGCACGACCAGCTAAGACCCGGAGCTTATGCTTCCCGAATTTTAGATGCTGTGGAGCAGGGATTTTCAGCCTGTGAGAGGCACCTGCTCGCAGTTTTCTGGGCAGTACTTTTCATACATTACCGGACTGAACCCAATCACCATGTTGACCGAACACACCCCCACACAACTCTTACTGGACGGACGACTTAAAGACGGTACCGTCAGCCAAATCCGCGCTGCTAGGTGGACCCTTCTCTTACAAGGACGGGACATCACAGTCAAACGGACAAAGACTCACACATACTTAGCGTCCGCTATCATGTAGTTATTGTAGATTGTCCAATCTACAATACCCCGGAACCCCCCACGGGTGTGAAATCATCTCACCCCACCATAATACAGGCCCCTTTATAGCCAGAACACCCCCCAGAAAACTAGCCACTCCATCTCAGAACCCCCCTCACCCGGACACGTGTGACCCCATCAGGGTTTATGTGGATTATCATAGATTATCATAGAATTTACAGAGCAGAAGGAGGCCATTTGGCCCATCGAGTCTGCACCGGCTCTTGGAAAGAGCACCCTACCCAAGGTCAACACCGCCACCCTCATCTGCGCTCAGAACAACCCAGATAGGTATGCCAAAAAGGCACATCTCAGCCACACCCGACCCGTTAACGGCCCCTGGACTAACCTCCAGATCGATTTTATAGATCCATTGCCCCCTTGCAGGAATGGCTATAAATATGTTCTGGTGGTCATTGACACTTTTACAAAGTGGGTGGAAGCATTTCCAGCCCGCACCAACACCGCGAAAACCACCGCCAAAATCCTAACCCACCACATCTTCACAAGATGGGGACTCCCCCGCAGTATTGAATCGGACCAAGGTTCTCACTTTACGGGACTGGTCATGCAGAACGTCCTCACGATATTTGGCATAACCCAAAAATTTCACATTGCGTACCACCCTCAGTCGAGTGGTATAGTGGAGCGCATGAATCGGACCCTAAAAACCACCCTCCGAAAAATGGTCCAGCAGAACAACACCACTTGGGATTCAGGCCTCCCCTTTGCACTGATGTTTTTGCGTAACAGTTTCCACCTCCACAGGTTTCACCCCACACACCCTCATGACCGGACGCCCCATGAAAGGGACAGAATACTTGCTGGGTTTAGACCTAACCAGCCCCGAAGTCACGGCACTCACCCACGAGAAGGCCGTGGAACAACTACTTGCAAATATAAAAACGGCTCAGCTAGCAGCCGCTGTTAAACTGGGCACTAAAAGAAAACAGAGCAAGGCCTGTTTTGCTAAGGCAGTACATGCGACGGAGTACAACATAGGACAGCAAGTAATGTTGTCCGTGTACAACCCCAGCACGTTTCTGTCTCCAAAATACTCGGGTCCTTATTCAATTACGGACAAAATAAGCCCGTCGGTATATAAAATTAAATACCAAAATGGTAAGACTGCATGGTTTCACATAAACCAGCTCAAGGTTTATGGAGCACAGTCAAACCACTCCCACCACGTCATGCTTGACGCAGCCGACCAAACCCCGCCCACATCCAACGTAACCACTCCCACCCCTTCCACATCCAGCCCAGACACGGACTCACCCCCGACTCCACCCACGAACTTTACGCTCCGCCCCGGAACGCCCACAGACTGCAGCAGCACAGACAGCGACTGTGACTCTGACGACAGCCACAGCACGCCTCCCTACCATCCTGGTCCCACACCCAGCAACTCCGAACTCGACTCCAGTGACCCCTTCCTCATCACCTACTTAAATAAACCCCACCACCGACCACCGAACTACACGGACGACTCCGACTTTGTCCCCACCCAACTCGACCCTACTCATTGGCACCACGACAACTCCTGCAGACTCGTCCGCAACGACGAGGACGATCCCAACTCACACCACGCAGCCCTTTCTGCCCTGATCCACTCCAGAGTTTGGCACCCGGGAGACGGTGACGACCTCGGGCCTGACTCCCAAGCCGCCAACCCTTTTGCGACCCTGTTCGCAACCGAGAACTGAGGTGTCCACATGATGATTTAAAGGAGACACTTGGTGAAAAGTGTTGTCCTTCCTGATGGAACCTGCAGAATGTTTTATGTTGTCTGTCTGTTTGTTAAATGTTGTTCGTCCTACAGGAGAATTTTCTCACCGCCCCACACCCATTCACCTGAACTTTTTAACTTTTCCCACTGACACCCACCGCGGCCACTCACCCATTCTGCCGAAACCTCGGAGGACTTGCCTCAGAGGCCCCCCCGAAACCAGACGCCCATTCAGAGGAACTAGCTTTTCAGCTGATACGTGGTCACCAGACCAGACGCCCGATCGTAGCTACTCTTCTGATTGGATGGTAGAATCAGATCAGTAACCCCACCATGATGACTACATTTTTGTCCGTTCTTTGGTCGCTCAGGCAGTGGAGAAACGGCGTGAGACCCGCTCTGCCTGGGGACCCCCCCGTTGGTCAAAAACGCTCGGGTAGGGAAGATACGGTATTGGTAGCCGTCCTACCCGGGGACTCCACCCAAATCTTACCCGTCGCAGCCCACACGCACCTCATTCGACCTTTTCTTTCAAAAACAGTTTTATTTTATTTAGGCAACCTTTGGGTTGCTGCCACATGCTATTTACATCCTGGAACATTTGGATAATAAACCTAGCACTGGTCCACCAATGGGAAGTGTGCCGTGTCCAAACATTTGTTTTGAAAAAAAAATGGGGGGAGAGTCACAGACTGTGACCAATTATAAGGGTTTAATTGGCCCCAAGAAGGACAGACACACTAACACACCAGATATTAAACCGAAGTATTTACACACACTACGCTTGTCTTACAGAACTCCAGAAGCTCCAAGTCCGGAGAAAACCAGCGAACACAGGAAAAGGAAAGAAAGAAGACAGCCATGAGGACTCCTTTCTTCGTGCTCAACACTCTTTTGATGAACCTTTGGTTGCGCGGGAACGCGGACCCCATCACTCCAAACCCCTTTACTGTTAACACTTCACGGCCCAGTAGTACCGAGGGCCCAGTCACCAACCACACTGCATTATCCTGGTGTGCCAAGTTCACAACTTGGTACTCCCTGTCGTACATCATTGAGGCACTGTTGGCATTGGCTATACTCAGTTGTGCGGTACAGACCATGCGCCTCCGCAAGTGGAAAAGGAGAGCGTACCGCGCTCGAACCCCGGTCTATCGGATCCGATCCCCGATATTCAGCTATGACCAGACCCCAGACCCCCGCGACATATGAATAATAAAACATGCACTGGCGGTTTTTCCTGTAAATAAAAAGAAAATGTATGATCCTGAGCTTGACTGCCAAGCCAGGAAAGAATATATTAAATGTTGTGATTGTTATTGTATGTTTAGAGAGAAAAGATTCTATAATGCTTGAAAAATTGTTTAGGTAAAATTAGAGGTTCCCAGATTATTTTTTTATAGATACATGCCCCTGCCTGACATAGCGCCCTCAAGAATTGTTTAGGTAAATTTTTGTGCACAGCTAGGGTCAGAGTAGTGGCCATGTAGGAGGTGCCCCCCCCCCGGTCAGGGAATGAAGATTTATGTGATCCTTCACGCTTCGCGTTAGGATCACAAGGCGGGACTATAGCCACGTAAAATGGCTGCGTTACGATTAATCTATCCAAAACCCAGTTTGAAATGGCTAACCCGAAAGACTGCTGGGAAAAGCAGCTAAGAAGACACAAGCAGGCAGCTGCAGACAGTATTGCATATTCGACTCTGGGAAGTTAGCCCAGATCGATACTCAGGGCTATCAACAGCCCATCAACCCAGGTATTTGCAGTTGCATTCAGGACTGTTTGCAGCCCATCTGTCCAGACATCCACAGTTAAATCGGCTATCCCCGGGAACAATTGCAACATATTAGCAATTGAATACCGGGCCAGACCTGTCGGCGCTGCAGTGGCCGAAACAAAGACAGGTGAGCGACCACCCCCCGATCGAGGAATCGCCTCATCATTGGACACATCGACCCCAGAGATTGGGGACAGATCCAATCACTTGGGACTCGGGGTCAAGGGCCGCCCCGGGAGGCGGGAAGCCCCTGGGCCCTATAAAAGTGAGGGTCCAAGTTCAGATCTCTCTCTCTCTCCTCTTCGCCTGCTCGAGACCTTCGCAAGAACAGCAACCGGCAACAGTAAGTTTGAATCCAGCGATCGCTATCCGGTAAAGACGCCTAGCCACCGACCTGTAGCAGCCTTTTGAATCCCGCGGACCAGATCCGATTGGACAAGCCATTCATTGCCCTGACCTGGTGGGCTCTTCCTAAGTTAAGTATTGGCCAGTAGTGATAGGTTTATTATATAAATAGTAGTATTAGTGTACTAATATTGCTTGTTGTATATAATAAATGACCGTTGTTTTAATCCTTACTAAGCGGTGTGCTGTGTTATTAATCATAACCTAAACTTGAACCACGTGGCTGTATCATAAAGATACCTGGCGACTCATGAGCAAAGGTGACGTAATCAGAGCAAATAGAATAAGGTTAAAAAGAGCAACAGGGGGAGAGAGTGGGGGCGGGGGAGAGAGTGGGGGCGGGGGAGAGAGTGGGTGAGGGGGAGAGAGTGGGGCGGGGGAGAGAGTGTGGGCGGGGGAGAGAGTGGGTAAGGGGGAGAGAGTGGGGGCGGGGGAGAGAGTGTGGGCGGGGGAGAGAGTGGGTGCGGGGGAGTGGAGGGGAGAGAGTGGCGGTAGGGGAGTTGGGGAAGAGAGCTCGGGTGGAGGAGAGAATTGGCTGGGAGTGAGGAGTGGGTGTGGGGAAAGTGTGGAGAGAGAAGGAGAGGGGGCGGGGTGAGGAGTGGGGGGGGGAGAGAGAGTGGGGGTGGGGTGAGGAGTGGGGGTGGGGGAAGTGCACCTGCTGACCCCGGACACAGGGCACCTGCTGACCCCTGGCACTGGGCACCTGCTGACCCCGGGCACTGGGCACCTGCTGACCCCGGGCACCTGCTGACCCCGGGCACAGGGCACCTGCTGACCCTGGGCACAGGGCACCTGCTGACCCCTGGCACTGGGCTCCTGCTGACCCCGGGCACAGGGCACCTGCTGACCCCGGGCACACGGCACCTGCTGACCCCGGGCACAGGGCACCTGTTGACCCCGGGCACACGGCACCTGCTGACCCCGGGCACAGGGCTCCTGCTGACCCCGGACACTGGGCACCTGCTGACCCCGGACACTGGGCACCTGCTGACCCCGGGCACAGGGCACCTGCTGACCCCCGGCACAGGGCACCTGCTGACCCCGGGCACAGGGCACCTGCTGACCCCAGGCACAGGGCACCTGCTGACCCCGGACACAGGGCACCTGCTGACCCCGGGCACAGGGCACCTGCTGACCCCGGGCACTGGGCACCTGCTGACCCCGGGCACAGAGCACCTGCTGACCCCGGGCACAGGGCTCCTGCTGACCCCGGACACTGGGCTCCTGCTGACCCCGGACACTGGGCACCTGCTGACCCCGGGCACAGGGCACCTGCTGACCCCCGGCACAGGGCACCTGCTGACCCCGGGCACAGGGCACCTGCTGACCCCAGGCACTGGGCACCTGCTGACCCCGGACACAGGGCACCTGCTGACCCCGGGCACAGGGCACCTGCTGACCCCGGGCACAGGGCACCTGCTGTCCCCAGGCACAGGGCACCTGCTGACCCTGGACACAGGGCACCTGCTGACCCCGGGCACAGGGCACCTGCTGACCCCGGACACAGGGCACCTGCTGACACCGGGCACCTGCTGACCCCGGGCACAGGGCACCTGCTGACCCCGGGCACAGGGCACCTGCTGACCCCGGGCACAGGGCACCTGCTGACCCCGGGCACAGGGCTCCTGCTGACCCCTGGCACCTGCTGACCCCTGGCACCTGCTGACCTCGGACACAGGCCACCTGCTGACACCGGGCACCTGCTGACCCCTGGCACCTGCTGACCCCGGACACAGGCCTCCTGCTGATCCCTGGCACTGGGCACCTGCTAACACCGGGCACCTGCTGACACCGGGCACCTGCTGACCCCGGACACAGGCCTCCTGCTGATCCCTGGCACTGGGCACCTGCTGACCCCGGGCAGTGGGCACCTGCTGACCCCACACAGGCCACCTACTGACCTCGGGCCCTTCGCATCTATTGACCCCGCGCACAGGGCACCCGCTGACCCTGGGTACCTGCTGACCCTGGGTACCTGCTGACCCCGGGCACCTGCTGACACCGGGCACTGGGCACCTGCTGACCCCGGACACAGGCCACCTGCTGACCCCGGGCACTGGGCACCTGCTGACTCCGGGCACAGGGCACCTGCTGACCTCGGGCCCTTTGCATCTGTTGACCCCGGGCACAGGCCACCTGCTGACCCTGGGCACCTGCTGACTCCGGGCACAGGCCACCTGCTGACCCTGGGCACCTGCTGACCCCGGACACTGGGCACCTGCTGACCCCGGGCACAGGGCACCTGCTGACCCCGGGCACAGGGCACCTGCTGACCCCGGACACTGGGCACCTGCTGACCCCGGGCACAGGGCACCTGCTGACCCCGGGCACAGGGCACCTGCTGACCCCGGGCACAGGGCACCTGCTGACATTGGGCAGTCAAAGCAGAAGTCCCTCAATGGGTTAACAGCAGCCAAAAGGGTTTGGACTGCAGAGAGAGCGCTTATCAGACAGGCTTTGAGAGATATCGCCTGCAACAGCTTCTAGTGTAAACAGACACATTTCTTCGGGGGGGGGGGGGGGGGGTTAGAGCAATATTAAGTTTGGTCGCCACATTACCAGAAGGATGTGGATGCTTTAGAGAGGGTGCAGAGGAGGTTCACCAGGATGTTGCCTGGTATGGAGGGTGCTAGCTATGAAGAAAGGTTCAGTAGATTAGGATTGTTTTCGTTGGAAAGACGGAGGTTGAGGGGGGACCTGATTGAGGTCTACAAAATTATGAGGGGTATGGACAGGGTGGATAGCAACAAGCTTTTTCCAAGAGGGGGTGTCAATGACAAGGGGTCACGATTTCAAGGTGAGAGGGGGAAAGTTTAAGGGAGATGTGCGTGGAAAGTTTATTACGCAGAGGGTGGTGGGTACCTGGAACGCTTTGCCAGCGGAGGTGGTAGAGGCGGGCACGATAGCATCATTTAAGATGCATCTAGACAGATATATGAATGGGCGGGGAACAGAGGGAAGTAGATCCTTGAAAAATAGGCGACAGGTTTAGATAAAGGATCTGGATCGGCGCAGGCTGGGAGGGCCGAAGGGCCTGTTCCTGGGCTGTAATTTTCTTTGTTCTTTGTATAAAGGGACCCAATGGATTACCGAGATCTCCACCCACTCTCTGCACATTGGGTTTTGGAGGTAAGTTAATTATTTCAGCAGGCAATTGATTGGAATTGCCCAGAAACTTGTGTTAAATTACTTGATATTTATTTGTGGATTGATAGCGACTGAATGGTACCAGTTTAAAGTGGAAATCTGGAGACTGCAGTTGTCTTTGTTACGGTGCAATTCTCCGCAGCTAACTGCTTCCTCCCAAAAGCAGCCAACATTTTAGTGAATGTCAGAAAAAATTATTAACATAAAGAATTAATTCCGTTGTGAATGTTAGAAAAGCTCTTGTTAAGAAAATCTTAAATTCCGTTCTGAGTCAAGGTCAGAGCTCAGCTTGCAGTTTGTCAGTAATTGAATTTGTACTTTCACCATTTGAAGTTAAAAAAATCTTAAAATTTCTTTACAAGTTTGCTAAGGAACAAAATTGACATTGGTTAAAAAACAGAGACAACTAAAAATAGTGGACTCACAGCAGCAAACGATTTAAAAGACAGTCTCAAAGAACAAAGAACAAAGAACAAAGAAATGTACAGCACAGGAACAGGCCCTTCGGCCCTCCAAGCCCGTGCCGACCATACTGCCCGACTAAACTACAATCTTCTACACTTCCTGGGTCCGTATCCTTCTATTCCCATCCTATTCATATATTTGTCAAGATGCCCCTTAAATGTCCCTATCGTCCCTGCTTCCACTACCTCCTCCGGTAGCGAGTTCCAGGCACCCACTACCCTCTGCGTAAAAAACTTGCCTCGTACATCTACTCTTGCCCCTCTCACCTTAAACCTATGCCCCCTAGTAATTGACCCCTCTACCCTGGGGAAAAGCCTCTGACTATCCACTCTGTCTATGCCCCTCATAATTTTGTATACCTCTATCAGGTCTCCCCTCAACCTCCTTCGTTCCAGTGAGAACAAACCGAGTTTATTCAATCGTTCCTCATAGCTAATGCCCTCCATACCAGGCAACATTCTGGTAAATCTCTTCTGCACCCTCTCTAAAGCCTCCACATCCTTCTGGTAGTGTGGCGACCAGAATTGAACATTATACTCCAAGTGTGGCCTAACTAAGGTTCTATACAGCTGCAACATGACTTGCCAATTCTTATACTCAATGCCCCGGCCAATGAAGGCAAGCATGCCGTATGCCTTCTTGACTACCTTCTCCACCTGTGTTGCCCCTTTCAATGACCTGTGGACCTGTACTCCTCGATCTCTTTGACTTTCAATACTCTTGAGGGTTCTACCATTCACTGTATATTCCCTACCTGCATTAGACATTCCAAAATGCATTACCTCACATTTGTCCGGATTAAACTCCATCTGCCATCTCTCCGCCCAAGTCTCCAGACAATCTAAACCCTGCTGTATCCTCCGACAGTCCTCATCGCTATCCGCAATTCCACCAACCTTTGTGTCGTCTGCAAACTTACTAATCAGACCAGTTACATTTTCCTCCAAATCTTTTATATATACTACAAAGAGCAAAGGTCCCAGCACTGATCCCTGTGGAACACCACTGGTCACAGCCCTCCAATTAGAAAAGCATCCCTCCTTGCTACTCTCTGCCTTCTATGGCCTAGCCAGTTCTGTATCCACCTTGCCAGCTCACCCCTGATCCCGTGTGACTTCACCTTTTGTACTAGTCTACCATGAGGGACCTTGTCAAAGGCCTTACTGAAGTCCATATAGACAACATCTACTGCCCTACCTGCATCAATCATCTTAGTGACCTCCTCGAAAAACTCTATCAAGTTAGTGAGACACGACCTCCCCTTCACAAAACCGTGCTGCCTCTCACTAATACGTCCATTTGCTTCCAAATGGGAGTAGATCCTGTCTCCGAGAAGAGATAACTGAAAATCACAGCGACCTCAGTCCCATAGAGGGCAATTATCATCAGGATAATCCCTCGACAACAACCACCGAGACAGCAGCCCCGAGAAATAGAATTCCGAATTCCGGATATTAGGACAATCAGTGGGAAAATCAAGGACAGTTAAGGACAGTTTCCACGAACTCCCAGGCGACAGCGAGGAAATAGGAATCGTCAAACCCAAACACCAAGAGTTCAGCAGACCCTAGCACTAACCCAGACTAACACGCGAAAGTCTAGACGGCCAGGGAATCCTCATGATCAGACTCAACAATATATAAAAATTTAATATAGAATTTACAGTGCAGAAGGAGGCCATTCGACCCATCGAACTGCACCGGCCCTTGGAAAGAGCACCCTACCCAAGCCCACACCTCCACCCTATCCCCGCAACCCCATAACCCAGTAACCCCACCCAACACTCAGGGCAATTTTGGACACTAAGGGCAATTTAGCACGGCCAATCCACCTAACCTGCACATCTTTGGACTGTGGGAAGAAACCGGAGCACCCGGAGGAAACCCACGCAGACACGGGGAGAACATGCAGACTCCGCACAGACAGTGACCCAAGCCGGGAATCGAACCTGGGACCTTGGAGCTGTGAAGCAATTGTGCTATCCACAATGCTACCGTGCTGCCCACTTCCTATTGGGAAGGCCAAAAGGAAATTTGCCTTCCAAGCCCCAGGCAGGAGAATCATATCCCTTACGTAGACATTCAAATCAGAGATTTACTTGGAACAGCTAATTGACACAGGGGCAGATATCTCAACTGTCCATCCCCAAGTAAATTCAAAGTGCCGGCCGGGGGAGCCAATAGAACACAAAGAAATCACTGGCAAATCACAGCCCACTCAGGATTTTGACTGGAGAATGAAACGGAATTCAGCACAATTTAAAAACTGCGATGTTCGAAATAAATCAGATATTCCCTTCAGGTAGAAAGGTTCTTTTACTAATTGGGGCTCAAGATTCAAACCTGTGGTTTCCTACATCTCCAGTCAATTCTGACATGGATGAAAGAGCTGAGCATGTTGTAAAACAGCTCGAATGTCACACAGACAGCACAGTGAGAGCAACATTAAAACACCCCTTGAACAAGTACTGGGATACCTGACATATTAATCATTGTGGCAAATTATAGATTTTTTAAACTAATTTGGCAGGGGAATGGGAACCGGATTTGTAGTCCAGCAACTAAGGTAGCCGATATTCAGGACGCCAAAGCGTGTAATGAGGCAGTGGGGAAGGGAACACTGACAAAGGAGAGTACTTGCAGGCACGGAGAGGGGTTGAAGTGTGTATACTTCAACGCAAGAAGCATCAGGAATAAGGTGGGTGAACTTAAGGCATGGATCGGTACTTGGGACTACGATGTGGTGGCCATCACGGAAACTTGGATAGAAGAGGGGCAGAAATGGTTGTTGGAGGTCCCTGGTTATAGATGTTTCAATAAGATTAGGGAGGGTGGTAAAAGAGGTGGGGGGGTGGCATTATTAATTAGAGATAGTATAACAGCTGCAGAAAGGCAGTTCGAGGAGTATCAGCCTACTGAGGTAGTATGGGTTGAAGTCAGAAATAGGAAAGGAGCAGTCACCTTGTTAGGAGTTTTCTATAGGCCCCCCAATAGTAGCAGAGATGTGGAGGAACAGATTGGGAAACAGATTTTGGAAAGGTGCAGAAGTCATAGGGTAGTAGTCATGGGCGACTTTAACTTCCCAAATATTGAGTGGAAACTCTTTAGATCAAATAGTTTGGATGGGGTGGTGTTTGTGCAGTGTGTCCAGGAAGCTTTTCTAACGCAGTATGTAGATTGTCCGACCAGAGGAGGGGCAATATTGGATTTAGTACTGGGTAATGAGCCAGGGCAAGTGATAGATTTGTTAGTGGGGGAGCATTTTGGAGATAGTGACCACAATTCTGTGACTTTCACTTTCGTAATGGAGAGGGATAGGTACGTGCAACAGGGCAAGGTTTACAATTGGGGGAAGGGTAAATACGATGTTGTCAGACAAGAATTGAAGTGCATAAGTTGGGAACATAGGCTGGCAGGGAAGGACACAAATGAAATGTGGAACTTGTTCAAGGAACAGGTGCTACGTGTCCTTGATATGTATGTCCCTGTCAGGCAGGGAAGAGATGGTCGAGTGAGGGAACCATGGTTGACAAGAGAGGTTGAATGTCTTGTTAAGAGGAAAAAGGTGACTTATGTAAGGCTGAGGAAACAAGGTTCAGACAGGGCATTGGAGGGATACAAGATAGCCAGGAGGGAACTGAAGAAAGGGATTAGGAGAGCTAAGAGAGGGCATGAACAATCTTTGGCGGGTAGGATCAAGGAAAACCCCAAGGCCTTTTACACATATGTGAGAAATATGAGAATGACTAGAGCGAGGGTAGGTCCGATCAAGGACAGTAGCGGGAGATTGTGTATTGAGTCTGAAGAGATAGGAGAGGTCTTGAACGAGTACTTTTCTTCTGTATTTACAAATGAGAGGGGCGATATTGTTGGAGAGGACAGTGTGAAACAGATTGGTAAGCTCGAGGAAATACTTGTTAGGAAGGAAGATGTGTTGGGCATTTTGAAAAACTTGAGGATAGACAAGTCCCCCGGGCCTGACGGGATATATCCAAGGGTTCTATGGGAAGCAAGAGATGAAATTGCAGAGCCGTTGGCAATGATCTTTTCGTCCTCACTGTCAACAGGGGTGGTACCAGGGGATTGGAGAGTGGGGAATGTCGTGCCCCTGTTCAAAAAAGGGACTAGGGATAACCCTGGGAATTACAGGCCAGTTAGTCTTACTTCGGTGGTAGGCAAAGTAATGGAAAGGGTACTGAAGGATAGGATTTCTGAGCATCTGGAAAGACACTGCTTGATTAGGGATAGTCAGCACGGATTTGTGAGGGGTAGGTCTTGCCTTACAAATCTTATTGAATTCTTTGAGGAGGTGACCAAGCATGTGGATGAAGGTAAAGCAGTGGATGTAGTGTACATGGATTTTAGTAAGGCATTTGATAAAGTTCCCCATGGTAGGCTTATGCAGAAAGTAAGGAGGCATGGGATAGTGGGAAATTTGGCCAGTTGGATAACGAACTGGCTAACCGATAGAAGTCAGAGAGTGGTGGTGGATGGCAAATATTCAGCCTGGATCCCAGTTACCAGTGGCGTACCGCAGGGATCAGTTCTGGGTCCTCTGCTGTTTGTGATTTTCATTAATGACTTGGATGAGGGAGTTGAAGGGTGGGTCAGTAAATTTGCAGATGATACGAAGATTGGTGGAGTTGTGGATAGTAAGGAGGGCTGTTGTCGGCTGCAAAGAGACATAGATAGGATGCAGAGCTGGGCTGAGAAGTGGCAGATGGAGTTTAACCCTGAAAAGTGTGAGGTTGTCCATTTTGGAAGGACAAATATGAATGCGGAATACAGGGTTAACGGTAGAGTTCTTGGCAATGTGGAGGAGCAGAGAGATCTTGGGGTCTATGTTCATACATCTTTGAAAGTTGCCACTCAAGTGGATAGAGCTGTGAAGAAGGCCTATGGTGTGCTCGCGTTCATTAACAGAGGGATTGAATTTAAGAGCCGTGAGGTGATGATGCAGCTGTACAAAACTTTGGTAAGGCCACATTTGGAGTACTGTGTACAGTTCTGGTCGCCTCATTTTAGGAAGGATGTGGAAGCTTTGGAAAAGGTGCAAAGAAGATTTACCAGGATGTTGCCTGGAATGGAGAGTAGGTCTTACGAGGAAAGGTTGAGGGTGCTAGGCCTTTTCTCATTAGAACGGAGAAGGATGTGGGGCGACTTGATAGAGGTTTATCAGATGATCAGGGGAATAGATAGAGTAGACAGTCAGAGACTTTTTCCCCGGGTGGAACAAACCATTACAAGGGGACATCAATTTAAGGTGAAAGGTGGAAGATATAGGAGGGATATCAGAGGTAGGTTCTTTACCCAGAGAGTAGTGGGGGCATGGAATGCACTGCCTGTGGAAGTAGTTGAGTCGGAAACATTAGGGACCTTCAAGCAGCTATTGGATAGGTACATGGATTACGGTTAAATGATATAGTGTAGATTTATGTGTTCTCAAGGGCAGCACGGTAGCATTGTGGATAGCACAATTGCTTCACAGCTCCAGGGTCCCAGGTTCGATTCCGGCTTGGGTCACTGACTGTGCGGAGTCTGCACGTCCTCCCCGTGTCTGCGTGGGTTTCCTCCGGGTGCTCCGGTTTCCTCCCACAATCCAAAGATGTGCAGGTTAGGTGAATTGGCCAATGATAAATTGCCCTTAATGTCCAAATTGACCTTGGTGTTGGGTGAAGGTGTTGAGTTTGGGTAGGGTGCTCTTTCCAAGAGCCGGTGCAGACTCAAAGGGCCGAATGGCCTCCTTCTGCACTGTAAATTCAATGATAATCTATGATTAATCTCGGACAAAGGTTCGGCACAACATCGTGGGCCGAAGGGCCTGTTCTGTGCTGTATTTTCTATGTTCTATGTTCTATTGGTACAACTAAACGAGGTTTAATCAATTTCCTGTTCTGAAGCAATGACACATTCCCGAGCACACGTGTCAGAGTCACTTTATTAAAGCAATTGATTCACTTGAACAAGGTGATTTAATCAGAAAATCTTCACGGTTCTACTCGTCCATGTTCGGAGTTGCTAAAACAGATGGCAAACGATGATTAGTCATTGATTACACACAGTTAAACAAATACACTGAGCCGAATGCGGCTCAGCCGACAAACACCCAGCAAATGGTCAGTGTTAGTTTGGAAAAAATACAAGTCTTGTATAGACTTAGCAAATAGCTTCTCATCACACCCTGTCAATAGGTGCGTTTACTGCACCGATTGACAATCAATACGTTTGGACCCACCTTCCAGGGGGATTTAGAAACTCACCACAATTCTTTTCAGCGAGAGTAATGTAAATATTGTCAGACTTATCTCCAGGACCTAGTTACGGAGATGATATCCACCTGACCACAAATTATTATTTAGACCAACACGTTTAACTCTTTGATGACGTTTTAAATGACTCCACGATAATGGTGCTTTGATTAATCTGATACAAATCTCAGTTTCTGGTCCAATCCATTTGCCTTATAAGCAGACAGAGGCTGTCACGGACTGTTCAACACTGAGGAACAAGCAACCTGAGTGAACCTGCTCCAGCTCACACGGCAACACCTGAAGCTCCGGTAAGCAATCAGGTATGAATTAGATGATGAGAAGGTTTAATAATAATAACCGCTTATTCTCACAAGTCCACTTCAGTGAAGTTACAGTGAAAGTTAGTAGTCGCCACATTCCGGCGCCTGTTCGGGGAGGCCGGTACGGGAATTGAACCCACGCTGCTGGCCTTGTTTTGCGTTACAAGCCAGCTGTAAACTGGTTTAGCCCACTGTGCTAAACCAGCCCCTGGTTGCCACTGCTTTTAAACATTCGCTCAGGACTTTGTAACTCCAGTCCCGATACAGAGCTCATTAATGAGCTGTGTCTGTGAGGAGACTGGAGATGGATCTGGAGGATTTACTCAGCAAGTCACAACCCAAAAGTGGTTTAATGATTGGTGTGGGGGAGGGGAGGAGAGGGCTTGTGAATTGAACCAAGAAATATGAACATGTTGGGGTGAAAGTATAATGGGCAGGATTCTCCATTTCAGATTCTCCAATTCAGAGCCTACGTGCTGACGCCGGGACTGAATCGGTGATGTTCTACAACCACGAAAGAGGCACCTGTCCCGGAGCAATTCAGGATGGGTTAATGGGCTCGCACCGTGCCTTGTGGAACTAGAGCAATTCCACTGAAAAACGGTGTCCCATTCTCCAGGGTGGGGATTGGCACTCGTGAGGCTGACAAGCTGCACTCGTGGGGGTCTCCCAGGCGCTCGGAGGCCCCCAGGTACATGTCCTTTGGGTAGGGTGGTACCCTGGCACTGCTGGTTCCACCTGGACAAGCTGGCACTGCCAGCTGCAGAGGCACTTCCAGGATACCAGGTTGGCCAAGGTTCCAAGCTGGCATTTTATGGGGTGGCGATCTGGCCGGGGGGGTGTCCTGCCCGGGTGTTCGGGGGGTGGGGGGTGGGGGTGGGGGGGGGTGGGGGTGGAGGGGGAGGGGGGTTGCCAGTGATGTTACAGATGGGCCTGGAAATCCTCGCATAGTGAGTTCGGTATTGGGGGTTGAGTTGGGGATCGCGTTGGGGGTTCCACAAATGAGGTCACAGTTTAAAAATGGCATCTGCTCTCCCGCCACATTGAGGAGTTCCAGCGGGTGGAGCTGCTCAGTGTAGGAAATGGGGCTATGTACAGCCTCAGTCGCACAATCCCCCCTAAGACCCCCTATCTGACCCGAGTGACATTACAGCATTGTGTTTCTCAATGATGGGAAACCGGAGCCTAACTGCTTTCGCTATGGGACATTAAGCCCATTCAGTTAAATCTCACTCAATATTCCAGGCGTGGTCTCACCAAGGCCCTGTTCGTGTACTTGAATCCTCTCGCAATAAAGGCCTACATTGCATTTCTCTTCTTTACCGCCTGCTGCACCTGCATGTTAACCTTCAGTGACTGGTCTCCGAGGACACCCAGGTCTCGTTGCACACTCCCCTCTCCTAATTTATGGCCATTCAGATTATAGTCAGCCTTCTCATTTTTGAGACCAAAGTGCATAACCTGGCTGTAATGCACTTCACTCACTATAGATAGATAAACTCAATGTCTATTAACCCACTGCCAGAGAGAGACTTCACTCACTATAGATAGATAAACTCAATGTCCACTATCCCACTCCTAGAGAGAGACTTCACTCACTATAGATAGATAAAGTCAATGTCTCCTATCCCTCTCCCAGAGAGAGACTTCACTTAGTATAGATAGATAAACTCAATGTCTACTATCCCACTCCGAGAGAGAGAGACTTCACTCGCCAGAGATAGATAAACTCAATGTCTCCTATCCCACTCCCAGAGAGAGACTTCACTCACTATAGATAGATAAACTCAATGTCCACTATCCCACTCCCAGAGAGAGAGATTGCAATCACTATAGATAGATAAACTCAATGTCTACTATCCCACTCCCAGAGAGAGACTTCACTCACCAGAGATAGATAAACTCAATGTCTACCATCCCACTCCCAGAGAGAGACTTCACTCACTGTAGATAAACTCAATGTCTACTATCCCACTTCCAGAGAGTTCACTGACTATAGACAGATAAACTCAATGTTTCCTATCCCACTCCCGGAGAGAGACTTCACTCACTATAGATAGATAAACTCAATGTTTCCTATCCCACTCCCAGGGAGAGACTTCACTCACTATAGATAAACTCAATGTCTACTATCCCACTCCAAGAGAGAGAGACTTCACTCACTATAGATAGATAAACTCAATGTCTACTATCCCACTCCCAGAGAGAGACTTCATTCACTATAAATAGATAAACTCAATGTCTACTATCCCACTCCAAGAGAGAGAGACTTCACTAACTATAGATAGATAAACTCAATGTCTACTATCCCATTCCCAGAGAGAGAGACTGCACTCACTATAGATAGATAAACTCAATGTCTACTATCCCGCTCCCAAAGAGAGACTTCACTCTCTATAGATAGATAAACTCAATGTCTACTGTCCCATTCCCAGAGAGAGGCGTCACTCACTATAGGTAGATAAACTCAATGTCTACTATCCCACTCCCAGAGAGAGACTTCACTCTCTATAGATAGATAAACTCAATGTCTACTGTCCCATTCCCAGAGAGAGGTGTCACTCACTATAGATAGATAAACTCAATGTCTACTATCCTACTCCCAGAGAGAGAGACTTCACTCGGAAACTTAGCAGGTGATGCAGGATGAGGAGGAGGCCTCGGTGGTGGAGTTGAAAGGTAAGTGGGAGGAGGATTTGGGAGAGGAGATCGAAGAGGGGACGTGGGCAGATGCCGTAGGGAGGGCGAATTCTTCCTCTTCGTGCGCGAGGCTCAGCCTCATACAGTTTAAGATGCTGCACAGGGCACACATGACCGGGACAAGAATGAGCCGGCTCTTTGGAGGGCGAGGACAGGTGTGTTAGGTGCTCAGGGAGCCCAGCAAATCACAATAATATGTTCTGGGCATGCCCAGCGCTGGAGGAATTTTGGAAGGGCGTAGGGAGGACGATGTCGAGGGTGATAGGATCCAGGGTCAGACCGGGCTGGGGGCTCGCAATATTTTGGGTGGCAGAGGGGCCGGGAATGCAGGAGGCAAAAGAGGCCGGAATTCTGGCCTTTGCGTCCCTGGTAGCCCGGCGAAGGATTCTCCTTCAGTGGAAAGATGCGAGGCCCCCAAGTGTGGAATCCTGGATCAGCGATATGGCGGGGTTCATTAAATTGGAGAGGGTGAAATTCACCTTGAGAGGGTCGGTACAAGGGTTCTTTAGGCGGTGGCAACCGTTCTTAGACTTTCTGGCAGAACGATAGACATTGGTCAATGGCAGCAGCTCGGGGGTGGGGGGGGGGGGGGGTTTACTTTTTTTGTTCATGTTATTTACATGGAAGGTCTGAGGGGTGTATACACCTGTTGTGTTAAGTCGGGGTGTTAATGTTAATTTATTATTTATGTAACGGGGGGGAGGGGTTTGGGGGGTTGCTTTTTTAGATTGTGTTTTGTACTTAACCCTGTTGGGTTCTTTTTTCTGTCTCATTTTGTCATTGATATTTTATGAAAACCTTTAATAAAAATTATTTTTTTAAAAATAGAAGTGCCAGCCCACACCCTCCCTTTTCTTGGTGCCCACCCTTTCCCCACCCTCCCTCCGACATCATGGTCCCTTTTCCAGCATGCATTTCACGTTGCCTCCCCATTAATTGTCCGGCCAGCATGCAATTGCGTTCTGGGTTCTGGGTAAGGTGAGGTACTTTGTGAGTTCTGGTGATCACAAAAGGTGCTATATAAATACAAGGCTTTTTTAAAAACTGATAGGAGAATAACCAGAATTGGGGAGTGTAGAGGGTGTCATCTCTGCTACTCCACTACTGGGCCGATATCTGGGGTTTGAGTATCTGTGTGTGTCTCTCTCCAGCTGGCACTGAAACTTCAGAGGCCAGGGGATGCCGCACTGGGACACCTCCACGGAAGAGAGCACTGAATCAAGCCTGCCGTTTATCCCTAACCGGAAGCCTGAGGCTTATATCACACAGATATCCAGACCCCTACCAATGCCCAGGTGATTCTCTCTCTTGCCGGTGGTGCAACACCCACCCGGTTCCTACTTCGCTGGAGTAGCTTTCCCAAGAGAGAGAATAGGACACTGCTGTTTATTACCTAACCAGCAGCCTGTCCTGAGTGAATCGCTCAAGATGACCCTAGATTCTTGAACCCGGAATTAAGGTGAGGAATATCTTAACAATGACTTGGTCAGAGATCGCTGGTGAGAGATTGAAGAATTTAAACGACTCCAATTATCAGCAAATCAAGGTTTATTGCAAAACCCAGGTCAAAATCATCAAATAGAAGAAATTATAATAAAATCTTAAACTCTAACACAAACTAAGTCTATTCAGAAAGTACTATAACGGACACAACGAAAAATCTTATTGTTACACAGTTTTAGCAATGACACAGAACACAAATCAAGTCCCCTTCCCCAAAGCCTCAACCACTATCAAGGTCAAGGGAGTTTCGCAAGCTGCTGCAGGGTACTTACAGTCACAGGCTGCGAGAGGTCAAGTCAAAGGTGGAGAGGTCAAGCCAAGAGACCCTCAATCGAAACACAGCCCCTTTTATATCCGTTTTACCTGGCTTTTTCCTGTGTTCGGCCAGCCCCTTTTGCATTGAATCCATAAGGTTTAAAGTTCCCACTGGTCCTGCCCCCTTTGAGCCGGTCAGACCTGTCAAGATAGGAGTACCTCCCCTAGGTCCGCCTCCAGTCTGCTTTTTGAGATAACGAGGTTGAGCTCCCTTGTGAAGATTTTCAAAGTCTTCCATCTGCTCTGGAGATCGCTGCTATGTTGATGGGGTGTTGATTGGATTCTGCTCTGGTGGAGGCATAGTCATTTACATCTGCATGGGGCTATGACCATCCCATTGTCCTGCTTGCAGGCAGGCCCCTTGTGTAGTCCCGTGCCCCTTTGTCTGTGTTTTAATCTTATCTAGTTGTCTGGCTCCTTCTTCCTTGTAGCTCCTGGGGGGGGGGTTTGTAAATACCTATGCCCCTACTCGGCTCAGCGGACCAAGCCTGCTGGGAAATTTGGTTACGTTCCCTTGGCTGAAAAGTGTCCAGTTTACAGTCTCTGGGTTTTATCCTTGGGCAGTCCAAAAAGGGCCGAATTGCCCGAAAACCTTACAGGAGGTGGGTTCTGAACCACAACAATCCTACATCTCTTCCACCACAGTCAAATGAGCTTGCGTTTCCATGGGAATGAGATAGATGTGCTTGAGATACGCTATCAAATGACACTTTGACCTTCCCTATGTTAATAAAGTCTCCTCCCACTGGCACTGCAAACTTGTGGTGATACACCCCTGTACTTCCCTAGCATTGTACATAGTTATATAATAGTTGTGTGTAACGTGGCCATGTAATCCTGTGTATTGTACTGTAGCTCTGTAGAGGTTTGGTCACCTGTATGTAACCTGACCTGGCCACGGAGAGCTCCGCCTTGGCCACTCCCCCGGGAGTTAGGTATAAGACCCAGCTTCTGAGACCTGACCCATTTTGTCTGGGGTCGTCTGTGTCGGGTAAGCTTCCTATGTAGTGTATTAAAGCCTTGGTTAAAGTCTCACATGTCTTTGTGGTTCTTGACGCTTAGTGCATCAAAACTTAACTGGGCCAGTACCGGAGGACACGGGCAGCAAGCTAGCACAGTGGTTAGCACTGTTGCTTCACAGCTCCAGGGTCCCAGGTTAGATTCCCGGCTTGGGTCACTGTCTGTGCGGGGTTTGCACGTTCTCACTGTGTCATAGTTCATAGAAGGCAGAGAGTAGCAATGGAAGGGTGATTTTCTAATTGGAGGGCTGTGACCAGTGGTGTTCCACAGGGATTAGTGCTGGGACCTTTGCTCTTTGTAGTATATATAAATGATTTGGAGGAAAATGTAACTGGTCTGATTAGTAAGTTTGCAGACGACACAAAGGTTGGTGGAATTGCGGATAGCGATGAGGACTGTCAGAGGATACAGCAGGATTTAGATTGTTTGGAGACTTGGGCGGAGAGATGGCAGGTGGAGTTTAATCCGAACAAATGTCTATATCTATGTCTATGTCTAAATGTGAGGTAATGCATTTTGGAAGGTCTAATGCAGGTAGAGAATATACAGTGAATGGTAGAACCCTCAAGAGTATTGAAAGTCAGAGAGATCTAGGTGTACAGGTACATAGGTCACTGAAAGGGGCAACACAGGTGGAGAAGGTAGTCAAGAAGGCATACGGCATGCTTGCCTTCATTGGCCGGGGCACTGAGTATAAGAATTGGCAAGTCATGTTGCAGCTGTATAGAACCTTAGTTAGGCCACACTTGGAGTATAGTGTTCAATTCTGGTCGCCACACTACCAGAAGGATGTGGAGGCTTCGAGAGGGTGCAGAAGAGATTTACCAGGATGTTGCCTGGTATGGAGGGCATTTGCTATGAGGAGCGGTTGAATGAACTCGGTTTGTTCTCACTGGAACGACAGAGGTTGAGGGATGACCTGATCGAGGTCTACAAAATTATGAGGGGCATAGACAGAATGGATAGTCAGAGGCTTTTCCCCGGGGTAGAGGGGTCAATTACTAGGGGACATAGGTTTAAGGTGCGAAGGGCAAGGTTTAGAGGAGATGTACGAGGCACGTTTTTTACACAGAGGGTAGTGGGTGCCTGGAACTCGCTGCCGGAGGAGGTGGTGGAAGCAGGGACAATAGTGACATTTAAGGGGCATCTTGACAAATACATGAATAGGATGAGAATAGAGGAAGATGGACCAAGGAAGTGTAGAAGATTTTAGTTTAGATGGGCAGCATGGTCGGCACAGGCTTGGAGGGCCGAAGGGCCTGTTCCTGTGCTGTACATTTCTTTGTTCTTTGTTCTTGCTCTTTGTTCACGAAAGGCAGATAAACTCAATGTCTACTATCCCATTCCCAGAGAGAGACATCACTCACTATAGATAGATAAACTCAATATCTACTATCCCACTCCCAGAGAGAGACTTCACTCACTATAGATCAATAAACTCACTGGCTACAACCCAGTCCCAGTGAGAGAGAATCACTCACTATAGATAGATAAACTCAATGTCGACTATCCCACTCTCAAGAGAGAGAGACTTCACTTACTATAGATAGATGAACTCAATGTCTACTATCCCACTCCCAGAGAGAGACTTCACTCTCTATAGGTAAACAAACTCAATGTTTACTATCCCACTCCCAGAGAGAGACTTCACTCTCTATAGGTAAACAAACTCAATGTTTACTATCCCACTCCCAGAGAGAGACTTCACTCTCTATAGGTAAACAAACTCAATGTCCACTATCCCACTCCCAGAGAGAGACTTCACTCACTGTAGATAGATAAACTCAATGTCTACTATCCCACTCCCAGAGAGAGACTTCACTCTCTATCGGTAAAGAAACTCAATGTCCACTATCTCACTCACATTCTCTATCATTTTCCCATCTCCGGAATTTTCTCTAATGTGGATTGTCCATTTTCAATTACAGAATATCACTGAGAGAGATGAAGACGTTGTTGTTGATTCTGGGCTACCTGAGTAAGTAACCTTCATTCAGGACACCGAATACAATTGTGATCATTCAGCATCATCCCCGGAAAATAGATGGAGTAGAGAGGAAGAGACTTTTCCCCTTGGTGGAGGGATCAATGACCATGGGGTAGAGATTTCAGGTGAGGGGCAGGAGGTTCAGAGGGGATGTGAGGGAAACCTTTTCACCCAGAGTGCGGTGGGAGTTTGGAGCCCGCTGCCTGAAAGGGAGGTGGAGGCAGAGACCCTCATAACATTTAAGAAGTGTTTCGATGTGCGCTTGTGATCCCCGGGCAGACACGGCTCTTGGCCAAGTGCCGGGAAATGGGATTAGAATAGTCAACTGGTTGTTTTTGACCGGCCCAGACCTGATGGGCTGAAGGGCCCTTTCTGTGTAATGTGAATCTCTCACCCCAACAGCTCCTGATATTCGGATCAAAGATCTGATCAAAGAACTGCAGTTTTATCCGAGAAAGTGATTTTTGGAGAGGTTTTATTGAAGGGTGTGTATTTAGGAAGGAGTTCGGGAACGAGAGGAAGATAAAGTTACTGAGAGCTCTCGGGAAGACATTCATGTTTGAGGATGAGGGACATGGATTGTGGGCGGAGGGATGGAGTTTGAGGATGAGGGACATGGATTGTGGGCAGAGGGATGGAGTTTGAGGATGAGGGACATGGATTGTGGGTGGAGGGATGGAGTTTGAGGATCAGTGACATGGATTGGGGGTGGAGGGATGGAGTTTGAGGATCAGGGACATGGATTGTAGGTGGAGGGATGGAGTTTGAGGATCAGGGACATGGATTGTGGGTGGAGGGATGGAGTTTGTGGATGAGGGACATGGATTGTGGGCGGAGGGATGGTGTTTGAGGATGAGGGACATGGATTGTGGGCGGAGGGATGGAGTTTGAGGATGAGGGACATGGATTGTGGGCAGAGGGATGGAGTTTGAGGATGAGGGACATGGATTGTGGGTGGAGGGATGGAGTTTGAGGATCAGTGACATGGATTGGGGGTGGAGGGATGGAGTTTGAGGATCAGGGACATGGATTGTAGGTGGAGGGATGGAGTTTGAGGATCAGGGACATGGATTGTGGGTGGAGGGATGGAGTTTGTGGATGAGGGACATGGATTGTGGGCGGAGGGATGGTGTTTGAGGATGAGGGACATGGATTGTGGGCGGAGGGATGGAGTTTGAGGATGAGGGACATGGATTGTGGGTGGAGGGATGGAGTTTGAGGATGAGGGACATGGACTGTGGGTGGGGGGATGGAGTTTGAGGATCAGTGACATGGATTGTGGGTGGGGGGATGGAGTTTGAGGATCAGTGACATGGATTGGGGGCGGAGGGATGGAGTTTGAGGATCAGTGACATGGATTGGGTGCGGAGGGCTGGAGTTTGAGGATGAGGGACATGGATTGTGGGCGGAGGGATGGTGTTTGAGGATGAGGGACATGGATTGTGGGCGGAGGGATGGAGTTTGAGGATGAGGGACATGGATTGTGGGCGGAGGGATGGAGTTTGAGGATGAGGGACATGGATTGTGGGTGGAGGGATGGAGTTTGTGGATGAGGGACATGGATTGTGGACGGAAGGATGGAGTTTGAGAATCAGGGACATGGATTGTGGGTGGAGGGATGGAGTTTGAGGATGAGGGACATGGATTGTGGGCGGAAGGATGGAGTTTGAGGATCAGGGACATGGATTGTGGCGGAGGGATGGAGGTTAAGGATGAGGGACATGGATTGTGGGCGGAGGGATGGAGTTTGAGGATCAGGGACATGGATTGTGGGCGGTGGGATGGAGTTTGAGGATCAGGGATATGGATTGTGGCGGAGGGATGGAGGTTGAGGATGAGGGACATGGATTGTGGGCGGAGGGATGGAGTTTGACGATCAGGGACATGGATTGGGGCGGAGGGATGGAGTTTGAGGATGAGGGACATGGATTGTGGGCGGAGGGATGGAGGTTGAGGGTGAGGGACATGGATTGTGAGTGGAGGGATTGAGTTTGAGGATGAGGGACATGATTTGTGGGCAGAGGGATGGAGTTTGAGGATGAGGGACATGGATTGTGGGCGGAGGGATGGAGTTTGAGGATCAGGGACATGGATTGTGGGTGGAGGGATGGAGTTTGAGGATGAGGGACATCGATTGTGGGCGGAGGGATGGAGTTTGAGGGTCAGGGACATGGATTGTACGGCCAGAGGAAATTGCGACCTAAGGATCTGAGAGGATTTGAGTTTGAGGATGGCCAAGGGAGTTTACACAATGACCTCAGTCGGAGAGTTTGCCGGGGGAGCTGACAGCTTTGTTTATCTGAGGGACAATGTTGAAAAAACTGCTGGTCTTTATTCGTTTTCCTTTCTCCCCAGCCACACTTGTGTCTCTGATCTAAGAGATTATAACTTGCCGGTAGTTGATAAATTAGCTAGCTATTTGACTTCTCAATGCAGTAAGTCACCTTGGACTGGCATGTGGTGGTCATGACTGCAACAGGTAGCAATCTGTGGGAGACATCGCAACGCCGGACACATATCAGCAGAAAGTGTCTGCAGCTCAGGAAACCTTTGGCTGCGAGTTGCTGAGCTGGAGTCTGAGTTGTGGACATTGCGAAGTCACGGGGAATGGGAGAGTTTCCTGGATACTCAGTTCCAGGGGGCAGTCCCAGGTGAACGGTGAGGGACCGGAGGGTGTGATTTCAGGGAAGGTGGTGATGGAGGAGCCTCAGTCCCTGACTTCGCCCAACAGGAATGAGGTGTGTGTTACCTGTGTGGATGAGGAGAAGGACTGGAGTGTGGAAGAGGGGACTGAGCATGGCACCATGGTGAAGTTTGCCATCTCCAGTGCTTGGAGAACAAGAAGCTTTGTGATAGGAGACAGTTTGGTCAGGGGCAGCGAGACTGTACTCTGCAGGCACAATCCGGAGCCCGTCCAGTGCCGGGGTTCAGGATATCTCCTGTCTGGAGAGGAACTTGGCCGTGAGAAGGGGAGGATCCAGTGTTTGTGTCTCATATGGGATTCAATGACACACACAGGACTTGGACACAGGTTCTGAATCGGGGATTTGAGCAGTTGGGGGCAAGAATCTCGAAACGTTGTCACTTTGGTTTATTCCCTGAACCAGGTACCAGTTGAGACAGAGCCGAGTGTTGTGGAGAGCCCGTACCCAGGGGCAGGGAGATGGACTTTCCAAACCTAGAACTGATGTATTCCGTTCCAAACAAACAAAAAGGTGGAGGGGTGAGGGGCGGGGCGGGGGGTGAGGCGCTGGAGGGAGGGGAGGCACTGCAGGGAGGGGAGGCACTGGAGGGAGGGGAGGGGCTGGAGGGAGGGGAGGGGCTGGAGGGTGGGGAGGCGCTGCAGGGAGGGGGGGCGATGCAGGGAGGGGGGGCACTGGAGGGAGGGGAGGCGATGCAGGGAGAGGAGACGCTGGAGGGAGAGTATGTGTGGGAGGGAGGGGAGGCGCTGGAGGGAGGGGAGGCGCTGGAGGGAGGGGAGGCGCTGGAGGGAGGGGAGGCGCTGGAGGGAGGGGAGGCGCACTGCAGGGAGGGGGGCACTGCAGGGAGGGGAGGCGCTGGAGGGAGGGGAGGGGCTGGAGGGAGGGGAGGGGCTGGAGGGTGGGGAGGCGCTGCAGGGAGGGGGGGCGATGCAGGGAGGGGGGGCACTGGAGGGAGGGGAGGCGATGCAGGGAGAGGAGACGCTGGAGGGAGAGTATGTGTGGGAGGGAGGGGAGGCGCTGGAGTGAGGGGAGGCGCTGGAGGGAGGGGAGGCGCTGGAGGGAGGGGAGGCGCTGGAGGGAGGGGAGGCGCACTGCAGGGAGGGGGGCACTGCAGGGAGGGGAGGCGCTGGAGGGAGGGGAGGCGCTGGAGGGAGGGGAGGCGCACTGCAGGGAGGGAGGCACTGCAGGGAGGGGAGGCGCTGGAGGGAGAGTATGTGAGGGAGGGGAGGCGCTGGAGGGAGGGGAGGTGCTGGAGGGAGGGGAGGCGCTGGAGGGAGGGGAGGCGCTGGAGGGAGGGGAGGCGCTGGAGGGAGGGGAGGCGCTGGAGGGAGGGGAGGCGCTGGAGGTAGGTGAGCACTGGAGGGTGCCAAAATGCAGGCCGGAGGCTCGGCTCAGGTGAGGGGCTGGAGGGATGTGAGGCACCGGAGAGAGCTTGGGCACTGGGCAGTGTGACGTTGTGGAGGGAAGCTATGCCCTGGGGAGAGGTGGGATCCTGCAGGGAGGTGAGGTGTGGGAGAGGGCGAGAGGCTGCAGGGAGGGTTTGAGTGGTGGGAGGGCAGATGTAGTGGTAGGTGATGGAGGGAGAGTTTGGGTGGAGGTAGAATTTGGGTGGAGAGGTGGAAGTGGTGGCGGAGGGCTTGGCGAGGGGTATCATGGGCATCAGGGGGGTTTAGGGAGGGAGAGTTTGGGTGAAATGAGGCTTTGGAAGGAAGATCTGGGGAAGGATAGTTTGGATTGGGAGTGTTCCGAGATGGAGGGAGTGTTTGCTGAGGAAGGCTTTGGAGATGGCGGGTTTGGACGGAGCGAGTGTTTGGGGGGAGTGAGGGTATGGGGGGGCAAGGGAGAGTTTGGGGGGGGGAGTGAGGGTTCTGGGGGCGAGTGAGGGTTCTGGGGGCGAGTGAGGGTTCTGGGGGCGAGTGAGGGTTTGGTGGTGCGAGGGAGGGTTTGGGGGAGCGAGGGAGGGTTTGGGGGAGCGAGGGAGGGCTTGGGGAGCGAGGGAGTGTTTGGGGGAGCGAGGGAGTGTTTGGGGGAGCGAGGGAGCGTTTGGGGGAGCGAGGGAGTGTTTGGGGGAGCGAGGGAGTGTTTGGGGGAGCGAGGGAGTGTTTGGGGGAGCGAGGGAGTGTTTGGGGGAGCGAGGGGGTGTTTGGGGGAGCGAGGGAGGGTTTGGGGGTCCGAGGGAGGGTTTGGGGGTCTGAGGGAGGGCTTGGGGGAGCGAGGGAGGGCTTGGGGGGGTGAGGGAGGGTTTGGGGGTGGGAGGGAGGGCTTGGGGGCGCAAGGGAGAGTTTGGGGAGTGATGGAGGGTTTGGGGAGCAAGGGAGGGCTTGGGGAGCGAGGGAGGGTTTGGGGGAGCGAGGGAGAGTTTGGGGGAACGTGTGAGGGTTTGGGGAGGAATGAGGTTTTGGGGGCGAGGGAGGGTTTAGGGGGAGCGAGGGAGTGTTTGGGGGCAAGGGAGTGTTGGGGGGGCAAGGATTGTTTGGGGGGCAAGGATTGTTTGGGGGGGCAAGGGAGGCTTTGGGGGCCAAGGGTAGGTTTTGGGGTGGCAAGGGAGTGTTTGGAGGGTCGAGGGAGTGTTTGGGACGGTTCGGGAGTGTTTGGGACGGCGAGGGAGTGTTTGGGACGGCGAGGGAGTGTTTGGGACGGCGAGGGAGTGTTTGGGGGAGCGAGGGAGTGTTTGGGGGGCAAGGATTGTTTGTGGGGCAAGAGAGGGTCTGGGCGGCAAGAGTAGGTTTTGGGTGGGCAAGGGAGTGTTTGGGGGGGGCAAGGGTGGGTTTGGGGAGGGACGGTGGGTGGGTTTGGGGAAGTGGAGGGTGGGTTTGGGGGAGGGGGTTTTGGGGAGGGGGGGAGGGTGCGTTTGGGGAGGGGGAGGGGGGTTTGGGGAGGGGAGGGGGGGTTTGGGGAGGGGAGGGGGGGTTTGGGGAGGAGGGTTTGGGATGGCGAGGGAGGGTTTGGGGGAGCAAGGGAGGGTTTGGGGTGGCAAGGATTGTTTGGGGGCAAGAGAGGGTCTGGGGGCAAGGGTAGGTTTGGGGGGGGCAAGGGAGTGTTTGCGGGAGCGAAGGAGTGTTTGGGGGAGCGAGGGAGGGTTTGGGGGTTGGAGGGAGGGTTTGGGGGTGGGAGGGAGGGTTTGGGGAGTGAGGGAGAGTTTGGGGGTCGAGGGAGGGTTTAGGGGGAGCGAGGGAGGATTTGGGGGAGCAAGGGAGGGTTTAGGGGAGCGAGGGAGGGCTTGGGGAGCAAGGGAGGTGTTGGGGAGCAAGGGAGAGTTTGGGGAGTGATGGAGGGTTTGGGGGTGCAAGGGAGGGCTTGGGGGGCGAGGGAGGGGTTGGGGGAGCGAGTGAGAGTTTGGGGGAGCGTGTGAGGGTTTGGGGAGGAATGAGGTTTTGGAGGGCGAGGGAGTGTTTGGCGAAGCGTGCGAGGGTTTGGGGAGCGAGTGTTTGGGGGGCAAGGGAGTGTTTGGGACGGCGAGGGAGTGTTTGGGACGGCGAGGGAGTGTTTGGGGGGGGAAAGGGTGGGTTTGGGGAGGGACGGTGGGTGGGTTTGGGGAAGTGGAGGGTGGGTTTGGGGGGGAGGGGGGTTTGGGGAGGGGGGAGGGGTGTTTGAGGAGGGGGGATTTGGGGAGGGAGTGTTTGGGGAGGTGAGGGAGTGTTTGGGACGGCGAGGGAGTGTTTGGGACTTCGAGGGAGGGTTTGGGGGAGCGATGGAAGGTTTGGGGGGCAAGGGTAGGTTTTGGGGGGGAAGGGAGTGTTTGGGGGGCAAGGGTGGGTTTGGGGAGGGACGGTGGGTGGGTTTGGGGAAATGCAGGGTGGGTTTGGGGAGGGGGGTAGGGTGCATTTGGGGAGGGGGGAGGGTGGGTTTGGGGAGGGGGGGAGGGGGGGTTGGGGAGGGGGAGGGGGGTTTGGGGAGGGGGGAGGGGGGGTTTGGGGAGGGAGGGTTTTGGGAGGGACGATGGGTGGGTTTGGGGAAGTGCAGGGAGGGTTTGGGGAGGGAGGGTTTGGGGAGGGAGGGTGAAGAACAAAGAATGATACAGCACAGGAACAGGCCCTTCGGCCCTCCAAGCCTGTGCCGACCACGCTACCTGCAGAAACTAAACCGCCCACACTTACGGATTCCGTAACTTTCCGTTCCCACCCTATTTATACTTTTGTCTAGATTCCCATTAAATGCCACTATTGTACCTCCCAGGCAGCGCTTCCCATATAATTACCACCCTCTGTGTAAAAGACTTGCCTCGTGCATCTGTTCTAAACTTTTCCCCATGGGCTTTGAACTTATGTCCCCTAGTACTTGACTCTCCTACCCTTGGAAAGAGCATCGTCACCACCCGCTTGAACTCGCTGCTCCCCCAGCCACTTGTCTATGTCCCCAATTCTTCCCTCACCTTCCACATCCGGAAGTAGCAGTCACTCCAGCAGGGTGTATCCCGGCAACTAAGGGAACCCCCTCCAGACATTTTGTGCAAAGTCTCTAACCTGCAGATACCTGAACTCACTCCCCCTCGGCAGCTCTACCCTCTCCCTTATCTCCTCCAGACTGGCGAACCCTCCTCCAAATAGAGATCCCTCACCTTGACCAGCCTCACTTCCCTCCACCTCCCGTATGCACTAACCTGCCCCCCCCCCCCGCCCCCCGGCGCAAACCCATGATTCTCGCACAGCGGCGTTAGCACCGACATCCCTTCCACCCTAAAATGCCTCCTCAGCTGTTTCCATATCTTCACCGTGGACTGCACCACTGGGCTCCCCGAATACCTACTCGGAGCCATTGGCAATGCTGCCGTCACCATAGCCCTCAAACTAGGCCCCTCACAAGATTCCTCCTCCATCCTAACCCAGTCTCCCTCTTCTCCTTCCCACCACCGCCGCACCTTGTCCACATCCCCCATCCATAAAAATGAAGAGAGTTCGGCAACGCCAACCCCACCTGCGGCCTCTGCCTCTGTAGCAGGGTCCCCCCCCCCCACCCCGGCACCTTCCCCGTCCATACAAATTCCACTTTCCGAAAAAAGGCGTTTGGTACAAAGATCGGGAGGGCATGAAAGATAATCAAGAATCTCGGCAGAATATTCATTTTCACCACTTGGACCCTCCCCGCCAGCGTTAAATTCAGCGTATCCCACCTCTGATGATCCTCGCTCGCCACCTCCACCAGCTTTGTTAAGTTCCACTTATGGAGCCCCCTCCATTCTCTCGCTACCTGAATCCCCAAATACCTAAACCTATCCCTCACTACCGTAAATGGCACCCCCCCTAAATTATCCCACTGTGCCAGCTCATTCACCGGGAAAACCCTGCATTTCCTTACATTCAACTTGTACCCGAGAACCCTCCAAACCTCCTCAGCAGGCCCATAACCCTTCCCATACTCTCCAACGGATCCGAAACATACACCAAGAGGTCACCGGCATAGAGCGACACCGTTGCTCCCTCTGTCCCTCATAATCCCCCGCCACTCTGCCGACCCCCTGAGAGCCATCGCCAATGGCTCTATAGCCAGTGCAAAGCAGCGGCGACAGCGGGCACCCCTGCCTCGTACCCCTGTGTAAGTCAAAGCTTTGTGAGCTCATATCATTCATCCTCGCCCTTGGTGCCACATACAGCAACGGTACACAGGCCACAAATTTCGGCCCAATCCCAAACCTTCCCAAAACCTTCAACAAGTACTGCCACTCCACCTGATCAAATGCCTTCTTCGCGTCCATGGACACCACCACCTCTGGTACCAGAGCCCGTGACGGATTCATCACCACATTCAACAGCCGTCTTATATTACTCGCGAGCTGCCTGCCCCTCACAAAGCCTGTTTCATCTTCTACCACCACCCCGGGACACACTCCGCCACCCTCCCCGCCAACAACTTACCCAATACTTTCACATCCGTGTTCAATAGTGATATGGGCCGATACGACGCACATCCCACCGGGTCCTTCCCCTTTATCGGGTTAGTTTGATTACTGCCTGCGTCATCGTCTCCGGCAACTCCCCCTTCTCCAGTGCTTCATCAAACGCCCCAACAGATGTGGTGCCAGGTCCGCTGCAAATTCCTGATAAAATTCTGCCGGGTACCCATCCGACCCTGGGGTCTTCCCCGACTTCATACCCCTGATACTATCCAGCACGTCCCTCAGCCCCAGGGGCTCCTCCAACGCCTGCCTCTTTGCTTCCTCCACCTGGGGAAATTCCAGCTTGTCCTGACACCGCCCAGTTCCCCCTCCTCTCTCCCCGGGCCTGCCTCTTAAAGACCCTGCTTGTACTCCCTAATTGCCTCATTTATCTTCCCTGTCTCTGACACCACATCCCCAGCCCCAGTCCACATCTTCAATATTTCCCTGGATGCAGTCTGCCTCCGCAGCTGGTGCGCCAGCATGCGGCTCACCTTCTCCCCATACTCATATTGCACCCCTCTTGCCCTCCGCAGTTGCCCTACCGCACTCCTTGTTGTCAGCCTGTCAAAGTGCATCGGCAACTTTTTTCTCGTCTCCAATCCCTCCACAGTGGGCACCCTCGAATATTCTCTGTCCACTATCTTGCTCACGAGACGGTCATGTTCCTTCCTCCTTTCCCTATCCACACGAGCCTTAAAAGAAATAATTTCACCCCCGGACCACTGCCTTCAGTGCTTCCTAAACAAATAGCCGTCGACACGTCCCCATTCTGATTCAACTCCACATGCTCCTTAATCACCGCCGGCAGCTTATCACAGAAACCTCCATCCGCCAACAACCCCGAGTCAAACCTCCATCCCAGCCTCTGCTCTCGTCCTGATCTGAACCGATTCTCCAGCCAGTGGGGCGCATGCTCCGAGATAACTATCCCCACATTCTCTGACCTCTCTGACCAAAATCTCCCGACCCAGTACAAAGTAATCAATCCTCAAATATAACTAGTGGACGTGTGAAAAGAAGGAATACTCCCTTCCCCCTGGGTTCTGATAACGCCATGGATCCACCATACCCATCCTCTCCATAAACCCCCCCGAGCCCTTGCCATTCACACCCCACCCACCGACCTGAGGCTCGGCCTATCCAACCCTGGTTCTAAGATACAATTGAAATCTCCTCCTATGAACAACTGGTTCTTGTCCAAATCCGGGATTGCTGCCAGCAACCCCTTCATAAAAGCCACATCATCCCAATTTGGGGCATACACATCTACCAACACCACTGGTGCCCCTTCCAATACCCCACTCACACTCACATATCTCCCACCCAGATTCCTTACCTCCTTCGCACACACGTATCCCATTTTTTTGCTCATTAAAATTGCCATTACCCTCAATTTCAAATCAAACCCCGAGCAAAAATCCAGCCAGACCCACCCCTTCCTTAACCTAACCTAGTCCTCCACACAGAGGTGCATCTCCTGCAGAAAGACCAACCCCGCTTAAAAACTCCTGTGGTACGCGAACAGCCCCGGCCTTTTAACCGGCCCATTGTGAGGAAAGGCTGATGGACTTGAGGTTGTTTTCTTTGGAGAGAAGAAGGTTAAGAGGAGATTTATTAGAGGCATACAAAATGATCGGGGGTTTAGATAGGGTGGACAGTGAGAGCACTCTCCCGCGGATGGAAATGGCTGGCACGAGGGGACATAGCCTTAAACTGAGGGGTAATAGATATAGGACAGAGGTCAGAGGTAGGTTCTTTACGCAAAGAGTAGTGAGGCCTTGGAATGCCCTGCCTGCTACAGTCGTGAACTCGCCAACATTGAGGGCATTTAAAAGTTTATTGGATAAGCATATGGATGATAACGGCATAGTGTAGGTTAGATGGCTTTTGTTTTTTGACTTCCCATGTCGGTGCAACATCGTGGGCCAAAGGGCCTGTACTGCGCTGTATCGTTCTATGTTCTATTCAGTCCCCGGACGTTCCATATTACCAGCCTTAGCGGAGGCCTGTGCCTCCAATCCCCTCTACCATCCATCATCTCCCCATTTAACTCCCTCCATTAAATCCACCCTGTACTGAGCCCATTCCAGATGGCCCCTTTCCGTCCATGATCAAGTCACCCCTCACCCCCTGCCACGTGTCTTGTCTGGTATCTTAACACCTGCGATGTCCACAGTTTGTGTTGAGCTGCAGATACAGTGTTGGGTTCTACATGCTCCATCCCCAGGGTCACAGATCCCCAGAGACGGAGCTGGGAGATGAGGAGTAAACTGGCTTGGAGAAGGAGCAGAGATTCCAGCTTCCAGTTCAGGGATTGATAGCAGACACTGGTTGAAAATGAGTTTGTTGCAATGCAGCCGAGCCAGTGTGTAATATTTCCTAATCGTTATTTTAACAATAAACAGCTTGTTGTCATTCAGCTGCCGTCTCCATATCTGTCGACCCGTGTGTGAATCACAAAGTTCTGGAGCAGCCATGGAGGAACGTAAAGTGTCTGAATCAAAACTGTTCCGCTGATTGGCAATGTGACAGAAATCTTGTCGCGGGATGGTCCAGATTCAACAGGTAAGACCCAGGGGAAAACGCGATTAAACTCATCAGAGGAACTGCAGAGAAAGTGGGAGCGTTATTCAGAGCAATGGGGCAGGGAGGGAATACTGGGAAAGGGAAGATGTGGTTTCTGCAGAGTGAAACATGGGGAATAATGGGAGATTCCCAGGGAAATAGAACAGAGATAAAGGGCGGATCTTTCCCAGATACAGTGGATTTGCAGCGTGAGGGCCTGTACCCGCTCCCAGGGAGCAGACCATCGAGCTGGGGCACTGACCCACCAGGGGAAGCGGTGACAGCTCTGCTCAGTGCTAACAGCCTGCTGAGGAGGACAGGCACCCAGCGTCGGAAAAGGGTGAGTGACCATTTGCGTTCTGCCAGGGTACGTCACTCCTCCCATCACTCGCACACTCACAGGGAGCTCACTCACTGCCAGCACCACTCCCTCTCCCACACACATCTGCATCTCCCCTGCATCTCGAAGAACAAAGGACAATACAGCACAGGAACAGACCCTTCGGCCCTCCAAGCCTGCGCTGACCTTGGTGCCTGCCTAAACTAAAACCATCTGCACTTACGGAGTCCGTATCCTTCCATTCCCACCCTATTCATATATTTGTCTAGCTTCCGCTTGATTGCCACCAACGTACCTGCTCCCCCCCCCACCCCCACCCCCCCCCCCCCCCCCCCACCCCCAGGCATTAAGTTCCATATATTTACCACCCTTTGTTTAAAACATCTCCCTCGCACATCAGTTCTAAACTTTTCCCCATGCACTTTAAACCTCTGTCCCCGAGTACTTGACTCTCCGACCCTCAGAAAGAGCATCTGACTATCCACTCTGTCCATGGCACTCATAATCTTATAGACCTCTATCAGGTCGCCTCTCAACTTCCATCGTTCCAGTGAGAACAGACCGTGTTTGTCTAACCTCGACTCGTAGCTAATGCCCTCCATACAATGCAACATCCTCGTAAACTGCTTCTGTCCTCTCTAAAGCATCCATATCCTTCTGGTAATGTGGCGACCAGAATTGTACACAATATTCCAAATGAGGCCCAACTAAAGTCCTGTACAGCTGCAACATGACTTGGCAATTTTTATATTCAATCCCCGACCGATGAAGGCCAACCTGCCGTCTTAACCACCACCTTATCCACAAGCATTGCCACTTTCAGTGATTGGTGGACATGTACGCCCACTGCCTGTCAGTACTCGCAAGAGTTCTACCATTTACTGTGTAATTCCTACATGCATTGGACCTTCCAAAATGCCACTTGTCCGGATTAAATTCCATCTGCCCTTTCTTTGCCCAAGACACAATCCGTGTCTGACAATCCTCTTCACTATTTGCAACTCTTCCAATCTTTGTCATCACCTCATCACCCCTCCACCTCCACTCACCACCCACAGCTGCCTGGCATTGTTACCTTCCACCCTGGCACACGTCCAGCACACACTCTCTCCACCTGTCTCCATGCAGGACAAGCTGGCTCACAATAAAACAGAGATTCCAGACGAGCGGATGGGTGTCCAAGCTGAAAGACCTCGCGGACTTCAAGGAGGGAACCCTCGAGCTAATTGGGGAGGAAGTCGATCACCCCTGTGCTGAGGGTGAGGTGACCAATAAACCGAGGGAGGAGCCTGAACACCATCATCCATATCACCAACCTGACATGAGTCATGGCTCCGGTACCGGGGAGTAGTCCTGGGAGCTCCCAGCCAGACCTAAGAAAGCTCTGACACCAGCGAGGTCTCCGATGTTGTCATTGAAGAGCCGCAATAGTTTTCATCCACCTCCTGCAGCAGCGCAGAGATACCTAGCTCAGGGGGATCTTGTTCTAAAGATGCCGTGTGGTCACAACCTGGTGAGCAGCTCAGTCTCTCTGACCAGGCAGAGGCAGAGATGGCCCAGGCTGCCTCCTCTCAGAGCACTGCTGGAGGCCAGGAATATGATGAGTCCCAGTCAGATGTGGAGCCTCTGGACTTGGTCAGACCTCAAGTCACTGGACTGCAAAGAAAACATCTGGAACATCAGGAAGGGATGTCAGCTTCACTCCTCAGTTTGAAAGCCAGGACTGAAGAGTCTGAATGCTTCTGTCTGAGGAGTTCAGACTGACCCCGCGACACAACCAGGTCAACACAGCGAGATGGTGACTGCCGTGAAGATCTTGGTTCTGGCACCGGTGCAGGACACTCTCCGTGGTGAAGAACACACACTGAATGGTGAGGGACGCATACCCCATGGTGAAGTACATATTCTCCATGGTGAGGGACACTCACTCCGTGGTGAGGGACACTCACTCCATGATGAGGGACACTCACTCCGTGGTGAGGGACACTCACTCCGTGGTGAGGGACACTCACTCAATGGTAAAGGCCACACACTACCCAGAAGCCAGTTGTGACAGGGAGCCAGTTGGGGTCCAGTTCACCACTTTGTCTGCATCTCATCAGCTTCTAATTCCCTGATCTGTCTGTCTTGTTGGATGTTGTCCAAACTCCTGCTAAAACCCATGTGAATTACATCATGCACATTACCCTCATCAACTCTCCACGTAACTTCCTCAATGCAATCACATTCGTCAAACTTGATTCCCGAGGAAATCTATCCTGACTCTGATGAATTTATGTCTTTCTTCACCATGGTAGATATCATCTCACACAATTATTTCCCGTAATTTACCCACAACAGACATCAGGCGGAGTGGTCTGTCCTTAGTGCTCCTGTCTCTTCATCCTGGTTTTATCAATGTTATTAGTCCTCCAGATCTCCGGATCCACACCTATAGCCACGGTCGATGGGTGAAGCTGCTTTGAGTCTTTGTTACATCTTCCCTTGTTCTCCTCAGCAGCCTCGGGTACATTTTGTCTCTTTCAGGGGATATGTCCACTTGCCAGGGTGCTAAACATGGTAATAGTTCCTCCCTGACTGAGTTTATCTCATTGCACATTTCACACACGTCCTCCTGAATACAATGTGAAATGGAAACAGAACAGGCTGGAAATACTCAGCAGCTCAGTCAGCTTCTGTGGAGAGAATCAGAGTTAATGTTTGGTGTTGTGATAACTCCCCTGTCCTGACGAAGGGTCATCACAAACAGAAAGGTTAATTCTGTTTCTCTCCACACAGGCTGCCTGACCAGCTGAGTAATTCCAGCTTCATTGTATTTTGCTTTCCCCAGTACAGCGACTGACTGTGTGATTGTTCTTTCAGTCCTGGTGGATCGATCATTCCTGAGACTGTTGTCCCAATCAATCACTGCTCCACACAGGCCTCAGGCTGGTTAAACGGTAATTTCAGACTCTATTATCTCAGATTTACATTGACTGTCCAACAGTATTCACACTGGATACACTTTTCACTCTGTTCCCTCTGTTTCACTCTGTTCATTTCAGGTTCCCATCCCACTCCGGGTGATGGGGAGGTGACGAGGAGAGTGTGTTTTCATTGGAGTGGAAATCCCTGTCTCTGGACTCAGGAAATAAAGATCAAACGCTGCAGCGATTACTTTGTTTATTACTTGCAGAAGACAACAAATTGTAACCTCGCTTACTGCACAGGTACATTGGGGGTTTTAAATGGTGTAAATGGGTAATTCTGGGATGTCCCAGGTCAGCAGCAGCAATGACAAAGTTACATCAGACCTTCCTGCTGTAAGGGACTGAAACCCAAAGTGTAATTTCCAGCGACGGGAACTGAATCAGACACTGTTACAGCTCCTTTGTAACCCTTTCCCAACTCAATCACCTTGCTGCAGTCGGAGGGGAAACGCTCGAATCAATTCCAAAGGATGTGAGAAATGGACACTTGGAGAATGAGGATCTGACTGGACACAGTCGACATGGGTTAATGTGGGGGAAGATGTTTGATGAACATGTTGGACGTTTTTTGGGATGTTACTGACAGAATTGATAAAGGGGATGAAGAGTTTATGTATTTTCAGAAAGTTTTGGATAAAGTTACCAACAGGAGTTTGGTCAACAAACTAAAGCAAGATGTTGGCAAAGATTAAGGATTAGTTCACAAGCAGAAACCAGAGAGTGGGAATAAAGGGGTGACTCTCACATTGACAGCCTCTGACGAGTGGGGTCCACAAGGCTCAGCTCTCTGGACCGCCCCAGCTGTTCTTGATCAATGATTTGGACGTAGGGAACCAATTGTAATCTTTCCAAGATTGTGACAGGTGCAACGTGAGTGGGAATGTGAGCTGTGAGGAAGATACCAAGAGTTTTCACGGGGATTTGGACAGATTTAGTGAGTGGACAAGAACATGGGAGATGGAAGAGAACATCGAAAATGTGAGGTCATCACTTTGGTGGGAGGGACAGATGTGCAGATTATTTCTCAAATGGTGAGAGATTAGAAAGTGTAAACGTACAAAGGGAGCTGGGAGACCTCATCAATAAGTCACTGAGACCCAGCATGCATTTACAACGAGCAGTTAGGAAGTGAATGGTATGTTAGGCTTTGTCAGCAGAGAATTGGAGTCCAGGAGCAGCAAAATCTTGCTGCAAATTTATAGAACTCTGATTAGACCAAACCCCGAGTGGTTTGTGTCGATGTGGTTCCTTATAGAATCACAGAATCACCGAGTGCAGAAGAGGCCCTTCGGCCCATCGAGTCTGCACCGATGCATGAAAAGCAGCTGACCTGCCCACCTCATCCCATTGGCCAGCACTTGTCCCACAGCCTCGAATGTTACAATGTGCCAAGAACTCAGCCAGGTACTTTTTACAGGATGTGAGGCAACCGCCTCCACCACCCTCCCAGCCAGTGTGTTCCAGACCGTCACCACCCTCCCAGCCAGTGTGTTCCAGACCGTCACCACCCTCCCAGCCAGTGTGTTCCAGACCGTCACCACCCTCCCAGCCAGTGTGTTCCAGACCGTCACCACCCTCCCAGCCAGTGTGTTCCAGACCGTCACCACCCTCTGGGTAAAACTGTTTTCCTCAAATCCCCTTCTTACCCGAGGAAGGATATTATTCCCATTGCTGGAGTTTACCGAAGGTTCACCAGACTTGTTCGTGGGGTGTCTGGTCTGTCTTACAAAGAGAGTTTGAAGAACCCAGACATGTATTCTCTCAGGATGATATAGACGGGCTGGTTAGAGGGCCAGAACAGCGGCAAGTGGAATTTACCCTGAAACGTGTGAGGTGATGCATTTTGGGAGGAGGAACAAGACAAGGGAATGTACAGTGAACGGCAGGAAAGGAGGAAGCACAGAGGGCCCGCGGGATCTTCGGGTTCATGTCCACAGATCCCTGAAGGCAGCGGGACAGGTAGATAAGGTGGTTAAGAAGCATATGGGATACGTGCCATGGCATAGAATATAAAAGCAGAGAGGTAATGATGGAGCTGTATAAAACACTGCTTAGACCCTGGCTGGGAAACTGTGTACGGTTCTGGGTCACCACATTATAGGAAGGATGTGATTACATTGGAGAGGGTGCAGAGGAGATTCACCAGGATGTTCCTGGGTTGGAGCGTTCCAGCTCTAATAACAATAATGTTTATTGTCACAAGTAGGCTGAGATTAACAGGGCAATTAAATTATTGTGAAAATCCCCCAGTCGCCACATTCCGGCGCCTGTTTGGGTACACAGAGGGAGAATTCAGAATGTCCAAATTATCGAACAGCATATCTTACGGGACTTGTGGGAGGAACCCGGAGCACCCGGAGGAAACCCACACAGCCATGGGGAGAATGTGCAGACTCTGCACAGACAGTGACCCAGCCGGGAATCGAACCTGGGGCCCTGGAGCTGTGAAACAACAGTGCTAACCACTGTGCTACCACGCTCCCCTGGTTAGGCTGCGGTTTTCCATGGAGCAGAGAAGGCCGAGGGGGACCGGAGTGAGGTGTACACAATTTGAGGGACATGTAAAGGGTGGACAGGAAGAAACCTTTCTCCTCAGTTGAGGGGCCAATAATCAGGGGGCACAGATTTCAGACCAGCGGCAGGAGACATGGAGGGGATTTGCGGAAAAGCTTTTACACCGAGAGGGAGGTGGGAATCTGGAACTCGCTGCCTGAAAGGGGGGTGGAGGAGGGACCCTCACAACATTTAAGTAGCGTTTAGCACTTGAAATGCCAAAGCAAACAAGACAACAGACCAAGTGCTGGGAAATGGGATTGGAATAGACGGGTATTTGAAGGTCAGCATTGACCCGATGGGCTGAAGGGCCTCTTTCTGTGTTGTGAAACTCTCTGACCCGATGAACACTCACTGAAACCTAAAACATACTTAATGCAGAGACAGGCTCGATGTGGCTCAGGGTGGGCGTGGCTCAGGGTGGGTGTGGCTCAGGGTGGGCGTGGCTCGGGGTGGGTGTGGCTCAGGGTGGGCGTGGCTCAGGTTGGGTGTGGCTCAGGGTGGGCGTGGCTCGGGGTGGGTGTGGCTCAGGGTGGGTGTGGCTCAGGTTGGGTGTGGCTCAGGGTGGGCGTGGCTCGGGGTGGGCGTGGCTCAGGGTGGGCGTGGCTCAGGGTGGGTGTGGCTCAGGGTGGGCATGGCTCAGGGTGGGTGTGGCTCAGGGTGGGGGTGGCTCAGGGTGGGTGTGGCTCAGGGTGGGTGTGGCTCAGGGTGGACGTGGCTCGGGGTGGGCGTGGCTCAGGGTGGGCGTGGCTCAGGGTGGGCGTGGCTCAGGGTGGGCGTGGCTCAGGGTGGGTGTGGCTCAGGGTGGGCGTGGCTCAGGGTGGGTGTGGCTCAGGGTGGGCATGGCTCAGGGTGGGTGTGGCTGAGCTGTTTTCCCGGGTTTGGGAGTCTGGAACCATGAGGCACAAATTCAAAATATGGGGAAGCCAGTTCGGGCCGAGAGGGAGGGAAACTTTAAAAAATGATAAACTGACAGAGTTGTGACTGTTTGGGATCCTCTACCCCAGAGGTGAGCTTGTTCGGGTCGAGGTTTGGTGTGCAGGGTGGGGGGCTTACTGATGGGTGGAGGGGTTTGTTATGGGAGGGGTTTGTTATGGGAGGGGATGGGAGGGGTTTGTTATGGGAGGGGTTTGTTATGGGAGGGGTTTGTTATGGGGTCAGGAGTATGTGGACTGTCCGTGTGGGGACCAGTCTGGGTAGGAGTCACATTTGTATGATTGTGGAGGCTGTTCCGCCTCCTCTCTCTCATTTGCTGAATTATTGGAAGGGTTTGAAACGGAGTTTTGGTGATTGTGGTAATAATGATAATAATCACTTATTGTCACAAGGAGGCTTCAATTAAGTTACTTTGAAAAGCCCCTAGTTGCCACATTCTGGCGCCTGTTCGGGGAGGCCGGCACGGGAATTGAACCCGCGCTGCTGGCCTTGTTCTGCATTGCAAGCCAGCTATTTAGCCCAATTGTGCTAAACCAGCCCCACAGAAGAATCTGCAATACTCAGCTTGTCTGGCACTGTCTGTGGAACAGACTTAACCTTGTAGGCTGCTGTCCCTCGGCCAAAAACAGTTTATCAATCTGCAAGGCTCTCTGGTCCTCGCTCCACAGATGCTGTCAGATGTGCTCTTTCCAGAAGCTTCTGTAATGACTTCAGATTCCCGGCACTTTGGTATTTTGTTTTGATGTTGTGATTTTGTCCTCACTCAGTCTCCCTCTCTTTGTGTCCCTTATTTCCAGCTGAAGCTGTTGTTCCAACTCTCCCACCCACACCGCAGACCACTCGGGCACACATTGCATCTTCAATGACTGTCCCAAATGCTACATCATCATCATCAGGTACAAACATCCGGAGGGATTTTAAACTCAAAGTTCACCTGGAAAACTCCCGGAGCAATCGTCAAACCCACTACTGAGAGAGTGGCAATTATTACTCTGCACGGTGTGAGTGAGGGGAGTGGGCTGCAGTGAGTGAGGGGAGTGGGATGGTGTGAGTGAGGGGAGTGTGAAGGAGTGAGTGAGGGGAGTGGGATGGAGTGAGTGAGGGGAGTGGGATGGAGTGAGTGAGGGGAGTGGGATGGTGTGAGTGAGGGGAGTGTGAAGGAGTGAGTGAGGGGAGTGGGCTGCAGTGAGTGAGGGGAGTGGGATGGAGTGAGTGAGGGGAGTGGGATGGAGTGAGTGAGGGGAGTGGGATGGAGTGAGTGAGGGGAGTGGGATGGAGTGAGTGAGGGGAGTGGGATGGAGTGAGTGAGGGGAGTGGGATGGAGTGAGTGAGGGGAGTGGGATGGTGTGAGTGAGGGGAGTGTGAAGGAGTGAGTGAGGGGAGTGGGCTGCAGTGAGTGAGGGGAGTGGGATGGAGTGAGTGAGGGGAGTGGGATGGAGTGAGTGAGGGGAGTGGGATGGAGTGAGTGAGGGGAGTGGGATGGAGTGAGTGAGGGGAGTGGGATGGAGTAAGTGAGTGAGGGGAGTGGGATGGTGTGAGTGAGGGGAGTGGGATGGACTGAGTGAGGGGAGTGGGATGGAGTGAGTGAGGAGAGTGGGATGGAGTGAGGGAGGGGAGTGGGATGGAGTGAGTGAGGAGAGTGGGATGGAGTGAGTGAGGGGAGTGGGCTGCAGTGAGTGAGGGGAGTGGGATGGAGTAAGTGAGGGGAGTGGGATGGAGTGAGTGAGGGGAGTGGGATGGAGAGAGTGAGGGGAGTGGGATGGAGTGAGTGAGGGGAGTGGGATGGAGTGAGTGAGGGGAGTGGGATGGAGTGAGTGAGGGGAGTGGGATGGAGTGAGTGAGGGGAGTGGGATGGAGTGAGGGAGGGGAGTGGGATGGAGTGAGTGAGGGGAGTGGGATGGAGTGAGTGAGGAGAGTGGGATGGAGTGAGTGAGGGGAGTGGGATGGAGTGAGTGAGGGGAGTGGGATGGAGTGAGTGAGGGGAGTGGGATGGAGTGAGTGAGGGGAGTGGGATGGAGTGAGTGAGGGGAGTGGGATGGAGTGAGGGAGGGGAGTGGGATGGAGTGAGTGAGGGGAGTGGGATGGAGTGAGTGAGGAGAGTGGGATGGAGTGAGTGAGGGGAGTGGGATGGAGTGAGTGAGGGGAGTGGGATGGAGTGAGTGAGGAGAGTGAGATGGAGTGAGTGAGGGGAGTGGGATGGAGTGAGTGAGGGGAGTGGGATGGAGTGAGTGAGGGGAGTGGGATGGAGTGAGTGAGGGGAGTGGGATGGAGTGAGTGAGTGAGGGGAGTGGGATGGAGTAAGTGAGTGAGGAGAGTGGGATGGAGTGAGTGAGGGGAGTGGGATGGAGTGAGTGAGGGGAGTGGGATGGAGTAAGTGAGTGAGGAGAGTGGGATGGAGTGAGTGAGGGGAGTGGGATGGAGTGAGTGAGGGTAGTGGGATGGAGTGAGTGAGGGGAGTGGGATGGAGTGAGTGAGTGAGGGGAGTGGGATGGAGTAAGTGAGTGAGGAGAGTGGGATGGAGTGAGTGAGGGGAGTGGGATGGAGTGAGTGAGGGGAGTGGGATGGAGTAAGTGAGTGAGGAGAGTGGGATGGAGTGAGTGAGGGGAGTGGGATGGAGTGAGTGAGGGTAGTGGGATGGAGTGAGTGAGGGGAGTGGGATGGAGTGAGTGAGGGGAGTGGGATGGAGTGAGTGAGGGGAGTGGGATGGAGTGAGTGAGGGGAGTGGGATGGAGTGAGGGAGGGGAGTGGGATGGAGTGAGTGAGGGGAGTGGGCTGCAGTGAGTGAGGGGAGTGGGATGGAGTGAGTGAGGGGAGTGGGATGGAGTGAGTGAGGGGAGTGGGATGGAGTGAGTGAGGGGAGTGGGATGGAGTGAGTGAGGGGAGTGAGATGGCATGAATGAGGGGAGTGGGAGACGGAGACAAGGACTCCACGAGATGCCAGACTGACCGGGTACAGCTCACTTTGTTCCTCACTAGTCACAATAAAACTTCAGTCCACTCCATGCCCCGGTTGCAGGGGAGAGAGAGGATAGAGTTTGTCTGCCTGCAGTTGCCACGCCTGGGACCAGTACTTGTCACTGGCTGCCTTTTGGCTTACTGTCTGGGAGTGGAGCACGGGCGGTTTTGATTGGCCCGCTGTCAGGCTGAAAGTGGAGGAGAACGGACTCACTTTTGCAGTTTTGGACTGGATGGTGTCCGGAGACCGCATGCTGGAATTGGACTCGAAACGTTGGCTCTTTTTCTCCCTACAGATGCTGCCAGACATGCTGAGATTTTCCACCATTTTCATTTTGGGTCCAATAGACTATGTGCACTGCTTGTCCATAGCATGTTTTGGTTTTAATTTATTGTTGTGGGATTACATGGTTATTATATTTTTATTCTGTTTTTTACTTTGGGCTTAGCGCCTGGGTGCTCGCCAGTTGCGGCCCTCCTGCTTCTGTGCACTGGGGTTGAGGTGTCCTTCCCGGGGCGAGTGAGGGGGAGGGGTGTTCTCTCGCTCTGTCTCTCTCCTCACTGTCTGTCCTTTCCTGGTGGACTGTGCTGCGTGCGGGCGCCTCTCCACCAATGTGGGGCTGTTGCTGGAGTCGGGGGGGGGGGTAGAGTTGGGGGCTGGGGGTGGGGTGCGTGCACTGACCCGAGTGATGGCGGCTTTGCCTTGTACCGAATTGTTTGTTGGCTTCCTTGGGGTATTTTGGTGTTATTTGCACAGGACGTTCTCTCTCTCCCCTTCTGTCCCTCTCTCTCACACAATCACACTCTCACTATCTTGCTGTGTCTTTCTCTCAACACACATTCTCTCTATCTCACTCTCTCAATCACACACACATTCTCTCTATCTTGCTGCCTCTCTCTCACACACATTCTCTCTATCTTGCTGTCTCTCTCTCACACACATTCTCTCTATCTTGATGTCCCTCTCTCACACACACACATTCTCTCTATCTTGCTGTCTTCTCTCTCACACACACATTCTCTCTAACTGGCTGTCTCTCTCTCACACATTCTCTCTATCTTGCTGTCTCTCTCTCTCACACACATTATCTCTATCTTGCTGTCTCTCTCTCACACACACATTCTCTCTCTCTTGCTGTCTCTCTCTCACACACATTCTCTCTATCTTGCTGTCTCTCTCTCTCACACACACACATTCTCTCTACCTTGCTGTCTCTCTCTCATACACACACTCTCTCTATCTTGCTGTCTCTCTCTCTCTCACACACACATTCTCTCTATCTTGCTGTCTCTCTCTCTCACACACATTCTCTCTATCTTGCTGTCTCTCTCTCACACACACATCATCTCTATCTTGCTGTCTCTCTCTCATACACACATTCTCTCTATCTTGCTGTCTCTCTCTCACACACATTCTCTCTACCTTGCTGTCTCTCTCTCTCACACATTCTCTCTATCTTGCTGTCTCTCTCTCTCACACACATTCTCTCTATCTTGCTGTCTCTCTCTCACACACATTCTCTCTATCTTGCTGTCTCTCTCTCATACACACATTCTCTCTATCTTGCTGTCTCTCTCTCTCATACGCACATTCTCTCTACCTTGCTGTCTCTCTCTCTCACACACATTCTCTCTATCTTGCTGTCTCTCTCACACACACATTCTCTCTATCTTGCTGTCTCTCTCTCTCACACACATTCTCTCTATCTTGCTGTCTCTCTCTCACACACACATTCTCTCTATCTTGCTGTCTCTCTCTCTCACACATTCTCTCAAAGAACAAAGAAATGTACAGCACAGGAACAGGCCCTTCGGCCCTCCAAGCCCGTGCCGACCATGCTGCCCGACTAAACTACAATCTTCTACACTTCCTGGGTCCGTATCCCTCTATTCCCATCCTATTCATGTATTTGTCAAGATGCACCTTAAATGTCACTATCGTCCCTGCTTCCACCACCTCCTCCGGTAGCGAGTTCCAGGCACCCACTACACTCTGCGTAAAAAACTTGCCTCGTACGTCTACTCTAAACCTTGCCCCTCTCACCTTAAACCTATGCCCCCGAGTAATTGACCCCTCTACCCTGGGGAAAAGCCTCTGACTATCCACTCTGTCTATGCCCCTCATAATTTTGTATACCTCTATCAGGTCTCCCCTCAACCTCCTTCGTTCCAGTGAGAACAAACCGAGTTTATTCAACCGCTCCTCATAGCTAATGCCCTCCATACCAGGCAACATTCTGGTAAATCTCTTCTGCACCCTCTCTAAAGCCTCCACATCCTTCTGGTAGTGTGGCGACCAGAATTGAACACTACTCCAAGTGTGGCCTAACTAAGCTTCTATACAGCTGCAACATGACTTGCCAATTCTTATACTCAATGCCCCGGCCAATGAAGGCAAGCATGCCGTATGCCTTCTTGACTACCTTCTCCACCTGTGTTGCCCCTTTCAATGACCTGTGGACCTGTACTCCTAGATCTCTTTAACTTTCAATACACTTGAGGGTTGCTGTCTCTCTCTCTCTCACACACATTCTCTCTATCTTGCTGTCTCTCTCTCACACACATTCTCTCTATCTTGCTGTCTCTCTCTCATACACACATTCTCTCTATCTTGCTGTCTCTCTCTCTCATACACACATTCTCTCTATCTTGCTGTCTCTCTCTCACACACATTCTCTCTATCTTGCTGTCTCTCTTGTCATGATATTCAAACACACACATCATGATAGACACACCAACAGACAAATCAGAACACACAACACCACAACCAATGACAGAAAGATATAAAAGCACAGACACAACCCCTGGTGGTCAGAAAGAGCGGCAGGGGAGAACCAGGACACAGCCATAGCCGGGGACACTCAGGGAGACAGCACGTGCAGAGTATCCAGAACGAACTGTATTATAAGAGTTATAATAAAATAGAGTTGTACCACATACAACTGTGTTGGCTCATCTGTGCACCAGAGCACCCAACACCACATGGTACAGGAGTGGATCGATACCTGCCGGCATACATCCAGTGTACAGAGACAACCAGCAGTGCCCAGACATGATGTACGAGCTCCCGGTTCCGCAGGCGCTCCAGTGCGACGGCGACCTCCACGAAAACTGGCGGCGATTCCGGCAAAATTTCGAATTGTTCCTGGTGGCAGCTCAACTCCAAGACCTGGATGACAAGGAAAAAATTGAATTTCTCCTCATCGTCGCCGGTGCAAGGGCAAGAGCAATGTTCAGAAGGTTCAGGTTCTTCAGGAGGCAGCAAAGGCACGATTACCAGGCAGTCATGGGCAAATTCGCCAAGTACTGTGAAGAATACGCAATCCAATGGGGACTTAAAGGTAAGAAAAGCGGCAGTACTCACCTCGTGGCTGGGATCCCGGAGCCCAAAATCCCGGGCCTAAGAAAAGGCTGGGTCGAGGTCGACGGCCATCTTGCTAAAGGTATAACGCTAGCACAGTTGCGCGAGAAGTGCGCAGAACCGGAAGTTTCGTATGCGCATGCGCAATATGGTGCGCATCCGCAGTTAAGAAAATGGCCATCGGTAAAGGAACAGCGATCTGAGCATGCGCAGTCGCTTCCTACGTGCTACATACCGAGCGTCAGGATGTCAGAGGCCCCAGACTGCACCAATTTAAAATGGAAATGTCCCAAATCCAATTTAAAAGGGAAACGTCCCAAATCAAAAAAACAAAAATCTGTTAAAGCTGTAAAACAACCTTCCCTCACCTGGAATGACAGCGCAGTGCCGCAAATTGACCCAGGAGATGAATTTTACCTCCGAAGAACCCTCCGACAAGCAGTTACCTACGCACAAGCCGATGATTCCGACCTTGAATACTTCGATGACGATTTTTACAGTGTAGTACGGACCTCGCGAGCCCAATGATAGCTCCGTGGTCCTATACGACTATGACTCGGATGAACCTTTCGTGTTGCACATTGGCGGCCCCCATACTGAATCCGACGCAGATGCGGATTCATTTTTCGGATTTGAGGATCTTCAACCCAGCAGATATGACGTTCCAACTTATCAGTACCGGATGATGCTGCAGCCTGACATTAACAGACAGGGAGCGGTGCAAGCACACGGAGAGTGCCCTGCTGCCACACAGAGCGTGGTCCACGTCCCGCTCAACGTTCCCGACTCTATGAAAGAAGACATGCAAGACTCCAGAGTGCAGTCCTCGCATGAACCAGAAGTGACTCCAGTGTCACAAACTTCCACAGCAAGCTCGTGGACAGCCTCCACGATAGAAGCAACGCAAGACTCCAGAGCGCAGTCCTTGCACGAACAAGAAGTGACTCCAGTGTCACAAGCCTCCACAGAGAGCTCGTGGACGGACTCCACGATGGAAGGAACGCAAGACTCCAGAGCGCAGTCCTTGCAGGAACAAGACCATGAGGGTCTAGCAACCTCTCCTGACCAACCAGCGGCAGACGATGCAAGTCTGCCATGCTCCCGTGAACAGCAAGAAGGCTATAACAGCCTACCATGCTCCACTACACAGCAGCATGACCATGACGGTCTCTCATGCTACAATAAAGGGCACAGCGCTGAAGACTGTTCAAGCCCAACTGAAGACAAGCCAAAGGAATCGCCTCGTCCAAGCCCGAAGAAAAAAGGTTTATGCGCTGACCTTCAGGATCATTGTAGCCGAACAGAGATTAATAATGCAGCACGGCCACAGAAGGATGCTGAGGATTTCCTAACAAAATTAATTGTATGTTTAACTTGCAAGGAGCAGACTGAGAATTGCCAGTGTTTTAGTACGGATCGAAAAAATGGACAAGATATTGATCCTCAGGTGATGGAAATAACACAACCTGACTCATATCCACGGCAGGGACAAATGTCTCCCTTCAACACAATGCCGCAAAATCCCAACTTCGGAGACCAGCAGTTAGTCAGTAATGACTCTTCAAACCTGGAAGGGAACATTAATTGCATTGAACCTATACACACTCCACTGATTATTGAGCAGAACATTGGAGCAAGAATCCTGAGGACACCGACATCGAGTAGCCAGATAACGAATTTAACACCCACAGCAGTTTCAAGTGAACCAAGTGTGCTTTCCACTAATGATGAAGATGCAGATAAGGTCGAACCGATTATCCATTGTACCACACTAACCCCAGTGCTCAAGCAGTTATGTATGGGGAGTATGATGTGGGCAATTGAGAACAGTAAAAAAGAGACTGTGACCATGCCAGTCCCAGCAAAATCAGACCCAGAGACCATGAAGGCATGTACATCAAACAAAGTTACATATGAGGTACCTGAGAAGAAAAGTGAAACGGAATGTTCTTTGGAAAATGGTACAATGTCGATAGAAACAGTGGATACTATATTCGAGACCATACATATGGGAGAATTTGGGGGTAATAAACAAGGTTCTGCAATGTCTGGGGGAAGATTTAAAGTTCCAAAGAAGAAAAGCCCAAATGAAGGACAATGGCAAGACAATGACGATCTATCCACGGGATGTGAGACGAGTGACGACAGCATCCCACTTCCCATGCAAAAGGTGCAAGGTGACAGACCTCGCCTAGTGCGTACCAAGGCACTCAACGATCACGGTGGGACCACTGACGACTGCGGTGGCGGCGCACCGCTTCCACCCTCGATGGCTCGAGCCTCTCCACTGGTTGGTGCATTCCTGCATGTTCCGACTCCAGAAGTGCAGCTTCAGGGAATCTCGGCTGCCTCCAGTGAACCTGTTGGGACTCCGGATGGGGGGCATCGACGGAAGGCAGACCGGACTCCAGATGGGGAGCAGCCAAGCGCCGACTCTGATCTGCGCACGCCAGACCTTGCTCCGGACGGGCGGTGTCGCGGCCTCGGTGATGGCACGCTCAGGGTGACGGCAGATGCCACGGCGACAGGGAATGGATCGCGTGGCAGTCCCACTGGGTCGGCAGTGGCAACCAGCACCGGCGGTCCAAGATGGACACACCAACTCGCGCCATCGCCAGACGTTGATGCGAGCAACAATTCTCTATCCAAGGCGACATGCTTCGACGTTTCTCTGCGGAGTCGCCCTTCCGGCACAGCAGGTGGCCGGAACCAGCGTACACGGTCTCGGCCAACTTCCACATCTGGCACAGTCATCGCCTTGCATGATATTAGTGATGGTGCTACTTCGATGGCAACGACCCATCGGCTACAAGATGCCGTCCACCACAAACATAAAAAGAAAACAGACTCCACCTTGTTCCTGGCATGCAGGGCGGATGGATTGGTGCGTAGGCGCAATCAGCGAGCTTTGCGCCGCCTTCCACGCTCGCAACTGCACCGTACGCACACGCCGGATCCTCCACTGGTTCCCAAGGATGACTTCGTGGAGATGCCACGGATCATGCCCCTTCCATCGCCACCAGAACCAAACCACAGCCAGGGCACCACTAACAAAGATGTTGAATGTCATATTTGCAAGAATGAAAAAGACCAAGCACTGCAGGAAGTACAACAAATGGTAAAGTAGAGACTTCGGCAACAGCATCACCTCCAACAGTCCAAGGTGAACCAGTGTGACCCCAAATCTCCACAGCTGAACCGGCTTGAGGACCAGCCCATTCTTGAGGCGGTCACCCATTAGACTGGACTTATAACGCTGTTAATACGTTCAAAAAGTCAAACACTTCTGTATTATAACCTGTTGTTGTTTATTGTTCCAGATATCGTCTGACCGGACCAATGTTCAAGTTTTTTTTTCTCTCGCATCCAAGTTTTGTTATGGTACAACCTTGTTAGTGTGACGCACCCGACATCGCCCCATGTAAATAGTTACGTCATAAACACACGCTGTACACAACACAAATGCACACTCTTAGATGCACTCACGACACAATTGTATTTATAACCACGTAGGCACTTGTCTTTGTAAAAAAGGGGGATGTCATGATATTCAAACACACACATCATGATAGACACACCAACAGACAAATCAGAACACACAACACCACAAACAATGACAGAAAGATATAAAAGCACAGACACAACCCCTGGTGGTCAGAAAGAGCGGCAGAGGAGAACCAGGACACAGCCATAGCCGGGGACACTCAGGGAGACAGCACGTGCAGAGTATCCAGAACGAACTGTATTATAAGAGTTATAATAAAATAGAGTTGTACCACATACAACTGTGTTGGCTCATCTGTGCACCAGAGCACCCAACACCACATCTCTCTCTTACACACATTCTCTCTATCTTGCTGTCTCTCTCTCACACACATTCTTTCTATCTTGCTGTCTCTCTCTCTCACACACACATTCTCTCTATCTTGCTGTCTCTCTCTCTTCCAAACATTCTCTCTATCTTGCTGTCTCTCCCTCACACACACATTCTCTCTATCTTGCTGTCTCTCTCACACACATTCTCTCTATCTTGCTATCTCTCTCTCACACACATTCTCTCTATCTTGCTGTCTCTCTCTCTCTCTCACACATTCTCTCTATCTTGCTGTCTCTCTCTCTCACACACACATTCTCTCTATCTTGCTGTCTCTCTCTCTCACACACACGTTCTCTCTATCTTGCGGTCTCTCTCTCTCATACACACATTCTCTCTATCTTGCTGTCTCTCTCTCTCACACACACATTCTCTCTATCTTGCTGTCTCTCTCTCTCACACACACATTCTCTCTATCTTGCTGTCTCTCTCTCTCATACACACATTCTCTCTATCTTGCTGTCTCTCTCTCTCATACACATATTCTCTCTATCTTGCTGTCTCTCTCTCACACACATTCTCTCTATCTTGCTGTCTCTCTCTCTTACACACATTCTCTCTATCTTGCTGTCTCTCCCTCACACACACATTCTCTCTATCTTGCTGTCTCTCTCACACACACATTCTCTCTATCTTGCTGTCTCTCTCTCTTACAAACATTCTCTCTATCTTGCTGTCTCTCCCTCACACACACATTCTCTCTATCTTGCTGTCTCTCTCACACACACATTCTCTCTATCTTGCTGTCTCTCTCACACACATTCTCTCTATCTTGCTGTCTGTCTCACACACACATTCTCTCTATCTTGCTGTATCTCTCTCTCACACACATTCTCCCTATCTTGCTGTCCCTATCACACACATATTCTCTCTATCTTGCTGTCTCTCCCTCACACACACACATTCTCTCTATCTTGCTGTCTCTCTCTCTCACACACACATTCTCTCTATCTTGCTGTCTCTCTCTCTCTCACACACATTCTCTCTATCTCGCTATCTCTCTCGCACACACATTCTCTCTATCTTGCTGCCTCTCTCTCACACACATTCTCTCTATCTTGCTGTCTCTCTCTCACACACATTCTCTCTATCTTGATGTCCCTCTCTCACACACACACATTCTCTCTATCTTGCTGTCCCTCTCTCTCACACACACATTCTCTCTATCTGGCTGTCTCTCTCTCTCACATTCTCTCTATCTTGCTGTCTCTCTCTCTCACACACATTCTCTCTATCTCGCTGTCTCTCTCTCACACACATTCTCTCTATCTTGCTGTCTCTCTCTCTCTCACACACATTCTCTCTATCTCGCTGTCTCTCTCTCACACACATTCTCTCTATCTCGCTGTCTCTCTCTCTCTCACACACATTCTCTCTATCTCGCTGTCTCTCTCTCACACACATTCTCTCTATCTTGCTGTCTCTCTCTCTCTCACACACATTCTCTCTATCTCGCTGTCTCTCTCTCACACACACATTCTCTCTGTCTGCTGTCTCTCACACACACATTCTCTCTATCTGCTGTCTCTCTCACACACACACATTCTCTCTATCTTGCTGTCTCTCTCTCTCACACACATTCTCTCTATCTTGCTGTCTCTCTCTCACACACACATTCTCTCTATCTGCTGTCTCTCACACACACATTCTCTCTATCTGCTGTCTCTCTCACACACACACACATTCTCTCTATCTGCTGTCTCTCTCACACACACATTCTCTCTATCTTGCTGTCTCTCTCTCTCACACACATTCTCTCTATCTTGCTGTCTCTCTCACACATTCTCTCTATCTTGCTGTCTCTCTCTCACACACACATTCTCCAAACAGACCTGTTGGACTTTAACCTGATGATGTCAGACTTCTTGCTGTGCACACACATTCTGAGCTGTGATTAGTGTGTTTAACATTCTCATGCTGTGATTGTTGTCTTTAGGAGTTAACGGCAAAGAGTTTAAACTGGTGATCAAATTAATGGGAGACTTTGATCTTGCATCGATTCAGAAAATCATTCTGGAGGTGAGAAACTGTTTTGCGATTAAATATTGACACCAACACCTGCCTCTCACTGTCTGAATTCAGAGATCAGGAGTCTCCACGTCACATACAGCAGCTCCACTCCCCCTCTGCTCACCCTCATATTACCCAGGCAGCCCTCCTATCCCCTGGAACAGGTTTGATGGGCTGAGTGGTCTCCTCCTGTTGTTGTGTTGGTGTCAGAGCCTCGACAGTGTAACTAAAGCAGGGGCTTTGTCACAGTCAGTCCCATTGGGCTGATCTCATCACACAACAAGGGGCAGAATGAGATGTGAAGCAGTCCCACATTGCACTGCTGACCCCGGGGTCACCCCCTCTCCCTCTGTCATTCTCTGTCTCTGCATCTTTCCCTCACTCTCTCTCTCCTCTCTGTCTATCTCTGCTGCTGCATCACTCTCTGTCTGTCCTCTGTCTCTCTCTCTCTCTCTCACTCTCCCTCTCTCACCTTCTCTCTCTCTCTCTCAATCTCTTGCTTTGTCTCCATCTGCCCATCTTTTACTTTCTGTTATGTATCAGAGTAACAGCATTGGCTGGTGTAATATAACAACCGAATCCCTCGAATCGCGACAGTGCCGAGGGAGGCCATTCAGCCCATCACGTCTGCACCGAGCCTCGGGATGGGCTCCCTATCCCGGCCCACTCCCCTGCCCTCTCCCCGTAGCCCCATAACCCCATCTAACCTGCACATCTTTGGACTGTGGGAGGACACCGCAGTACCCGGAGGAATCCCAAGCAGACACAGGGAGAACGTGCAAACTCCACACAGTCACCCGAGGCTGGAATTGAACCCGGGTCCCTGGTGCTGTGAGGCGGCAGTGCTAACCACTGTGCCGCCGTGCCACCCACGTGTTAATGTCACGTGTTACGCAATGACATAATCGGAGCGCTCTGCGGGCTTTTGTGAAGTTCACCAGTGTGCCCTGTCTGGGCAGCATTTTGTAAATAAACCCCTTGCACCGTGTGTCACCTCGGATTCTCTCGCTTTGGGGCTACAACAAAGAATATAACACCTTCTCTCTCTCTCTCTCTCTCTGCTCCTGTCTGGCCCGCTCTCTCTCTCAAAGAACAAAGAACAAAGAAACGTACAGCACAGGAACAGGCCCTTCGGCCCTCCAAGCCCGTGCCGACCATGCTGCCCGACTAAACTACAATCTTCTACACTTCCTGGGTCCGTATCCTCCTATTCCCATCCTATTCATATATTTGTCAAGATGCCCCTTAAATGTCCCTATCGTCCCTGCTTCCACTACCTCCTCCAGTAGCGAGTTCCAGGCACCCACTACCCTCTGCGTAAAAAACTTGCCTCGTACATCTACTCTAAACCTTGCCCCTCTCACCTTAAACCTATGCCCCCTAGTAATTGACCCCTCTACCCTGGGGAAAAGCCTCTGACTATCCACTCTGTCTATGCCCCTCATAATTTTGTATACCTCTATCAGGTCTCCCCTCAACCTCCTTCGTTCCAGTGAGAACAAACCGAGTTTATTCAACCGCTCCTCACAGCTAATGCCCTCCATACCAGGCAACATTCTGGTAAATCTCTTCTGCACCCTCTCTAAAGCCTCCACATCCTTCTGGTAGTGTGGCGACCAGAATTGAACACTATACTCCAAGTGTGGCCGAACTAAGGTTCTATACAGCTGCAACATGACTTGCCAATTCTTATACTCAATGCCCCGGCCAATGAAGGCAAGCATGCCGTATGCCTTCTTGACTACCTTCTCCACCTGTGTAGCCCCTTTCAATGACCTGTGGACCTGTACTCCTAGATCTCTTTGACTTTCAATAGTCTTGAGGGTTCTACCATTCACTGTATATTCCCTACCTGCATTAGACCTTCCAAAATGCATTACCTCACATTTGTCCGGATTAAACTCTATCTGCCATCTCTCCGCCCAAGTCTCCAGACAATCTAAATCCTGCTGTATCCTCCGACAGTCCTCATCGCTATCCGCAATTCCACCAACCTTTGTGTCGTCTGCAAACTTACTAATCAGACCAGTTACATTTTCCTCCAAATCATTTATATATACTACAAAGAGCAAAGGTCCCAGCACTGATCCCTGTGGAACACCACTGGTCACAGCCCTCCAATTAGAAAAGCATCCCTCCATTGCTACTCTCTGCCTTCTATGGCCTAGCCAGTTCTGTATCCACCTTGCTAGCTCACCCCTGATCCCTTCCTTCTTTCCACTCCAGTCTATCTCTCTGCCTCATCCTGTCTCCCACTTTCTCTGTTACTCTCACAGCCTCTCCCACACTGTCTGTCCCTGAATCCATTTCTCCCTCGGATCTTTCCGTTTCAAATATTGGCAGCAATTTGCCCCGTTCCTTACAGCCTGTGCCGTTCCAGCCAGTGATTGGCAGTGAAGGTGGCTTTTTGTCCCCAAACACTACCCCACAATCCCCCCACCCTCACTGCAATATTAACCATTTCTCCTGTCTGTGATGTAGCTGAAGCTGGCGCTCAGGAATCGATTCCCGGATCTGGACCTTCATTTGAGTGTCGGAGACGATTAGCTCTGGGCTGTGGCTGCTCCAGAAGATTGAGGGTGATGAATTGTACCAGTGAGCACCTAGTGACCTGTGTGTTCACAGCTTCGCTCAGTAATAGCTTTCCAATGTTCAGCAGCGAGCAAAGGGTTAATCGCTCGCTGTGTTAATGTTACATCGTGATTGATTCTCCTTCATATTGGGGAATGTGGGAGCTTTTAGTTTTTGCTTTGTGGAATAGGGAAGTATAACCTCCATTCGGAACTCCTGACCACTGGGCTGTGGGACAGAGACTGACCCCAAATGACCCTTTTTAACCGTCTGCTGAATGAGAGGATTTTATAAAGATCTGTGTCCAGTTGCTGAATTCAGAGATTTGTCAGCAGCGAGAATGGGTGTCCAGACAACAGTGAATCCCAGCACAATCTCTGGGTAGAGATCATCCTTTCCCTCAGGGTTCCTCGACAATGGTGTTGTTGGGACAGAATTAAATCCAGGATTCTTGTTTCCTTCACAGGAACACATTCTGTTGATCAAAGTGAAATATTTGATAACTGATCCCAGGAGCCTATTAAACAAGGGAGGGAATCAGCTTTTCTGATATGTGGTGGGTCCAATCAGATCCTCCTTATCTGGAGGAGCGATATTCCTGATGGAGCAGAGAGCAATGTGTTCCCACCTTCACTCATGTCAACCAATAGACCCGGTGGAAATGTCCTGTTGGTCACAACTGTGCAGCGTGAAGCTGGGAACCTGCTCGTGTGAGCGAGCCTTGATTAGGACTAATATCCGGGAAAACTCCTGCAGACACTGAACTCTCAGCCAGTCAGGCAGCGGCTGTGGAGAAAACCCCAGATTCCTGTTTGAGCGCAATGCTTTGGCTCCTGACCCTGAAACAGTAACTGGGATTCTCTCCACAGTTACTGCCTGACCGCCTCAGCATTTACAGCTCACTGGTTTTGTCTCTTGTTTCTATTACACAATCAGGTCTGTGAGCTTCCCATTAATGGACTTTCACAGCCACAAACCTGTGGTCAGAAAGGTCTCAAATGAAGCAGTCGACTGTCCTGAGGATTGGGATTGTGGGGAGTTTGTTTCACTGAATATTAAGCTGAGAAGTGTAAGATGTTCGAATCCCTCACCATCACATGTGGGCTGATCGGTTTAGCGGGTGTTTCAATGTTATTGCATGAAGTGTGTGCTCAATAAATCTATAAATTCTTGACCACAAGGTGTGAAAGGTGTTTCTGTTGGAGCAATGTACAGATGGTGCCACACAAAAGGTTGCTGCACAAGATAAAGATGCATGGCATTAAGGGGAAAGTAGTAGCATGGATAGAGGATTGGTTAATTAATAGAAAGCAAAGAGTGGGGATTAATGGGTGTTTCTCTGGTTGGCAATCAGTAGCTAGTGGTGTCCCTCAGGGATTAGTGTTGGGCCCACAACTGTTCACAATTTACATAGATGATTTGGAGTTGGGGACCAAGGGCAATGTGTCCAAGTTTGCAGACGACACTAAGATAAGTGGTAAAGCAAAACGTGCAGAGGATACTGGAAGTCTGCAGAGGGATTTGGATAGGCTAAGTGAATGGGCTAGTGTCTGGCAGGTGGAATACAATGTTAACAAATGTGAGGTTATCCATTTTGGTAGGAATAACAGCAAAAGGGATTATTATTTAAATGATAAAATGTTAAAACATGCTGCTGTGCAGAGAGACCTGGGTGTGCTAGTGCATGAGTCGCAAAAAGTTGGTTTTCAGGTGCAACAGGTGATTAAGAAGGCAAATGGAATTTTGTCCTTCATTGCTAGAGGGACGGAGTTTAAGACTAGGGAGGTTATGCTGCAATTGTATAATGTATTAGTGAGGCCACACCTGGAGTATTGTGTTCAGTTTTGGTCTCCTTACTTGAGAAAGGACGTACTGGCACTGGAGGGTGTGCAGAGGAGATTCACTAGGTTAATCCCAAAGCTGAAGGGGTTGGATTACGAGGAGAGGTTGAGTAGACTGGGACTGTACTCGTTGGAATTTAGAAGGATGAGGGGGGATCTTATAGAAACATATAAAATTATGAAGGGAATAGATAGGATAGATGCGGGCAGGTTGTTTCCACTGGCGGGTGAAAGCAGAACTAGGGGGCATAGCCTCAAAATAAGGGGAAGTAGATTTAGGACTGAGTTTAGGAGGAACTTCTTCACCCAAAGGGTTGTGAATCTATGGAATTCCTTGCCCAATGAAGCAGTTGAGGCTCCTTCATTAAATGTTTTTAAGATAAAGATAGATAGTTTTTTGAAGAATAAAGGGATTAAGGGTTATGGTGTTCGGGCCGGAAAGTGGAGCTGAGTCCACAAAAGATCAGCCATGATCTCATTGAATGGTGGAGCAGGCTCGAGGGACCAGATGGCCGACTCCTGCTCCTAGTTCTTATGTTCTTATGATCCGATTGGGAGTGAAAACCATCCTGGTCCAGATTGAAGTTTATTCTGACGCTGATACTGATGTTAGGCTTTTTCCTCCCAGTGGGATCTTTCTGTGCCTCTGTCCTCTACCTGCTTCATCTTCCTCTCTCAGTCTGGCCATTTTGCCAAGTTTTCTGCTGATGAAATGTCGCTGTTCACAAGGCTGAAAAACACAAGATATAGGAGCAGGAGGAGATCATTCAGCCCCTCGAGCCTGTTCTACCTCTCAAAATCATCATGCTGACCTTGGGCTTCACCTCGACTTTCCTGGCCACTCCCAACAAAGAACAAAGAAAAGTACAGCACAGGAACAGGCCCTTCGGCCCTCCAAGCCTGTGCTGACCACGCTGCCCCCTAACCTAAAGACTTCCTCAATTCGAGGGTCCTTATCCCTCTATTCCCATCCTGTTCATGTATTTGTGAAGAGGTCCCTTAAACGTCACTATCGTCCCTGCTTCCACCACCACATCCAGCAGCGAGTTCCAGGCACCCACTATTCTCTGTGTAAAAAACTGCCCTCGCACATCCTTGAATTTTGAGAACAACAATCTCTCTTTCCCACTCTTCAAAGATGGAGCTTCCACAACTCTCTGGAGTGGAGATCTTCAAAGATCCATAACACTTTGAAAAGAAATTTGTCCTCATCTCCGATTTAAATGATCATAGAATCCCTACAGTGAAAAAGACCACCATTCAGCCCAGCGTGTCTGTACTGACTCTCCGAAAGAGAACCCTACCTCTGCGCAATCCCCCGTGCTATCCCTGCAACCCCACCTAACCTGTTGGTCACTAGTGGAGAATTTAGCCTGGCTAATCCATCTAACCTGCACATCTTTGCACTCTGGGAGGAAACAGAGCAACCGGAGGAAACCCACGCAGACAAGGGGAGAACGTGCAGATTCCACACACACAGTCACCCAAGGTTGAACACGAACCCGAGTCCCTGGCGCTGTGATCTACTTGTCCTGCTGTCTTCAGAGATCTGTGATTCTGCTTCTGCACAGCAAGGTTACTCTGATCCTCTGATCCGGAGTCTGATTCTCGTGGTTTAGATTCCGAGACCACCAGAAAAACTTTCTCAGTGTCAACAAACGCCTCACGGAATCGTGTATGTTTTATTCTCTGATCTTGAGACAATATCAACAGTTTTACTCTACCCCGAATCTCAGCGATTAATCTATCCATCATCACTGTTCCACCTCCAATACATGCACATCCTCGTTTAAATATGGAGACTGAGGCTGAATTTTTCCCGAATTTGGCTGAGGGTGACGATGAGTTGGAAAAGCAGTATTTATCCCATCACGGTGATGATGGGAAAAGCCGTGTTTATCCCACTCACGGCGATGGTGGGAAAAGCCGTGTTTACCCCACTGACGGTGATGGTGGGAAAAGCCGTGTTTATCCCACTGACGGTGATGGTGGGAAAAGCCGTGTTTACCCGACTGACGGTGATGGTGGGAAAAGCCGTGTTTATCCCACTGACGGTGATGGTGGGAAAAGCCGTGTTTACCCGACTGACGGTGATGGTGGGAAAAGCCGTGTTTACCCCACTGACGGTGATGGTGGGAAAAGCCGTGTTTATCCCACTGACGGTGATGGTGGGAAAAGCCGTGTTTACCACGTGTAGGAGCCTTTTGATAGACTAAGGGTTAAGTTGCCTCTCACGTGGGGGATTTTGCTTCTTAATTACGGTTCAGCCGACACAAGGACTCACGGAGACAGCAACTCTGGTTAAATACATTCTTTAGTTTTAAAGCTTGCCCCACATACCTGGGAGAGCAATCTGGGGCAGGTTCCAGATTAACTCTGAATTTACATTGTTTTTCGTTCGGCAGCTATACACAGAACATAGAACAGTACTGCACAGAACAGGCCCTTCGGCCCTCGATGTTGTGCCGAGCATTGTCCGAAACCAAGATCAAGCTATCCCACTCCCTGTCATTCTGGTGTGCTCCATGTGCCTATCCAATAATCGCTTGAAAGTTCCTAAATGGCCAACTCCACTATCACAGCAGGAAGTCCAATCCACACCCTAACCACTCTCTGAGTAAAGAACCTACCTCAGACATCACTCCTATATCCCACCCTGAATCTTAAAGTTATGCCGCCTTGTATCAGCTGCATCCACCCGAGGAAATAGTCTGTAAACGTCCACTCTATCTATCCCCCTCATTATCTTATAAACCTCTATTAAGTCGCCTCTCATCCTCCTCCGCTCCAAAGAGAAAAGCCCTAGCTCCCTCAACCGTCCCTCATAAGACCTATCCTGCAAACCAGACAACATCCTGGTAAATCTCCTTTGCATCCTTTCCAATGCTTCCACATCCTTCCTATAATGAGGTGACCAGAACTGCATACAATACTCCAAATGTGGTCTCACCAGGGTCATACATAGAACATACATAGAACATACAGTGCAGAAGGAGGCCAATCGGCCCATCAAGTCTGCACCGACCCACTTAAACCCTCACTTCCACCCTATACCCATAACCTAATAACCCCTCCTAAACGTTTTGGATACTAAGGGCAATTTAGCATGGCCAAACCACCTAACCTGCACGTCTTTGGACTGTGGGAGGAACCGGAGCAGCCGGAGGAAACCCACACAGACACGAGGAGAACATGCAGACTCCACACAGTGACCCAGCAGGGAATCGAACCTGGGACCCTGGTGCTGTGAAGCCACAATGCTATTCTCTGTGCGACCGTGCTGCCCTGTATAGTTGCAGCATAACCCCGCGGCTCTTGAACTCAAGCCCCCTGTTAATAAACGCTAACACACTATAAGCCTTCTTCACGGCTCTATCCACTTGAATGGCAACCTTCAGAGATCTGTGGACATGAACCCCAAGATCTCTCTGTTCCACCACATTCCTCAGAACCCTGCCGTTGACCCTGTAATCCGCATTCAAATGTTTTCCACCAAAATGAATCACCTCGCACTTATCAGGGTTAAACTCCATCTGCCATTTTTCGGCCCAGCTCTGCATCCAATCAATGTCTCTTTGCAGCCTACAACAGCCCTCCACCTCATCCACTACTCCACCAATCTTGGTGTCATCAGCAAATTTACTGACCCACCCTTCAGCCCCCTCCTCCAAGTCATTGATAAAAATCACAAATAGCAGAGGACCCAGCACTGATCCCTGTGGTACACCGCTGGTAACTGGTCTCCAGTCTGAAAATTTTCCATCCACCACCACCCTCTGTCTTCTATGTGATAGCCAGTTACTTATCCAATTGGCCAAATTTCCCTCTATCCCACACCTCCTTACTTTCTTCATGAGCCGACCATGGGGAACCTTATCAAACGCCTTACTAAAATCCATGTGTGCAACATCAACTGCTCTACCTTCATCTACACACTTAGTTACCTCCTCAAAGAATTCAATCAAATTTGTGAGGCAAGACTTACCCTTCACGAATCCGTGTTGACTATCCCGGATTAAGCTGCATCTTTCCAATGGTCATAAATCCTATCCTTCAGGACCTTTTCCATTAACTTACCGACCACCGAAGTAAGACTAACTGGCCTATAATTACCAGGGTCATTCCTATGCCCTTTCTTGAACAGAGGAACAACATTCACCACTCTCCAGTCCTCTGGCACTACCCCCGTGGACAGTGAGGACCCAAAGATCAAAGCCAAAGGCTTTGCAATCTCATCCCTTGCCTCCCAAAGAATCCTTGGATACATCCCATCTGGCCCAGGGGACTTGTCGACCCTCAGGCTTTTCAAAATTGCTAATACATCCTTCCTCAGAACATCTACCTCCTCCAGCCTACCCACCTGTATCACACTCTCATCCTCAAAAACATGGCCCCTCTCCTTGGTGAACACTGAAGAAAAGTATTCATTCAACGCCTCTCCTATTTCTTCAGACTCCATGCACAAGTTCCCACTACTGTCCTGGACCGGCCCTACCCTCACCCTGGTCGTTCTTTTATTTCTCACATAAGAGTAAACAGCCTTGGGGTTTTCCTTGATCCGACCCGCCAAGGACTTCTCATGCCCCCTCCTAGCTTTCCTAAGCCCTTTTTTAGCTCATTCCTTGCTACCTTGTAACCCTCAAGCGAGCCAACTGAACCTTGTTTTCTTATCCTTACATCCTCTTCCTTTTTCCTCTTGACAAGACATTCAACCTCTTTTGTGAACCATGGTTCCCTCACACGGCCATTTCCTCCCTGCCTGACAGGGACATGCCTATCAAGGACACACAGCATTTGTTCCTTGAACAAGCTCCACTTTTCATTTGTGCCTTTCCCTGACAGTTTCTATTCCCATCTTATGCTCCCTAATTCTTGCCTAATCGCATCATAATTACCCCTCCCCCAATTATAAATCTTGCCCTGCCGTATGGCCCTATCCCTCTCCATTGCAATAGTGAAAGACACCGAATTGTGGTCACTATCTCCAAAGTGCTCTCCCACAAACAAACCTGTCCCGGTTCATTACCCAGTACCAAATCCAATGTGCCCCCCTTCTTGTCGGCCTTTCCACATATTGTGTCAGGAAACCCTCCTGCACACACTGTACAAAAACTGCCCCATCCGAACTGTTCGACCTATAGAGGTTCCAATCAATATTTAGAAAGTTAAAGTCACTCATGACAACTACCCTGAGACCTCCACACCTATCTATAATCTGTTTGCAATTTCTTCCTCCACATCTCTACTACTATTTGGGGGCCTATAGAAAACTCCTAACAACGTGACCGCTCCTTTCCTATGTCTAACTTCGGCCCATATTACTTCAGTCGGCAGATCCCCCTCGAACTGCCTTTCTGCAGCCGTTAAACTATCCTTGATTAACAATGCTACTCCTCCACCTCTTTTACCACCTTCCCTACTCCTACTGAAACATCTATACCCCGGAACGTCCAACAACCATTCCTGTCCCTGTTCTAACCATGCCTCCGTAATGGCCACAACATCATAGTCCAAAGTACTAATCCATACTCCAAGTTCACCTACCTTATTCCGGATGCTCCTTGCATTGAAGTCGACACACCTTTCTGTCTGCTGGTACACTCCTGCGACCTTGATACCCTCCTCAGTACCTCACTACTCTCAACACTGGCTTCTGGACTACAGCTCGTTTTCCCAGCCCCCTGACAAATTAGTTTAAACCCCCCGAAGAGCTGCAGCAAATTTCCCTCCCAGGGTGTCATAGAATTTACAGTGCAGAAGGAGGCCATTCTGCCCATCGAGTCTGCACCAGCTCTTGGAAAGAGCACCCCGCCCAAGGTCAGCACCCCACCCTATCCCCATAACCCAGTAACCCCACCCATCACGACGGGCAATTTTGGACACTAAGGGCAATTTATCATGGCCAATCCACCTAACCTGCACATCTTTGGACTGTGGGAGGAAACCGGAGCACCCGGAGGAAACCCACGCACACACGGGGAGGATGTGCAGACTCCGCACAGACAGTGACCCAAGCCGGAATCGAACCTGGGACCCTGGAGCTGTGAAGCAATTGTGTTAACCACTATGCTACCGTGCTGCTCCAAGGATATTGGTGCCCCTCTGGTTCAGGTGCAAACCGTCCTGTCTGTACAGGTCCCACCTCCCCTGGAATGTGCTCCAATTATCCACGTGACTGAAACCCTCCCTCCTACCCCATCCCTGCAGCCACGTGTTTATCTGCACTCTCTCCCTGTTCCTCACCTCACTAGCACATGGCACCGGCAACAAACCAGAGATGACAACATGGTTGGTCCTGCCTCTCTGCTTCCACCCTTGCTCCCTAAATTCCTGTTTTAAATCCCTGTCCCTTCTCTTACCTATTTCGTTGGTACCGATGTGTACCACGACTTGTGACTGTTCCCCCTCCCCCTTAAGGATTCTGAAACACGGTCCGAGACTTCATGGACCCTGGCACCCGGGAGGCAACATACCATCCGTGAGTCTCTTTCGCTGCCACAGAACCGTCTATCTGTCCCTCTAACTATCGAGTCCCCAATAACCATTGCTCTCCTGCTCCCCCTCCTTCCTTTCTGAGCCACAGGGACGGATTCAGTGCTGGAGATCCGTTCACCGTGGCTTACCCCTGGTAGGTCGTCCCCCTCAACAGTATCCAAAATGGTATACTTGTTACTGAGGGGAACGGCGACAGGGGATCTCTGCACTGACTGCTTCCTCCCAGCCCCTCTCACCGTCACCCATCTATCTTGATTCTTCGGAGTAACTACATCCCTGAAGCTACAATCTATGACCACCTCTGCCTCCCGAATGATCCGAAGTTCATCCAGCTCCAGCTTCAGTTCCCTAACGTGGTTCCTGAGGAACTGGAGATGGGTGCACTTCCCACAGGTGAAATCAGCAGGGACACTGACTGCGTCCCTCACCTCAAACATTCTGCAGGAGGAACATTGCACTGCCTTCCCTGCCATCCCCTCTAGATAAAAAAAAAGAAAAAGAAAGAAAGAGCTTACCTGTTATTCACTCTACCCCCTATGTTAAAACAGGTGGAAGTCTGGGGGACAGTACAAGTGTAGTGTCTAGGGTTTAGGAACTGCCCAACTTAAATACAGGTAAAAATAAAACACTTAACCAGCAACTACTGCATCCCACACAAGAACAGCAATCAGCGGTTATGGGCATGTGCAAACAATTTAAATCTTTATTACTTACCCAGCAGTCACTCTGTCCTCACTCCGACTGGATTCAGCTGGAAACTTCCAACAGTAAGTTTTTTAAAAAATTACTCCCCTTCTCAGCAAGCACTCACTCAGCAGCCACTGCGCCCCGCACGATAACACCTCAGGGAAAAGAAAAACTACTTACCAGTCACCAGCCAATCACTTACCTGCAGGCTGTGACATCACGGTTCAACTGCATCCAATTTTCAAAATGCCATTTTCAAAAGACTGGTAGCCCACCTTGGCTGGACATGCTCCAATCATTATTGTTATAGATGCATACATTGACCAATGGACCTCTGCCTCTCGGTAGCTTGGATCTGTGTGATTAGGTCGTTGGCATTTAGCGTTTTACCCATACTCTCTTGATGTTTTTCAGACCCTTCATCTGCAGTTCTTCGTTTTTTTGTATATACAGCCCGTCCTGTCTCAGCCTGGTCCCTGACTGGAGCTATTGTCTCTATCCATCAGTGCTGTCTGGGGCTGCTGATAAAAAATGCTTTCAGCTGACCAGACTGTATTATATGTGACTCCTCGTCCCTGAAGGATGTGGCTAACTTCAGTTGGCTTAATCCCGTTCTGCCATGTGAGCCTTTTACTGTTTACAAAAATGTATATGTTTCATTACTACAATTCTTTCAGATTATATATTTAATAGTTAATAATTGCTACAATTGCCTCTGCTAAGGGAATACATTTTCTACTGTTGATTTCCTAGACTTTGTGTAACAAACTTGCCTATGTATGTGCCACATGTCCCAACAACTTTGATCGAATGGTCTTTTGCCCAGAACACCCCTTCAGTCCCCTCATCTGGCTCTTGGTTCACCTAAGAATAGGCTATTGAATAGACAGACTGATATTGTGGAGCTTGGGCTCAGGGCTGGAAGTACTAATGGGCAATAGTCACAGCAGTTCTTCGATATTTCAGGGACACATTTCCCTTTACCATTTCCTGATTCGTCGCTTGAGGCAACATATTGCAACAATGAACACAATCAGGACACGTGACTACAAGATTACAACCACGTGTGATAGAATTCATATCCATGGGTGGATATTGGTATTCAGTCCCCAATTCCAGATCTTGCTGAAGAAACTCTGGGATTTAAACATTTCCTTAGCCATGCTCGTGCGTCTTAATCTGCTCCTGCTCTTTATTCCAGAGCCTCTGTTTTTGAGCTCAGTCCAGTCTGCTCTTGTTGCGGTATGTGTGGTAGTTCCTTCTGGGCACAGCCGTGGATTATGTTGGTCATTATCATTCCGCTCAATGTCATCATTTTCAGTCCACATTCATCGTCAACCGGGATAAACTGGAGATCGCCAATGTTAATTGTTTCAGCTAAATTGGCCAGAATAATATTAGGACGAGGCATCTTCGCTCTGTGAGATTACAATACAGTAAGTTATGTATTTTGCGCTATTTAGGACAGTCTGGTTGGTCACATCTACTGCTCATGTGCATTCCTCGCATGTAGTGTACCCGCAGTAGTCTTCTGCATTAATGTCCTTCTCTGGACACAACCAGTTAGAACAAAGAACAACGCACAATACAGCACAGGATCAGGTCCTTCGGCCCTCCAAGCATGTGCTGACCATGGTACCTGCCTAAACTAAAACCCAATGCACTTACAGAGTCCGTATCCTTCCATTCCCACCCTATTCAGAGATTTGTCTAGTTGCCCCTTAAATGTTCCGATTGTACCGGTTCCCAGCCCCTCCCCAGGCAGCGCGTTCCAATATTTATCACCCTCTGTGCTAAAAACTTGCCTCGCACATCTGGTCCCCTCGCAAACTTTTCCCCACGCACTTCAAACCTATGTCCCCTTGTATTTGAGGCTCCTACCCTAGGAAAGAGCATCTGACTATCCACTCTGTCCATGCCACTCACAATCTTGTAGACCTCTATCAGGTCGCCTCTCAACCTCCGTCAATCCACTGAGAAAAACTGAGTTTATCTAACCTCTCCTCATAGCTAATGCCCTCCATAGCAAGCAACATCCTCCTAGACCGCTTCCGCACCCTCTACAAAGCCTCCACATCATTTGCATTGGCTGAGGTTGATTTCATTTTCAGAGGCCTCATTCAGCCTAACACCCCACTCCCATAGTGTCCCACATTGTTTACCCGGAGGAGCTCATGAGTGCTAGTCTCCTCCGCTCGGGAATATCCATCATCATCCCCACTAGGAGGGTGGGGTTATTATCCGGATCTTGGTGGGCCATTTTTACCCAAGCCTTCAATTGATTGTTTCTCACCCAATGAGCCCTGGTGCTGATCAATGTGGGAGAGGTTAATCTGGGGATTCTGAAGCAGTTGTATTACAGAGATGCTGCACATTTGCAACCTGTGTATTTCTTTTGAAATATCAGCTTGTCTATTGATTAATTCATTAATGGTCCCTTGAAATGGTTGGAACTGTTTGAGCTTTCCCATACTCACCTATTGGCTTGTTCGTTGAGATCTGCTGCTGTATCGGTGTCTTGGTATACGCCCTCTGACCTCAGTTCTCACTTGTCCTTTCATACGCTCTATCTCATCACTTACCTCTGCAATGCCAAGGGAGTTTATCGTTGACACTCCTGCCCCATATCCTCCAACCGCCAACGCCACCAGGCTTCTTGTCTGTCGCTTACGCATTTTCAGAGCTGTCCCTTCTTAAATTTCCCTCTCCATGGGCACCAATAGCTCATGTCACAGCAAGAGGCCGGGATATGTCGGCTGGTGAGATTGATCGTGACATTTACATGTTCATATCCAGGTTCCATTGTCCCTAATCCATCAGTGGGGGTCAGGACTGACCCGTGTCCAGTCGTGTGGCCAGTCATTTGCTCATCACATTCGGGTCTGGGGGTTGTCCTTGGGCTCGTTGTTGTGTCCAAGCCGGTCGGCGCCTGTGTCCCATTGGTGGTGGGAGGTTGCAGCCTGGTTCCTCCTCATCTGATAGGTTCCTTGCTTCTTACAATATCCCCCTTGGGCACCTATGATATCTGGTTTTCTGATTCCCTTTCATGGTACAAAGCATAAATATGATTACTTATAACCAATTTACTAATTACTAATAACTCTTTTCTGTGTTTTCAACACCGGGGCCCCGCAAGGATGTGTGCTCAGTCCTCAACTTTACTCCGGATACACACACGACTCTGTGGCAAGATTCAACGCCAATTCAATCTATAGGTTTGTAGTTGATACGACTGTGGTGGGTCGTGTCTCAAACAACAACGAATCAGATTACAGAAGGGAGATTGATCACTTGGTTGCATGGTGTACAGAAAACAAACTCTCTCTAAATGTTGGAAAGACCAATGAGCTGATCATCGACTTCAGGAAGCGCAGCACAACGCACATCCCCGCCGATATCCATGGCACCGAAGTGGAGATGTTTGACAGCTTTAAGTTACTGGGGGTCACTATCATCAACAGTCTGTTCTAGTTCACTCACGTTGATGCAACAGTCAAGAAACCCCAACAACGTCTCTACTTCCTGCGGAAGCTAACGAAATTCGGCATGTCTGCATCTGCTCTCACAAACCTCTACATATGTCCATAGTGAGCACCCTTTTCGGCTACATTCCAGCTCGGTATGGCAACTGCTCGGCCCAAGATCGCAAGAAACTGCAGAGTGCGGCGAACTCAGCCCAACGCATCACAGAAGCTTGCCACCCCCACATTGATTCTGTCTACACCTCTCGCTGCCTCAGAAGGTAAACAGCATTGTCAGAGACCTCTCATACCCAGGCTTTTTCCTCTTCCAGACCCTTCCATCAGGCAGAAGATACAGAAGTATGAAGACCCACACATCCAGACATAGGAACCACTTATTCCCCACAGCATCCAGACTCCTCAACGACTCTCCCTCGGACTAATCTATTCCCTTTAAGAACACTATTCACAATGCCCTATGCTGCTCTTGTTTGGCCCTTGTTCCGCACTGTCACCAATCACTGTTTGTCGATGTACCATTTGTCAATGTTCTCTGTTGATTATTCTTTTGCCTACTATGTACGTGCTGTGTACGTTCCCTTGGCCACAGAAAAATACTAGAAATGAAAAAAATGAATAATGAAAATAGCTTATTGTCACTGGTAGGCTTCAATGAAGTTACTGTGAAAAACCCCTAGTCGCCACATTCCGGCGCCTGGTCGGGGAGGCTGGCACGGGAATCGAACCGTGCTGCTGGCCTGCTTTGATCTGCTTTAAAAGCCAGCGATTTAGCCCAGTGTGCTAAACCAGCCCCACTTTTCGCTGTACTTCTGAATATTTGACAATAAATATCAATCACTCAATCAATCAACCTCTCACAAATCACCTCTTGTTGCCATTTCGATAAGCCTTTCTTTTTTCTCCATTTGTAAGGTACTGTGCATGACCTTCTCCACCCCCAAAAACTTCTAACCCTCTGAATGAGCCGTTGTCTACAACGCACTCCCTATTGAAACTTGAATGCCACACCTGAAAAGCAAACACAAATAAGTTGACCCCTCACCTGTCTTAAGTTCACTAAGCCAAATCCAATCGCGAATGATAGACTTTTATCCCATGAGCACACAATTTTGTTTCGGGCAAGGTCTCAGAAATTCCAAATTATATTATGAAGTCCACCTGACCTACAAACATTATATTGAATTTGGGTAGGATAAGCACAAGAGCCTTCCCTTCAGGTATGGTTTGTTTGTCTTCCTTGACACTTTAATCAAAACAAGCTCTATTCTAAGAACTTAGTTGACATATATATATATATATAGAAGCAAACAGCAAGTCATTTTGTCAATTACAAACAGAAAGCACCCCGCAGCTACAGTGATCTGTGTATAACACTTAATTAACTATTGCTGAACTGTTCCAATTCAAAAACATAATCCCACAAACCAAAACCCCTTTTCAAGGGTGTGGCCCAGCACTCTGCATTCTCACTTGAATAAGAGTGGCTTTCCCGGAGATTCTAATCCCATCTCCTCAACAGATTTAACTCCTTCCGGAAAGCAAACTATATGTTTTTACGTTGCCGAAGCAGGCAGCTGTAATCAATGTTTCGTTTTTCCTGGAACAGATATTTGAAATGCAAATAGAGAGAGACAGGCCAAAATAATTATTTTCTCACTCTGAGTCCACCGCAGTCAAATTTTCAAGCGAAAGCAAAAACCTCACACAGCCACCACTCAGCTCCACCCACAAAATGACACCACTGAAGCCCTGTGATAAGACAAAACCCTTTCTTAAAGGGACAGTCCCATGACACTGGATGTACTGAGAAGATATTTACATGCGAGTTTCAGCTCCCCCTTGCTATCAGACAAGCCTCCACTGCTTTGAAGGTGGTTAATTTATTTTCACGGAACTGCAGAGAGCAACAAAAGTTTCACTTCTGGGCACAGCTTTATTCAGAGCACAAGTGACCTGCCTCCTGCAAGATGCCTGATGTATTAGCTCCGCCCATCATTGAGAACATCTTTTTTTTTTGGAAATTTTTTATTTAAAACAAATTTGTAACATTTACAGAGAGAAAAAAAGGCCCTGTGCAAAGAGCCTGAACATAGTGAAAACGAACAGTGGGAAAGAATAATAATGTTCATAAGGCACTTCCCCTATCAGCTCTGTTTTCCCATGCCCCACGTGTTGAACTAAACTATTGTGGCTCTAATCCTCCCCCCCCCGCCCCCACACCACCCCCCCACCCCCACCCCCACAGCCCCTCCACCCTCCCCCACCCCCCTTCTCGGGTGCTGCTGCTGCCGGTTTCCTGCGTTGTTCCCTGAGAGACTGCAAGCGACTTTCTCCCCCGGGGGGATCCCTGGTCACCCCCCCCTTGCCCACTTAATTCTCCTCTGCTCTACCTCTTAGCTGCACCCCCCCTCCACCTCCCCTCTCCCCCCCCCCCCCCCCGAGGCCTGACCTGCCAGGTGAGCCCTGCGCTTGGCCCTAGCCCGTCCCTCCTCCTACTCTCCTTGGTGCCCCCTGACCTACGCTAGCTACGCTGACCCCTGCCCTTGGTGCCTGACTGTCTCCCGCCCGAGTGCTCGGGCCCTCCCCCCCACACACACAGGACCCATTAACCTGATTGTATCTCCCCGTGCCGTTTCAAGTCCCTTAACCAGCCCCTAGCCCATCCCCCTATCAGAGGCCCCGATCTCCTGCCAAAAGATACCAAGTGCAGGGCCCCCTATGCAGGGCCCCTCTCACCCCCCCTCGTTTCAATCTCCCCAAAACACCCTAAGCAGTGCGCCCTCCAGCCCCCGCTCTCTGTCCCAGCTGAAAACAATCCTGGATAAAACATTACAGAACAGGATAATTGAACAAACCGCCGCCACACAACAGCTCTGAGAGCCCCGAGTCCTTTAGTTCAAGTCCAGCTTCTACTCTTAATAAATGTCCACTCCTAGTCAGAGCAGGTTAGGTTAACAGACCGCCGCCACTGTACAGCACTGAAAACACTAAGTGCCCATTGGTTCCCGTCCAGCTTCTTATCTTTAATAAAAGCCCAAACCTGTTCTGGTGTCTCAAAGTAGTAATGGAGTTCCTCAAACGTGACCCAAAGCTTCGCAGGATACAGCATTCCAAACCTCACCTCCTTTTTGTAGAGGGCTGCCTTTACCTTGATGAATCCTGCACGCCTCTTGGCCAGCTCCGTTCCCAAGTCCTGGTAGATGCGCACCTCACAATTCTCCCATCTGCTGCTCCTCTCCGCCTTGGCCCATCGCCTTCTCTTGGGCCGCCTGTGTCTCGACCATTCGGTCCATTACCGCCCTCATCGAGTCCAACATGTCCCTCTTCAGTTCGGCGAAGCAATTCCTGAAGAACTCCATCTGCTGCTCCCTTGGCCAGTGAGCCTCCGCTCCCTGGTCCCTGCCACCCGCCATGCTTCACCGCCCGGTCTGGGGTCCCCGCTGCTCCCTCTTCGATCCTTGCCGCTCCGCTTGACCACTTCTGGTCCAGCTGTCCATACCCTGAGGGGAAAGCCTCTTCCCTATCATCCCCTCCACAGATTCAGGTCGCCAGGTCCCGAAAAAGTCCGTTGGAAAAGGTCCGTTTGCCCATCTCGGGCGGGAGCGATCCGACCTGCGACCTGCTTCCTCGAGGGCACCACCGGAAGTCCAATGAGAACATCTTACCAAGCTGACAACTAATCAACTCCCAGTGAATCCCCTTATTCGAAACAACGTTGAATTTGTCAAAACTCTTTACGATTAGTTAACTGCACCTCTGGCTCCAAATCTTTCAAACGAGGATGTATTTCAAAGCATGACCACAGCAGTCAAACACACTGCAACCCAGGTTTTCTGCCCTGACTGCACCAAATAACTATACTGCACCAAATAACTATACTGCACCAAATAACTATACTGCACCAAATAACTATACTGCACCAAATAACTATACTGCACCAAATAACTAGACTACACCAAATAACTATACTGCACCAAATAACTATACTGCACCAAATAACTAGACTACACCAAATAACTATACTGCACCAAATAACTAGACTACAAAGCATCTGAAATCCCTACATTCATCAAAAGTGATGTTTTAATCAGAAAATTGCGCAGGAAAGTTCTGCATCTGACTTGGGAGAGTCAGTGATATTAGGATGCGTCTCCTTTTAGAGCGGGCTCAGAATGTTCTCTCTGCGAGGAACATAGGAAGATAGGACAGTACAGCACAGTACAGGCCCATCAGCCCACGACGTTGTGCCGACCGTTTACCCGAATCTAAGATCAACCTAACCTACACCCCTTCAATTTACTGCTGCCCATGTGCCTGTCTAAGAGTCGCTTAAATGTCCCTTATGAGTCTGACTCCACCACCTCTGCTGGCAGTGCATTCCACACACCCACCACTCTCTGTGTAAAGAACCTACCTCTGACATCTCCCCGAAACCTTCCTCCAATCACCTTAAAATTATGTCCCCTCGTGACCGCCATTTCCACCCTGGGGAAAAGTCTCTGGCTATCCACTCTATCCATGCCTCTCATCACCTTGTACACCTCTATCAAGTCACCTCTCTGCCTTTTCGCTCCAATGAGAAAAGCCCTAGCTCCCTCAACCTTTCTTCATAAGATATGCCCTCCAGTCCAGGCAGCATCCTGGTAAATCTCCACTGTACCTTCTCCAAAGCATTCACATTCTTCCTATAATGAGGCGACCAGAACTGGACACAATATTCGAAGTGTGGTCTAACCAGGGTTTTATAAAGCTGCAGCAAAACCTCACGGCTCTCAAACTCAATCCCCCTCTTCCTGAAAGCCACCACACCATACGCCTTCTTAACAACCCTATCAACCTGGGTGGCAACATTACTGCATTGGATCCCAACCCCCTGCCACAATAGTGTAAACCCTCCCCAACAGCACTAGCAATCCCCCCCCCCCCTCCCCCCCCGCCCACCCCACACAAAATCAGTTCCAGACCTGCCCAGGTGTAGACCGTCCGGTTTGTACTGATCCCTCTTCCCCCAGAACAGGTACCATCCCTCAGGAATTTGAATCCCTCCCTCTTGCACCTTCTCTCGAGCCACGCGTTCATCCTATTTACCCTGACATTCCTATTCTGACTGGTTTGTGGCACTGGTAACAATCCTGAGATTACCACCTTTGAGGTCCTACATTTTTGTTTAACTCCTAATTGGCGCAGGAGGGAGGGTTTCCGATTTTTGGGACATTGGAACCAGTTGTGGGGGAGGTGGGACAATTACAAATCGGACAGTCTACACCTCTGCAAGACTGCAACCAATGTCCGAGGGGGGTTGTTTGCTCGTGTTGTTGTAGAGGGCTTAAAATAACGGGGCCGGGGGGTGGAACCAATATAGGAAGTCGGTGGGCGATGAAGAGAGGATAGAAACAAAAGTCTGTAAGGAGAAAAGTGGAAGGTAGAGAAACAGATTGAACTGCATTTATTTCAGTGCAAGAGGCCTAACGGGCATGGCAGGTGAACTCAGGGCATGGATAGGTACATGGGACTGAGATATTAATGCTGTTACTGAAACTTGGCTAAAGGAGAGGCAGGACTCGCAGCTCAATGTTCTGAGGTACAGATGCAACAGGAAAGAGAGAACAGGAGGTAAGCGAGGAGGGGGAGTTGTGTTTTTGATTAGGGACAGTATCACAGCAGTACAGAGAGAGAATATATCCGAGGTTTCGCCCACTGAGCCTATAAGTGTTGAACTGAAATATAAGGGTGAGGACACTTTGGTAGGATTATACTATAGTTCCCAAATAGTCAGTGGGATATTGAGGAGCAAATAGGTAAAGAGATAACAGATACCTGCCAGAAAAACAGGGTAGTAATATTTGGGGACATTAACTCTCTCAACATTACCTGGGACAGCCACAGCACTAAGCGTTTGTACGGAGAGCAATTTGTCGAGTGTAATCAGAAACAATTCCACATTTAACATGTGGATGGCCCGACTGGAGAAGGAGCGAAACCTGACCTCCTCTTGGTGAATAAGGAAGGACAGGCGACGGAATGTTAGTGAGGGATCACTTTGGTACAAGTGACCATAATTCCAAGCGTTTTAAGATAGCGATGGAGAATAATAGTTCCAGTGCAAAAGTTGCAATTCTAAATTGGGGCAAGGCCAATTGAGAGGGTATTAGGTGGGAACTTTCAAAAGGTAATTGGGGGTGCCTATTTGTAGGCAAGGGGACAGCTGGTAAGTGGGAATCTTTCAAAAATATATCAACTAGGGTTCAAGATGAGCACATTCCTCTGAGAGTTAAGGATAAAGCTCGGACAAGAAGGGAACCCAGGATGACTCGGGATATTGAGGCCCTGGTCAGAAGGAAGAAGGAGGCAAATGAACTGCATAGGCAGCTGGGATCAAATGGATCCCAGGTCCACCCACGTCGATGCTACCACCAACAAACCACAACAGCGCCTATACTTCCTCAGGAAACTAAGGAAATTCGGCACGTCCACATTGACTCTCACCAACTTTTACAGATGCACCACAGAAAGCATCCTATCGGGCTGCATCACAGCCTGGTATGGCAACTGCTCGGCCCAGAACCGTAAGAAACTTCAGAGAGTCGTGAACACCGCCCAGTCCATCACACGAACCTGCCTCCCATCCATTGACTCCATCTACACCTCCCGCTGCCTGGGGAAAGCGGGCAGCATAATCAAAGATCCCTCCCACCCGGCTTATTCACTCTTCCAACTTCTTCCATCAGGCAGGAGATACAGAAGTCTGAGAACACGCACGAACAGACTCAAAAACAGCTTCTTCCCCACTGACACCAGACTCCTAAATGACCCTCTTATGGACTGAGCTCATTAACACTACACCCTGTATGCTTCATCCGATGCCGGTGCTTATGTAGTTACATTGTACATGTTGTGTTGCCCTATTATGTATTTTCTTTTATTCCCATGTATTTAATGATTTTTTGAGCTGCTCGCAGAAAAATACTTTTCACTGTACCTCAGTACACATGACAATAAACAAATCCAATCCAATCCAAGAGGACACGGCTTGTCGGTGCAGAGTTACGAGAGAAATCAGGAGGGCAAAAAGATGATATGAGATTATCTTGGCAGATAAGGCAAAGGAAAATTCAAAGACCCTTTTCAGACACATAAACGCTAAAACGGTGACTTTGAGAGGGGACGGCCTCTTAAGGATAAACAAGATCATCTGTGTGCCGATCCACAAGGGATGGGAGAGGTCCTAAATGAATATTTCTCGTCAATAATTACAGTTGAGAAAGACACGAATATGAGGGAAATTGGGGAAATAAAAAGTGATGTCTTGAGGAGTGTACATATTGCAGAAAGGAGATGCTGGAGGTATTAAAGCGCATTAGGATAGATAGGGCAGCACGGTAACATTGTGCATAGCACAATTGCTTCACAGCTCCAGGGTCCCAGGTTCGATTCCAGCTTGGCTCACTGTCTGTGCGGAGTCTGCACATCCTCCCTGTGTGTGCGTGGGTTTCCTCCGGGTGCTCCGGTTTCCTCCCACAGTCCAAAGATGTGAAGGTTAGGTGGATTGGCCATGATAAATTGCCCCTTAGTGTCCAAAATTGTCCTTAGTGTTGGGTGGGGTTACTGGGTTATGGGGATAGTGTGGAGGTGTGGACCTTGGGTCGGGTGCTCTTTCCAAGAGCCAGTGCAGACTCGATGGGCCGAATGGCCTCCTTCTGCACTTTAAATTCTATGATGATAAATCCCAGTCACCTAATGAAATGTATCCCAGGACATTATGGGAGACTAGGGATGAAATTGCCAGCCCCTGAGATATTTGAACTATCGACAGCAGCAGGAGAGGTGTATGAAGATTGGAGGGTAGCAAACGTTGCGCTCTTGTTTCAGAAGGGCTGTCGGGATAAACCTGGGAAATACAGACAGGTTTGCCTTACTTCTGTCGTGGGTAAATTGTAAGACGGTATTATGCGGGACAGGCATTTAGGCAGGCAAGGGCTAATTATGGAAAGTTAGCATGGCTTTGTAAGGGGAAATTATGGCTCACCAATTTTGAGGTTTTTGAAGGGGCATCCAAGAACGTAGATGAGGGCAGTGCGGTTGGCGTTGTCTACATGGACTTTAGCAAGGCCTTTGACACAGTACCGCATGGTAGGTTGTTGCAAAAGTTTAAATCTCACGGAATCCAGGGTGAGGTAGCAATTGGATACAACATTGGCTCCGGAGACAAATGTTGGTTGTGGAAGGTTTTTATTCAAACTGGAGGCCTGTGACCAGCGGTGTGCCTCAGGAATCAGTGCTGGGCCTGCTGTTATTTGCTGTAAATAATAGTGATTTGGATGAGAATGTAGAAGTCATGGTTAGTAAGTTTGCTGATGGCACCAAGATTGGTGGCATGGTGGATAGTGAAGAAGTTTATAAAAGATTGCAACAGGATCTTGACTAATTGGGCCAGTGGGCCGATGAATGGCAGATGGAGTTTAATTTGGATAAATGTGAGGTGATGCATTTTGGTAGAACCTACTCAATTAACGGCAGGGAGCTGGGGAGAGGTAGTTACAAAACAAAGAGATCGCGGAGTACAAGTTCAAAGTTCCTTGAAGGTGGAGTCGCAGGTGGGCAGAGTGGTGAAGGAGGCATTCAGTGTGCTAGGTTTTATTGGTCAGAATATTGAATGCAGGAGTTGGGACGACTTGTTGAAGTTGTACAAGACATTGGTAAGATCACGCATGGGCCGTGTTCAGCTCTGGTCACCCTATTACAGAAAGGATATTGTTAAACGAGAAAGAGTGCAGAAGTTATTGACGAGGATGCTTCCAGGACTTGATGGTCTGAGCTACAAGGCGAGGCAGGATAGGCTTGGACTTTTTTCCTGGGACGTCGGAGGCTTAGGGGTAATCTTATAGAGGTCCTAAAATATTGAGGGGGATAGATAAGGTAGATAGTCAACATATTTTCACAAAGGTATAGGTGTCTAGAACTAGAAAGCATAGGTTTAAGCTGAGAGGGGAGAGATCCAATAGAGACCAGAGTGGCAGTGTCTTCACACAGAGGGTGGTGAGCATCTGGAATGGATTGATAGAGGTAGTGGCATGGACAAGCTGGGCTGAAGGACCTGTTTCCCTGCTGTAAACATCTATGGTTATGAGTGTATGCCACGATATTCACACAGAAACATCTGCAACCCCGAAAACAATAGCTATCTCCATAAATCCGCAGCACGGTAACATGATGTTTTGCACTTTCGGCTGTAAGCGCCAGGGACCCAGATTCAACTTCAACCTTGGGTGACAGTCTTTGTCGAATTTGCACATTATACACTTGCCTTCGTGCCTTTCCTCCGCAAGCTCTAGATTCCTCCCACCGCGCAAAGATGTACACGGCCGGTGAACTGGTCATGCTGGATTATTAATCAGAATCTTTATTGTCACAAGTAGGCTTACATTAACACTGCAAAGATGTTACTGTGAAAAGCCCCTAGTCACCACATTCCGGCGCCTGTTCGGGTACACAGAGGGAGGATTCAGAATGTCCAAGTTACCTAACAGCACGTCTTTCGGGACTAGTGGGAGGAAACCGGAGCACCGGGAGGAAACCCACGCAGACACGGGGAGAACGTGTGGAGTCCGCACAGACAGTGACTCAAGACGGGAATCAAACCTGGGACCCTGGTGCTCTGAAGCGGCAGTGCTAACCACTGTGCTACCGTGCTGCCAAAAGATTTGGTGGCTTAATGGGGTTAATGGAACAGGGCGGGGGAGTAGGCCAAAGCAGGGAGCTCATTCAGAGGGTCTGAGTATACTGGATGGGCTGAATGGTCTCCTTCTGCACTGTGGGGATTCTATGATTCTGACAGATTATTCCAGGCCCTGCACCACCGTCTATCTCTGCAAAAACCGTTCAGAAAATCTAACTTATTTACTCTGTTCGATCCTGTAACGCCCACAGCAATCATTCACTGTATAAACTGAAACAGTCACTGAAACTGTCATTATCCCTGTACCCCACCACCTGCTTTAATGTCCCTTATTCTTCATTATCCTCTACAAAACTATGCCAAAACCTTTCCCAGCCTTGATTATATGTTTACACTCACTGCAGCCCTCCCTATTTCTTTAACTCCCTGCAGCCATTCCAGCCTCCCTGTAAACTCCTTGGGACAATACAATATAACCAGATCACCTGGCTGCATATTGAACCCTCCCTATATGTGCATCAATTTTATACATCGACAACGATCTGTAAGTCCCTATAATGCCCAGTCCTTCCCCATATCCGTGACTTTCTCCAGCTCCCGTAAATATCCTGTCCCATGCAGCGAGATTGGTAGCCTTCCAAGGTCCTAATTGCTGCAATTTCCGATATCCTTCATACTCCCAGTTACGACAAGTGCCAATTCCCGCGACGGCCCTTGTCTGCTCCTGTAAATTGACTGAGGCCCTGGAATTCACTCTGTCATCGTTCCAGCATCCAGTAAAGTGACATCCGCCAATGTTTGCAACATTGAGCCCCCGACAGCATTCCAGGTCACTGAAAGGCCTTTAAATCTTTCTGTTTACGACCTCCCAGATTAACTGCATCTTGTTTAATTCCAGATAATGCTCCTTTCGGTAACTACCACGCAAACTATCAAGGTGTGAGTGGGTATAGGCATGGCAGATGCAGTGTAATGTGGATACATATGAGGTTATGCGCTTCGTTAGCAAAAAGAGGAAGGGTTTGCACTGAGTGCTGAATTTGGTGCATTTGAGTGCTATAGTAAGAGTTTGGTGACCAAGAGAGTATAAGGCTTCATTTTTATCTAAAGTTTAGTCTTTCTTTTATTTAGTTAATTAACTTAAAAGTTGCTGTTTGGTTTAGAAGAAGGTGAATTTTCAATAAGCTTTAAACAGGCTTCTCCTTGTAGGCACTTGCAGCTGGAGCTTGTTAATTAGTTAATTGGATTAGGCCAGTTTTCAGAGGCTAGATTCACTGTATAAAAGTGATCCCCTACAGTGCAGACTTTGTTTGCACTGAGTGCTGAATTTGGTGCTTTTTGAGTGCGATAGTGAGAGTTTGGTGACCGAGGGAGTGCTGGATTTGGTGCATTTTGAGTGCGATAGTGAGAGTTTGGTGACCGAGGGAGTGCTGAATTTGGTGCATTTTGAGTGCTATAGTGAGAGTTTGGTGACCGAGGGAGGTAGGTGAGGAGGGAGTAAGGTGCTGCTTTCATTTTGTTTCCGACATTTCCGCAAAGAGTGCGAAGAGAGCCAGGAGTTTACAGAAAGTGTAGCTGACTGGGAGCAGAGTCGGAGGGCGGAGATCTAGTTAGTTCACTGGGCAGCTATATTCTGTCAGGTAAGAGGGGATGGAGGCTAGGCCAGTTGCATGATCCTCCTGTAGGATGTGGGTGGTGAGGGATACCACCGGTGTCCCCGCTGACTATACCTGCGGGAAGTGCACCCAACTTCAGCTCCTCAAAGACCGTGTTAGGGAACTGGAGCTGAAGCTGGATGAACTTCGGATCATCCGGGAGGCAGAGGGGGTGATTGAGAAGAGTTACAAGGAGGTAACCACACCCAAGGTACAGGACAAGAATAGCTGGGTTACAGTCAGGGGGAAAAAAACAAACAGGCAGACAGTGCAGGGTTCCCTCGTGGCCGTTCCCCTTCAAAACAAGGAAACCCTTTTGGATGCTGTTGGGGGGGATGACCTACCGGGGGAAGGCCCTAGCGGCCAGGTCTCTGGCACTGAGTCTGGCTCTGGGGCTCAGAAGGGAAGGGGGGAGAATAGAAAAGCAATAGTTGTAGGAGATTCAATGGTTAGGGGAATAGATAGGAGATTCTGTGGTCGCGAGCGAGACTCCCGGAAGGTATGTTGCCTCCCGGGTGCCAGGGCCAGGGATGCCTCGGATCGTGTCTTCAGGATCCTAAAGGGGGAGGGGAGCAGCCAGAAGTCGTGGTGCACATTGGTACCAACGACATAGGTAGGAAAAGGGGTGTGGAGGTAATAAACAAGTTTAGGGAGTTAGGCTGGAAGTTAAAAGCCAGGACAGACAGAGTTGTCATCTCTGGTTTGTTGCCAGTGCCACGTGATAGCGAGGCTAGGAATAGGGAGAGAGTGCAGTTGAACACGTGGCTGCAGGAATGGTGTAGGAGGGAGGGCATCAGGTATTTGGATAATTGGAGCGCATTCTGGGGAAGGTGGGACCTGTACAAGCAGGACGGGTTGCATCTGAACCAGAGGGGCACCAATATCCTGGGAGGGAGGTTTTCTAGTACTCTTCGGGAGGGTTGAAACTAATTTGGCAGGGGAATGGGAACCGGATTTGTAGTCCAGCAACTAAGGTAGCCGATATTCAGGACGCCAAAGCATGTAGTGAGGCAGTGGGGAAGGGAACACTGACAAAGGAGAGTACTTGCAGGCACGGAGATGGGTTGAAGTGTGTATACTTCAACGCAAGAAGCATCAGGAATAAGGTGGGGGAACTTAAGGCATGGATCGGTACTTGGGACTATGATGTGGTGGCCATCACGGAAACTTGGATAGACGAGGGGCAGAAATGGTTGCTGGAGATCCCTGGTTATAGATGTTTCAATAAGATTAGGGAGGGTGGTAAAAGAGGTGGGGGGGTGGCATTATTACTTAGAGATAGTATAACAGCTGCAGAAAGGCAGTTCGAGGTGTATCACCCTATTGAGGTAGTATGGGTTGAAGTCAGAAATAGGAAAGGAGCAGTCACCTTGTTTGGAGTTTTCATAGGCCCCCCAATAGTAGCAGAGATGTGGAGGAACAGATTGGGAAACAGATTTTGGAAAGGTGCAGAAGTCATAGGGTAGTAGTCATGGGCGACTTTAACTTCCCAAATATTGAGTGGAAACTCTTTAGATCAAATAGTTTGGATGGGGTGGTGTTTGTGCAGTGTGTCCAGTATGCTTTTCTAACACAGTATGTAGATTGTCCGACCAGAGGAGGGGCAATATTGGATTTAGTACTGTGTAATGAACCAGGGCAAGTGATAGATTTGTTAGTGGGGGAGCATTTTGGAGATAGTGACCACAATTCTGTGACTTTCACTTTAGTAATGGAGAGGGGTAGGTACGTGCAACAGGGCAAGGTTTACAATTGGGGGAAGGGTAAATACGATGTTGTCAGACAAGAATTGAAGTGCATAAGTTGGGAACATAGGCTGTCAGGGAAGGACACAAGTGTAATGTGGAACTTGTTCAAGGAACAGGTGCTACGTGTCCTTGATACATATGTCCCTGTCAGGCAGGGAAGAGATGGTCGAGTGAGGGAACCATGGTTGACAAGAGAGGTTGAATGTCTTGTTAAGAGGAAAAAGGAGACTTATGTAAGGCTTAGGAAACAAGGTTCAGACAGGGCATTGGAGGGATACAAGATAGCCAGGAGGGAACTGAAGAAAGGGATTAGGAGAGCTAAAAGAGGGCATGAACAATCTTTGGCGGGTAGGATCAAGGAAAACCCCAAGGCCTTTTACACATATGTGAGAAATATGAGAATGACTAGAGCGAGGGTAGGTCCGATCAAGGACAGTAGCGGGAGATTGTGTATTGAGTCTGAAGAGATAGGAGAGGTCTTGAACGAGTACTTTTCTTCTGTATTTACAAATGAGGGGGGCGATATTGTTGGAGAGGACAGTGTGAAACAGATTGGTAAGCTCGCTGAAATACTTGTTAGGAAGGAAGATGTGTTGGGCATTTTGAAAAACCTGAGGATAGACAAGTCCCCCGGGCCTGACGGGATATATCCAAGGATTCTATGGGAAGCAAGAGATGAAATTGCAGAGCCGTTGGCAATGATCTTTTCGTCCTCACTGTCAACAGGGGTGGTACCAGGGGATTGGAGAGTGGGGAATGTCGTGCCCCTGTTCAAAAAAGGGACTAGGGATAACCCTGGGAATTACAGGCCAGTTAGTCTTACTTCGGTGGTAGGCAAAGTAATGGAAAGGGTACTGAAGGATAGGATTTCTGAGCATCTGGAAAGACACTGCTTGATTAGGGATAGTCAGCACGGATTTGTGAGGGGTAGGTCTTGCCTTACAAGTCTTATTGAATTCTTTGAGGAGGTGACCAAGCATGTGGACGAAGGTAAAGCAATGGATGTAGTGTACATGGATTTTAGTAAGGCATTTGATAAGGTTCCCCATGGTAGGCTTCTGCAGAAAGTAAGGAGGCATGGGATAGTGGGAAATTTGGCCAATTGGATAACGAACTGGCTAACCGATAGAAGTCAGAGAGTGGTGGTGGATGGGAAATATTCAGCCTGGATCCCAGTTACCAGTGGCGTACCGCAGGGATCAGTTCTGGGTCCTCTGCTGTTTGTGATTTTCATTAATGACTTGGTTGAGGGAGTTGAAGGGTGGGTCAGTAAATTTGCAGATGATACGAAGATTGGTGGAGTTGTGGATAGTGAGGAGGGCTGTTGTCGGCTGCAAAGAGACATAGATAGGATGCAGAGCTGGGCTGAGAAGTGGCAGATGGAGTTTAACCCTGAAAAGTGTGAGGTTGTCCATTTTGGAAGGACAAATATGAATGCGGAATACTGGGTTAACGGTAGAGTTCTTGGCAATGTGGAGGAGCAGAGAGATCTTGGGGTCTATGTTCATACATCTTTGAAAGTTGCCACTCAAGTGGATAGAGCTGTGAAGAAGGCCTATGGTGTGCTCGCGTTCATTAACAGAGGGATTGAATTTAAGAGCCGTGAGGTGATGATGCAGCTGTACAAAACTTTGGTAAGGCCACATTTGGAGTACTGTGTACAGTTCTGGTCGCCTCATTTTAGGAAGGATGTGGAAGCTTTGGAAAAGGTGCAAAGAAGATTTACCAGGATGTTGCCTGGAATGGAGAGTAGGTCTTACGAGGAAAGGTTGAGGGTGCTAGGCCTTTTCTCATTAGAACGGAGAAGGATGAGGGGCGACTTGATAGAGGTTTATAAGATGATCAGGGGAATAGATAGAGTAGACAGTCAGAGACTTTTTCCCCGAGTGGAACAAACCATTACAAGGGGACATAAATTTAAGGTGAAAGGTGGAAGATATAGGAGGGATATCAGAGGTAGGTTCTTTACCCAGAGAGTAGTGGGGGCATGGAATGCACTGCCTGTGGAAGTAGTTGAGTCGGAAACATTAGGGACCTTCAAGCAGCTATTGGATAGGTACATGGATTACGGTAAAATGATATAGTGTAGATTTATTTGTTCTTAAGGGCAGCACGGTAGCATTGTGGATAGCACAATGCTTCACAGCTCCAGGGTCCCAGGTTCGATTCCGGCTTGGGTCACTGTCTGTGCGGAGTCTGCACGTCCTCCCCGTGTCTGCGTGGGTTTCCTCCGGGTGCTCCGGTTTCCTCCCACAGTCCAAAGATGTGCAGGTTAGGTGAATTGGCCAATGATAAATTGCCCTTAATGTCCAAAATTGCCCTTGGTGTTGGGTGGAGGTGTTGAGTTTGGGTGGGGTGCTCTTTCCGGGTGCCGGTGCGGACTCGGGGGGCCGAGTGGCCTCCTTCTGCACTGGAAATTCAATGATAATCTATGATTAATCTAGGGCAAAGGTTCGGCACAACATCGTGAGCCGAAGGGCCTGTTCTGTGCTGTATTTTCTATGTTCTATGTTCTAGATTATATTGGAAGGGTGTAAATTGAGAGAGGTGGATTCTCAGCGAGACCTTGGTGTCCTCGTGCATCAGTCGCTGAAAGTAAGCGCGCAGGTACAGCCGGCAGTAAAGAAGGCAAATGGTAAGTTGAAATGAAAAATGAAATTAAAATCACTTTTTTATCACAAGTAGGTTTCAAATGAAGTTAATGTAAAAAGCCCCTTGTCGCCACATTCCGACGCCGGTCCAGGGAGGCTGGTACAGGAATTAAACCCACGCTGCTCGCCTGACATGGTCAGCTTTAAAAGCCAGTTATTTAGCCCTGCGATAAACCAGCCCCAGCTGGCCTTCGTAATGCGAGGATTTGAGTTTAGGAATAGAGATGCCTCCTACATTTATATAGGACAATGGTGAGGCCATAGCTGGCGTGCTGTGGGCAGTTTTGGTGTCCTTATCTGAGGAAGCATGTTCTTCCTCTGGACGGAGTGCGGCGAAGGTTTAACGGGCTAATTCCTGGGTTGGCTGGACTGTCAGATGAGGTGAGACGAATTCTATTCGGAGACTATTGATTGGAGTTTTGGCGATTGAGAGGGCATCTCACAGAAACTTACAAAATTCGAACAAAATTAGGCAGGGTACATTCGGAAAGAATGATGCCGATGGTGGGAGAAGACCAGAACTAGGGGTCATTGTTTGAGGATAATGTGTAAACCTTTCAGGACTGAGAGGCTATGTTGTGCAGGACGCAGCACACCACAATGATGCGGCCGACCCTATCTGACCGATACTGGAGGGCGCCCCCAGAGAGGTCCAGGCACCTGAAACGCATCTTCAGCACACCAAAGCACCTCTCTATCACTCCCCTTGTCGCTACATGGGCATCATTGTAGCGGTTCTCCGCCTCATTGCGTGGCCTCCGTATAGGCGTCACCAGCCACGATCGCAATGGGTAGCCCCTGTCGCCCAGCAACCAGCCCCTCAGCCGGGGATGGCGTCCCTCGTACATGCCTTGGATACTTGTGGGGGGTACGACTTACCAGGGGTAAGCCATAGTGTACGGGCCTCTGGCACGGAGTCTGTCCCTGTTGCTCAGAAGGGAAGGGGGGAGAGGAGCAGAGCATTAGTAATTGGGGACTCGATAGTCAGGGGCACAGATAGGAGATTTTGTGGGCGCATGAGAGACTCACGTTTGGTATGTTGCCTCCCAGGTGCAAGGGTACGTGATGTCTCGGATCGTGTTTTCCGGGTCCTTAAGGGAGAGGGGGAGCAGCCCCAAGTCGTGGTCCACGCAGGCACTAACGACAGAGGTAGGAAAGGGGACAAGGATGTCAGGCAGGCTTTCAGGGAGCTAGGATGGAAGCTCAGAACTAGAACAAACAGAGTTATTATCTCTGGGTTGTTGCCCGTGCCACGTGATAGTGAGATGAGGAATAGGGAGAGAGAGCATTTAAACACATGGCTACAGGGATGGTGCAGGTGGGAGGGATTCAGATTTCTGGATAACTGGGGCTCTTTCTGGGGAAGGTGGGACCTCTACAGACAGGATGGTCTACATCTGAACCTGAGGGGCACAAATATCCTGGGGGGGAGATTTGTTAGTGCTCTTTGGGGGGGTTTAAACTAATGCAGCAGGGGCATGGGAACCTGGATTGTAGTTTTAGGGTACGAGAGATTGAGAGTAAGAGGTCAGGAGCACAGAATTGACTGTAAGCTCAGAGAAGGAGGCAAAAGAGGGGGAGGTGTGGCGCTGTTAGTCAAGAGCAATATTACGGTGGAGGAGAGGATGCTAGATGGGGACTCATCTTCCGAGGTTGTATGGGCTGAGGTTAGAAACAGGAAAGGAGAGGTCACCCTGTTGGGAGTCTTCTATAGGCCTCCAAATAGTTCTAGGGATGTAGAGGAAAGGATGGCGAGGATGATCCTGGATAAGAGCGAAAGTAACAGGGTAGTTACTATGGGAGACTTTAACTTTCCAAATATTGACTGGAAAAGATATAGTTTGAGTACATTAGATGGGTCGTTTTTTGTACAGTGTGTGCAGGAGGGTTTCCTGACACAATATGTTGACAGGCCAACAAGAGGCGAGGCCACGTTGGATTTGGTTTTGAGTAATGAACCAGGCCAGGTGTTGGATTTGGAGGTAGGAGAGCATTTTGGTGACAGTGACCACAATTCGGTGACGTTTACGTTAATGATGGAAAGGGATAAGTATACACCGCAGGGCAAGAGTTATAGCTCGGGGAAGGGCAATTATGATGCCATTAGACGTGACTTGGGGGGGATAAGGTGGAGAAGTAGGCTGCAAGTGTTGGGCACACTGGATAAGTGGAGCTTGTTCAAGGATCAGCTACTGCGTGTTCTTGATAAGTATGTACCGGTCAGGCAGGGAGGAAGGCGTAGAGCAAGGGAACCGTGGTTTACCAAAGAAGTGGAATCTCTTGTTAAGAGGAAGAAGGAGGCCTATGTGAAGATGAGGTGTGAAGTTTCAGTTGGGGCGATGGATAGTTTCAAGGTAGCGAGGAAGGATCTAAAGAGAGAGCTAAGACGAGAAAGGAGGGGACATGAGAAGTATTTGGCAGGTAGGATCAAGGAAAACCCAAAAGCTTTCGAGAGGTATGTCTGGAATAAGCGAATGACTAGGGAAAGAGTAGGACCAGTCAAGGACAGGGATGGGAAGTTGTGTGTGGAGTCTGAAGAGATAGGAGCGATACTAAATGAATATTTTTCGTCAGTATTCACTCAGGAAAAAGATAATGTTGTGGAGGAGAATGCTGAGACCCAGGCTATTAGAATAGATGGCATTGAGATACGTAGGGAAGAGGTGTTGGCAATTCTGGACAGGCTGAAAATAGATAAGTCCCCGGGACCTGATGGGATTTATCCTAGGATTCTCTGGGAGGCCAGGGAAGAGATTGCTGGACCTTTGGCTTTGATTTTTATGTCATCATTGGCTACAGGAATAGTGCCAGAGGATTGGAGGATAGCAAATGTGGTCCCTTTGTTCAAAAAGGGGAGCAGAGACAACCCCGGCAACTATAGACCGGTGAGCCTCACGTCTGTAGTGGGTAAAGTCTTGGAGGGGATTATAAGAGACAAGATTTATAATCATCTAGATAGGAATGATATGATCAGGGATAGTCAGCATGGCTTTGTGAAGGGTAGGTCATGCCTCACAAACCTTATCGAGTTCTTTGAGAAGGTGACTGAACAGGTAGACGAGGGTAGAGAAGTTGATGTGGTGTATATGGATTTCAGTAAATCAAGAACAAAGAACAAAGAACAAAGAAATGTACAGCACAGGAACAGGCCCTTCGGCCCTCCAAGCCCGTGCCGACCATACTGCCCGACTAAACTACAATCTTCCACACTTCCTGGGTCTGTATCCTTCTATTCCCATCCTATTCATATATTTGTCAAGATGCCCCTTAAATGTCCCTATCGTCCCTGCTTCCACTACCTCCTCCGGTAGTGAGTTCCAGGCACCCACTACCCTCTGCGTAAAAAACTTGCCTCGTACATCTACTCTAAACTTTGCCCCTCTCACCTTAAACCTATGCCCCCTAGTAATTGACCCCTCTACCCTGGGGAAAAGCCTCTGACTATCCACTCTGTCTATGCCCCTCATAATTTTGTATACCTCTATCAGGTCGCCCCTCAACCTCCTTCGTTCCAGTGTGAACAAACCGAGTTTATTCAATCGCTCCTCATAGCTTATGCCCTCCATACCAGGCAACATTCTGGTAAATCTCTTCTGCACCCTCTCTAAAGCCTCCACATCCTTCTGGTAGTGTGGCGACCAGAATTGAACACTATACTCCAAGTGTGGCCTAACTAAGGTTCTATACAGCTGCAACATGACTTGCCAATTCTTCTACTCAATGCCCCGGCTAATGAAGGCAAGCATGCCGTATGCCTTCTTGACTACCTTCTCCACCTGTGTTGCCCCTTTCAATGACCTGTGGACCTGTACTCCTAGATCTCTTTGACTTTCAATACTCTTGAGGGTTCTACCATTCACTGTATATTCCCTACCTGCATTAGCCCTTCCAAAATGCATTACCTCACATTTGTCTGGATTAAACTCCATCTGCCATCTCTCCGCCCAAGTCTCCAGACAATCTAAATCCTGCTGTATCCTCCGACAGTCCTTATCGCTATCCGCAATTCCACCAACCTTTGTGTCGTCTGCAAACTTACTAATCAGACCAGTTACATTTTCCTCCAAATCATTTATATCTCCTACAAAGAGCAAAGGTCCCAGCACTGATCCCTGCGGAACACCACTGGTCACAGCCCTCCAATTAGAAAAGCATCCCTCCATTGCTACCCTCTGCCTTCTATGGCCTAGCCAGTTCTGTATCCACCTTGCCAGCTCACCCCTGATCCCGTGTGACTTCACCTTTTGTACTAGTCTACCATGAGGGACCTTGTCAAAGGCCTTACTGAAGTCCATATAGACAACATCTACTGCCCTACCTGCATCAATCATCTTAGTGACCTCCTCGAAAAACTCTATCAAGTTAGTGAGACACGACCTCCCCTTCACAAAACCGTGCTGCCTCTCACTAATACGTCCATTTGCTTCCAAATGGGAGTAGATCCTGTCTCGAAGAATTCTCTCCAGTAATTTCCCTACCACTGAAGTAAGGCTCACCGGCCTGTAGTTCCCGGGATTATCCTTGCTACCCTTCTTAAACAGAGGAACAACATTGGCTATTCTCCAGTCCTCCGGGACATCCCCTGAAGACAGCGAGGATCCAAAGATTTCTGTAAAGCGTTTGATAAGGTTCCCCACGGTAGGCTATTGCAGAAAATACGGAGGCTGGGGATTGAGGAAGATTTAGAGATGTGGATCAGAAATTGGCTAGCTGGTGGTGGTGGTTGATGGGAAATGTTCAGAATGGAGTTCAGTTACAAGTGGCGTACCACAAGGATCTGTTCTGGGGCCATTGCTGTTTGTCATTTTTATCAATGACCTAGAGGAAGGCGCAGAAGGGTGGGTGAGTAAATTTGCAGATGATACTAAAGTCGGTGGTGTTGTCGACAGTGTGGAAGGATGTAGCAGGTTACAGAGGGATATAGATAAGCTGCAGAGCTGGGCTGAGAGGTGGCAAATGGAGTTTAATGTAGAGAAGTGTGAGGTGATTCACTTTGGAAGGAATAACAGGAATGCGGAATATTTGGCTAATGGTAAAGTTCTTGGAAGTGTGGATGAGCAGAGGGATCTAGGTGTCCACGTACATAGATCCCTGAAAGTTGCCACCCAGGTTGATAGGGTTGCGAAGAAGGCCTATGGAGTGTTGGCCTTTCTTGGTAGAGGGATTGAGTTCCGGAGTCAGGAGCACTCCCCGGCACAGACCCCCCCCATCCTTCTCCCCGGCACGGACCCCCCCATATTCCTCCCCGGCACGGACCCCCCCCCATCCCCCTCCCCGGCACGGACCCCCCCATCCTCCTCCCCGGCACGGAACCCCATCCCCCTCCTCGGCCCTCCCGGGCACGGACACCCCCATCCTCCTCCCAGGCACGGACAACCCCCCCATCCCCCTCCCCGGCACGGACCCCCCCCATCCTCCTCCCCGGCACGGATCCCCCCCCATTCCCCTCCCCGGCACGGACCCCCCCCCATCCCCCTCCCCGGCCCTCCCCGGCACGGACCTACCCCCCCCTTTCCTCCTCCCCGGCACGGACCGCCCCCTCCCGGCACTCCCACGGAGCCCAGCCCACTCTAACCACCCCCCAGGCCGTCACTCACCTCCACGCTGGTTGGCGTGACCCTGGAGCACAGGGTCACGCCGATTAAAAGGAGGTTTAATTCACGTTGACGTGAACGGTCATCACGTCGACGGGACTTCGGCCCATCCGGAAGGGAGAATATCGGCAGGCCGAAAATCGCTGCCTTGCGCAGACCCGTGCCATTCTCCGACGGCAGCGGCGACATTAACGCCCCGCCGACTTTTCTCCCTTCAGAGACTTCGGCAACCGGCGGGGGCGGGATTCACGGCGGCCAACGGCCATTCTCCGACCCGCTGGGGGGTCGGAGAACGGCGCCCCTCATTTTGCACTTCTCTGGCGCGAAGAAATGCCGATGAATTTATGTTTGGTCCTTTGCTCAGGATACTGAACTGCCTTCGGACATCGAAAAAAACGCAATGTTTACCATTGCGGTTCTGTGACAGTTAATATTCGAGGTCTGTTCTTGAGAAAATGTCTGGGGCGTCATTCTCCGACCCCCCAGCGGGTCGGAGAATGGCCGTTGGCCGCCGTGAATCCCGCCCCCGCCGGTTGCCGAAGTCTCTGAAGGGAGAAAAGTCGGCGGGGCGTTAATGTCGCCGCTGCCGCGGAGAATGTCACGGGTCTGCGCAAGGCAGCCGATTTTGGGCCTGCCGATATTCTCCCTTCCGGATGGGCCGAAGTCCCGTCGACGTGATGACCGTTCACGTCGACGTAAATTAAACCTCCTTTTCATCGGCGTGACCCTGTGCTCCAGGTTCACGCCGACCAGCGTGGAGGTGAGTGACGGCCTGGGGGGTTGGCCGCTGGGCAGGCGATGGCGTGGCCGCAGTCTGAATGTGTGGGGAGAGGTGTGTCTCGGGTTGTGTGTGTGTGTGTGCGGCGGGGGGGTGGTTAGAGTGGGCTGGGCTCCGGGGGAGTGCCGGGAGGGGGGTCCGTGCCGGGGAGGAGGATGGGGGGACCGTGCCGGGGAGGAGGATGGGGGGTGGGGGGGGGGTCCGTGCCAGGGAGGAGGATGGGGGGTGTCCGTGCCGGGGAGGGGGATGGGGGGGTCCGTGCTGGGGAGGAGGATGGGGGGTGGGGGGGAGGGTCCGTGCCGGGGAGGAGGATGGGGGTTGGGGGGAGGGTCCGTGCCGGGTAGGTGGATGGGGGGTGGGGGCGGTGGTCCCTGCCAGGGAGGAGGATGGGGGGGTCCGTGCCGGGGAGGAGGATGGGGGGTCCGTGCCGGGGAGGAGGATGGGGGGTGGGGGGGGGTCCGTGCCGGGGAGGAGGATGGGGGGTCCGTGCCGGGGAGGAGGATGGGGGGGTGGGGGGGGGGTCCGTGCCGGGGAGGAGGAGGGGGGGGGGTCCGTGCCGGGAGGGGGATGGGGGTTGGGGGGAGGGTCCGTGCCGGGTAGGTGGATGGGGGGTGGGGGCGGTGGTCCCTGCCAGGAAGGAGGATGGGGGGGTCCGTGCCGGGGAGGAGGATGGGGGGTCCGTGCCGGGGAGGAGGATGGGGGGTGGGGGGGGGGTCCGTGCCGGGGACGAGGATGGGGGGGTGGAGGGGGGGGGTCCGTGCCGGGGAGGAGGATGGGGGGTCCGTGCCGGGGAGGAGGATGGGGGGTCCGTGCCGGGGAGGAGGATGGGGGGTGGGGGGGGGTCCGTGCCGGGGAGGAGGATGGGGGGGTGGAGGGGGGGGTCCGTGCCGGGGAGGAGGAGGGGGGGGGGTCCGTGCCGGGAGGGGGATGGGGGGGTCCGTGCCGGGGAGGAGGATGGGGGTGGGGGGGGAGAGTCCGTGCCGGGGAGGAGGATGGGGGGTGGGGGCGGTGGTCCCTGCCAGGGAGGAGGATGGGGGGGTCCGTGCCGGGGAGGAGGATGGGGGGTGGGGGGGGGGTCCGTGCCGGGGAGGAGGATGGGGGGTCCGTGCCGGGTAGGTGGATGGGGGGTGGGGGCGGTGGTCCCTGCCAGGGAGGAGGATGGTGGGGTCCGTGCCAGGGAGGAGGATGGGGGGTCCGTGCCGGGGAGGAGGATGGGGGGTGGGGGGGGTCCGTGCCGGTGAGGAGGATGGGGGGGGGGGGTCCGTGCCGGGAGGGGGATGGGGGGGTCCATGCCGGGGAGGAGGATGGGGGTGGGGGGGGAGGGTCCGTGCCGGGGAGGAGGATGGGGGGTCCGTGCCGGGGAGGAGGATGGGGGGTCCGTGCCGGGTAGGTGGATGGGGGGTGGGGGCGGTGGTCCCTGCCCGGGAGGAGGATGGGGGGGTCCGTGCCGGGGAGGAGGATGGGGGGGGGGTCCGTGCCGGGAGGGGGATGGGGGGGTCCGTGCCGGGGAGGAGGATGGGGGTGGGGGGGGTAGGGTCCGTGCCGGGGAGGAGGATGGGGGGTCCGTGCCGGGGAGGAGGATGGGGGGGTCCGTGCCGGGGAGGAGGATGGGGGTGGGGGGGGAGGTTCCGTGCCGGGGAGGAGGATGGGGGGTCCGTGCCGGGGAGGAGGATGGGGGTGGGGGCGGAGGGTCCGTGCCGGGGAGGAGGATGGGGGTGGGGGGGGGAGGGTCCGTGCCAGGGAGGAGGATGGGGGGTCCGTGCCGGGGAGGAGGATGGGGTGGTCCGTGCCGGGGAGGTGGATGGTGGTTTGGGGCGGTGGTCCGTGCCGGGGAGGAGGATGGGGGGTGGGGGGGTCCGTGCCGGGGAGGAGGATGGGGGGGTCCGTGCCGGGGAGGAGGATGGGGGGGTCCGTGCCGGGGTGGGTGATGGGAGGGCAAGTGAGTTGGTCCACCTGGCCAGGTGCCAGCCTCCAACAGTTGGACCAATGCGGTCCATGCCACCTGGCTGGGGGGAGGAGGGGATATGGGCAATGATGACATGTCGTCGTTCCCCCCTCCCCCCACCAGGCCGTCATGTTTTCCGATCATCCAGCGATGTTGGCCGCCGTGGCGGCAGCCGCTAATGTCCATGTTGCCCTGGATGAGGAGGAGGAGGAGGAGGAGGAGGAGCGTGCCAGAGAGGCGGCGCAGGCTGCCGCAGAGGGGCAGGCGGCAGCCGCCCAGGCTGGAGGGACACCTGACCGACAGGACGAGGAGGGGGAGGAGGACGTCGCGGCCCCACGGCAACGGAGGCACCCGAGGGCGCCCCGTGTGTACCGGCCCCGGCAGTCATACCAGGACCTCACAGACCGGGAATGCAGGAGGAGACTTCGGATGAGGCGGGAAACCGTGGCACACATCTGCCACCTGCTGGCACACCTGTCACCGCGTGGCACTGGCGGGGGACACCCTCTCCCCGTGTCCGTCAAGGTTACAGTGGCCCTGAACTTTTATGCAACGGGGTCATTCCAGGCACCGAGTGGGGGCCTGTCCGGCATATCGCAGACATCGGTGCACCTGTGCATCCGGGCAGTGACAGATGCCCTATATGCCATGGCGCACCACTACATCCGCTTCCCTGTGGACCGGGCCAGCAAGATGCCCGGGCCGTGGGCGTCTCTGCCATGGCTGGGTTCCCCATGGTCCAGGGCGCGATTGATGGGATGCACGTCGCCGCGCGGCCACCTGCAGATAACAGGGCCGTGTTCACCAGTAGGAAGGGGACCTATTCGATGAACGCACAGGTGGTCTGCGACCACCGCATGATGATCCTGCAAGTCTGCGCCAGTTACTCAGGCAGTGTGCACGACTCATACGTGTTGTCGCGGTCATCCATCCTCAGCATGTACGAGGGACGCCATCCCCGGCTGAGGGGCTGGTTGCTGGGCGACAGGGGCTACCCATTGCGATCGTGGCTGATGACGCCTATACGGAGGCCACGCAATGAGGCGGAGAACCGCTACAATGATGCCCATGTAGCGACAAGGGGAGTGATAGAGAGGTGCTTTGGTGTGCTGAAGATGCGTTTCAGGTGCCTGGACCTCTCTGGGGGCGCCCCCCAGAATCGGTCAGATAGGGTCGGCCGCATCATTGTGGTGTGCTGCGTCCTGCACAATATAGCCCAGCAGAGGGGCGATGTGCCGCAGGCAGAGGAGGGCGGAGTGGAGGAGCAGCAGGAAGAGGCGCAGTCCTCCCCAGATGAGGCGGGTCAGGGCAGACGGGCTAGACACAGGCGGGTGGCTGCCACCGTTACCGGCTGGCCCAGCGGGCACGGGACAGACTGATAGACGCCCGCTTCACTCACTCGATGGGCGTGGGAATCGGGTAGTATGGCCACAGACCGCACACCATGGCAACAGCCGACCACCCACACCCCCCACCCATCCACCCACCCAGCACCCTCACCCCCCTCCCCAACCCCACCCACCCCACCCGCATGCACACCGCACCCCCCCCCCCCATTGCCGATCCACCTGCGGCACAACGGGCCGGGCTCACACAGTTGCGGGTGGACGCGTGTCTATTGCAGGCCATGGAGGATGATGACAACCCGCCCTGCGGTGAGCTCCTGGCTCCACATCGTTGGACTATGTCTGACCCATGGCCACAGTACCACCATCCACCCGGACCATCCCTGCATGCAGCTGTGACACTGCAGCGCACGGTCCCGTCCTCTGCCCGGGGGATGTTGATGGCGGCCCAGGGGGAAGGGGGCAGACTCACCTGGGGCTGAGGTAAGACCACCCCTCACACACACACTTGCGCTCAACGTACATGACACCCCCGCACGCTTTGGACAGACCACAAAGGCAGCTTCTGTAGGTGTAACATTGACTTTAATAACCAAAGGAGTTCATGCACGTGCCCTAGCCCCTAAAACTCATCTGTGCCCTACACCCGTGCCAACTTACTCAGTGTCTAATTGTTTGGCCTTACGGGCCCTTTGACTACGGCTACGTGGTTCCCCAGACGGTACAGCAGAACTGGAGGTGGACTCCTGTGATTCCTGCCCTCTGACACGGGATCCCTTTGGCGGCCGTTTCCTGGGGCGTCCTGGCCTAGATGGGCCAGGCTGCGGCCCAGGCGACTGGGATGGCGAGCTGCCAGCCTTTCCTGCCCGTTGCCCACCCGATGCACCTGGGACGGAAGGGGGGGAGTCCGAGGTGTTGCGGTGTTCCCGGACCTCCCCTACAGGGGGACCCGGGACGGACCACACCACCTCCTCCTCCCTCGGGGTGCCCGATGGCCCCCAGGCCTCTACATGGGTGGGGGATGTGAACGGACTGGCCATCCGACGCCCCCCCCGACATCTGGCGCTGCCAGTCCTGGAAGCCCGTGCTGGTGTCGACAGGGGACTGCAGGTTTGCAGCCATGGAGCCCAGGGGGTTGGCAAATCCTGTCTGTGACAGTGCGACGCCGGCTCGCACATGGCCACTGGCGCCGATGCCCTCAGCGATGGCCTGCTGAGACTGGGCCATGGCCTGCAGAAACTGGGCCATGGCCTGCAGAGACTGGGCTATGGCCTGCTGAGACTGGGCCATGGTGTTGAGCACCTCTGCCATCTGGCGCTGGCACTGGCTCATGGCCTCCTGTGAGAGGGCAGCCGTGTCCTGGGCCACAGACGCCGCCTGCATGGAATGCCGCAGGCCTCGCAAACCGTTCCCCATGTCTGACACCGTCGCACCCATTGCCTCCACCGCGGACGCCACCCACGCGGTGTCGGCCTGGGTAGCACGCATGACCGGCACCACTCCCAGCTCCTGGACGCGGGTGGACTCCTCCACCTGCGACTGCAGCCGCCGCAAGCCGGCCGTCACCCTCTTCGCTCGTCTCCGGGTCGGTGGTTGCATCGGATCTAAGTGTGGGTGTGGTAACTCCAGGAACCCGGGATCCATCCGGGCGGCAGATGTTCGCTTGGGCTGGACTGCCCTCCGACCGCCCGCCCCCTCTGCTGCTCCTACCTCCACCTGCTGTACCGGGACGGCTGTGTTGTGTGCACCAGTGAGTGTACCAGACGCCTCATCACTAAAGTGCCCAACCGTGGTGAGTGTTTCTGCGATGGTGGAGGGTGTTGGTGACAGCAGTGGCGTTGTGTCGTGCTCTTCGTCCCACTCTGAGTCCATGGCACTTTGGGGTGGGGGTTCGTCTCCAACCATCCACTCTGAGTCACTGTCCGGTATTTCGTCTTCTTGGGTAGTGCTGTCCCGGGTAGGGGTGTCCTGGGCAGTGCTGTCCCGGGTAGTGGTGTCCTGGGTAGTGGTGTCCTGGGTAGTGCTGTCCCGGGTAGGGGTGTCCTGGGTAGTGGTGTCCTGGGTAGTGGTGTCCTGGGTAGTGGTGTCCTGGCTCGGATGTGACGGGGGCCTGTGGCTGCCCCCCTCGTCGCTGGGTCATCGCTCCCGCACGTGACGGGGGTGTCGTCTCCCTGTTGCTCCAGGTCTCTCGTCTCCCGTGGTCTCCGAGGGGCATCCTGCAGGCGGTCTGCATCTGCGGGGATGGGTGCCTGGACGATTGGTCCTGCGATACACAATGAAGCATGCATGGTTAGACACGCAGGCAGTGATCAGGTGATATGGGGGAGGGGGGCTATGGGGACGGGCTGTCGGTGGCTCACTTGCTAGTACGCCCCCGACCTCTGCATCAGAAACCTCCCGGTCGTCAGGTCCGCCAGCCAGTTCCAGGGCCCTTTCCTCGTGTACGGTCAGTGGCCTCTCATCAGCGGGCCCTCCTCCAGTCCTCACATGCTCCCTATTGTTGTGTGCGCGCTTCTCCTGTAGCGGGGGGGGGGGGTGAGTGGGGGTGGTGACAGGGGTAAAAGGCAACAGTGTTATGCAGGTATATGAATGCACGCCATCGGTTGCGCGTGTATTGCAGAGGTTAAGGTTAGGGCTGGATTCACTTGGGGATATGGGGGAGAGGGGGATATGGGGGAGAGGGGGATATGGGGGAGGGGGGATATGGGGAGTGGGGATATGGGGGAGGGGGGATATGGGGGAGGGGGGATATGGGGGAGGGGGGATATGGGGGAGGGGGGATATGGGGAGGGGGGATATGGGGGATATGGGGAGGGGTGATATGGGGGAGGGGGGATATGGGGAGGGGGATATGGGGGAGGTGGTATATGGGGGAGGTGGTATATGGGGGATATGGGGGAGGGGGGATATGGGGAGGTGGGATATGGGGGAGAGGGGGATATGGGGGAGAGGGGGATATGGGGGAGGGGGGATATGGGGGAGGGGGGATATGGGGGAGGGGGGATATGGGGAGGGGGATATGGGGGAGGGGGGATATGGGGGAGGGGGGAAATTGGGGAGGGGGAATATGGGGGAGGGGGGATATGGGGAGGGGATATATGGGGGATATGGGGAGGGGGGATATGGGGGAGGGGGATATGGGGATATGGGGGAGGGGGGATATGGGCGAAGGGGGGATATGGGGGAGGGGGGATATGGGGAGGGGGGATATGGGGAGGGGGGATATGGGGAGGGGGGATATGGGGGAGGGGGGATATTGGGGAGGGGGGATATGGGGGAGGGGGGATATGGGGGAGGGGGGATATGGGGGAGGGGGGATATGGGGGAGGGGGGATATGGGGGAGGGGGGATATGGGGAGGGGGGATATTGGGGAGGGGGGATATGGGGGAGGGGGGATATGGGGGAGGGGGGATATGGGGAGGGGGGATATGGGGGAGGGGGGATATGGGGGAGGGGGGATATGGGCGAGGGGGGGATATGGGCGAGGGGGGATATGGGCGAGGGGGGGATATGGGGAGGGGGGATATGGGGAGGGGGATATGGGGATATGGGCGAGGGGGATATGGGCGAGGGGGGATATGGGGGAGGGGGGCTATGGGGAGGCTCACCCTGCCTGCTCTGACGAGGTCGTTCACCTTCTTGTGGCACTGGGTGCCTGTCCGTGGTGTTAGGGCCACAGCGGTGACGGCCTCTGCCACCTCCCTCCACAGACGCCGGCTGTGGCGTGGGGCAACTCTGCGGCCGTGCCCGGGATACAGGGCGTCCCTCCTCTGCTCCACAGCGTCCAGGAGCGCCTCAATGTCACGGGACTGGAACCTCGGGGCTGAGCGGCGGCCAGCCATCCAGTCAGCTGTTCCGGTCGGGTGTTCCGGTCGGGTGGGGGGGAGCAGCGCGGCCTTAGGAGCCGTCACGCCGTGCGGCGCGTATGACGCTGCACGGCGTGAACCACGTGCGCAAGCGCGGATCCCGTCACGTCGCTGCTAGCCCATTTCGGGCCGGAGACTTTTGACCCATTTTTCCGGCGTGACGCAAGTCGGATTTGCGCCGTTTTTTGCGCAGATCGGCGGACTTTGCGCCGATAACGGAGAATTTCGCCCCATGTTTCTTGTTTAAACAAGAGGAGGGTGGTGACAAAATGATGTCTGGTCGAGAACTCTTCCTCCACCCCTTTTCAAACCAGCAGAGAATTGTCCCGTGCTTGTTAATGCCTGGATTTGGTATGTCTCTCTTGTGGGGACCATGAATTTGGATTCAGTTGAATTGGTTTCTGGAGCAGGCGAGGAGCTGGGTTTGGGGTTCGCCCCTGTCCACACTCGGAGCTCTGGCTTTGTAATTCTGATAAAGTAATAAAAAAAAAGCCGAAGATGTATTTTTAATTGGAACTTACAAATCTTAATTTTTGAATTGTCAGATATATTTTATTAACCCACTCTGTCCCAAGCAGAATGGATCTTTGGTGTTTTACTTTACAAGTAACTGCAAGTGGACAATATTTACAGTAGCTTCAGGAATTTGAGTTGGTTGAGTTATTGTAAACTGGCTAATTAAACAGGCACAAGCCCGTCGGGGCCGGGTTCAAGCGCAACAGAATCAGGCGCGTACCCACGAGGAAACTAAATATGAAAAGGTTGCAAAACATGAGAACTACTAACCCCTGAATGACAGACGTGTTCGGCCCATACAGGAAAAGCTTTATACGGACAACACCGAACACCTGGGGACGACCAGGACACTTTTCCTTTAAATCTTTAGGTTAAACATTCAAAAAAGGCTGGAACGCCAGCAGCAGCTGTGGGGACACCTGGTGGCTCTTGGGATCTCAGAACAACCACAAGCACATTAGAGCGCAGGAACATCACTGATTTCACAACGGACACCGGATCAACGTGGCGATAGGAACTATGGTGCTTTATATAATTTTATTGATGAGATGTGCATCCCAGCAGCTAGAGGCTGGAACAATGATAGAACTTATCTTAATGCGTGGCTGCAGCTACATTCGGGGAAAGATGGGTTTACAAATTGTTTTTGTATTTCTCGTGGGTTCCGGTATTGTTTATAATATGAAATGAATATGTATCGTGTTTTAAGTAAGGTTGTTATGAAGCCAATGACACGGGTGCCACTAGATTTTGAGGGCATGACAACCCACACAGGGTTAAAAGAGGCATAATCAATGATGTAGTGACTTGACTCAACACAAAACTTCTGTGGTAAAGTCACCAGACATACAAAGGTTAAATGCGAAGGTGGAACAACTTACAGGAATAAGGAAGAGAATATTAGAGAGAGCAGAGAAAGGTCGAGCTAGCTTGGGGAAGAGGGCCTGGGTATACAATTGAATAGGACAACAGTGTTAGGGACACACACTGAGACAATCAACAATAATTAACAAACCCATCGACCGAGAAAGGGAGACAGCCGGAAGGCTCTGACAGGGTAGCTAGGCCACAACCTTGATCTGATCTAAATGGGGGAGATGCCTGATTGAATAGACAGCCTGCAACTGGCTAAGCTAGCCGAATGGCAAGGGACGCTGGACAACCGTACTCTGAGGTACCAGAGTATACTCAGCGATCCCCAACTGTAGAATGGACGAAATGACAGGGGTAGAGATGGTCCTGATGATCACTATCATCACACCAGACTCAGGGCCATACCCTCACAACGAACTGGAGGACATTGGAATCATACAGGCTAACCCCTCCCTCAGGTACTATCTCATCGAGACGTCTGCTATACGCAGGGATAATACATGGGATCTCCCTCACGTTGCCCCACCCGGTGGGACAGGGAGAGTTGGACGAATGTGGGTGAATCAGAACTCATGGTTGCGTCTCAGAGATTACACCTGCCTCCGTGCATTTTAAGTTTACGGAGGAAAATGAAATACTGCGTCTCTGCCACGGTAACCTCCTATTGCTATAACTTTTGCACCCCTTCGGCCCACCACCATCGGCCTAGCAAGGATCACTTGGGTTAGGATTATAACTAGCCAGAGATGGTCCCACATCTTGCAGAAACTCTGAGGGAACGAAGACTCAAGATCGGTCAATCAGTTAAGCTTTACCACCGGTTAATGAAAAATTCATGCTTTGAAAAACAAAAAGCAGACAGACACACACAGAGGAACTACTTCAGAGTGAAAGTTAGTGGCAGAGAGTGTGGCACCGTTAGATGAGCTGACTTGAAAACTGCGATGAATAACAACATTTAATGACAGACAGCAGAGTTAGTCAGGGAGGCAGGAATGATTGATATCAAGACATTAAATGTGACATATATGGGGTTGTTTGAGGGGTGATCTTTGAATCACATGCACGCAGAGGCGGATCTACTATGAAACTAATGAAGTTTAAGCTTCAGGGCCCCTAATCCCGGAGGGGCCCCCAAAGCGACTTTTGTCCACATTGCTTAAAACTTTTGGGTCTACTGTATGAGACGGGGTTTTTAAAAAATAATATTAATAATATAGTGTAATTCAATACAAAATAATAGTAAAAGTAAAAATTAAAAGGTTATTCAAGTATCATGTAGGCTAGCCGTAAACGAAAAAACGTTCAAATTAAGGGTGTTTCATTCTAAATATATTTAATATAAAATAATTATAAATAATTTAAAACACTATTAACATTTATGACAGAAATACAAACAGTCGATGACGTGTCGTAACAACAAAGGGGATCCGTTGAAAAGGCAATCACGATGCTAACGTGAATTTTCAACGTGATTGCACTCGTGATCGCGATCTAGACAAGAATCTTTTTCAATAAAGTGTTCATAAGGATACAATATTTTAATTACCCCGACTCAAAAATAAATGCTGTATTTAGAAAAGTAAGGTAAGTAATAAAGGTGAAATAGTGTTCGATTAGCCTAAGCCTATTGTTTTTATGAAGAGGTGAACGGAAGGTAGGCTCCGACCGCATAGCCTAGGCTAATACTATATTACAAGTATTTATGACAAAGTAATAAAAGGGTGAATTTGTGTTAAATTACAGGTGTTTATTGTGAAAAGTGTTCACATAATGGTAAAATTGGGTTCCATTACCTTAGCCTATGTGTTTTGGTGGCCTACTCTTGCCTAACTTAGTCTAGCCTAGTGTAGGCTAGCTTGAACATAGCCTAGTTTAGTCTATTTAGCTTATTTATTATAAATCTTTAAAAATGGTGCTTTACTTTCTGAGAAGGTTCTTTTTTAAAAAAAACCTTTCTCTGAAAGTAGACCTAAAAAAATGTCCTTTCAAAGCACGCGACAATACTCGCATGACTCAAATTTTTTGTTGTATATATTTCAACAATGCCAATGTTTGCGAGTCAGTAGCACAGTTATTGTAAAGGTGGAGTGTTGTGGGAAGGTGGCTGTTCTGCTGTGGCTAATGTAATTTTTCCCCCCTTTTTAACAGAGGTCAAGACCCTAGAGGAATAACAATGAGTTCATGAAAGTACTTAAGTGGATACCAAAAACGCAAACTCAATGAAATGCGATCTGATGAAATTTCTAAGTGTCAAAAACTAACAAACTATTTTGCAATGTCAAGTTTGTCAACACCTACAGTTGAAATAAGCCAAGCAAATACCATTGAAGCCAGTGATCGTGCACAAACCGTGGGAGCTCTTTCTAGCAATATCCAAACCCATGCATGAAGAATTGATAGAAATCATGGGAAAACATGTGCAAGGTGAAATTGTGAATCAAATCAACAACCTCGACACCAAATACTACTCTATTATTGTTGACTCTACGCCTGACCTGACACATGTTGACCAGCTGGTAATTGTGGTTCGATACTGCTATAATGGAAAACCCTGTGAGAGATTTTTAACATTTTTACCGATAGAAAACCATTCATCCACGATCTTGTTCAACAAAATACAACAAGTCCTGGGTGAACAGAAGCTTTCACTTGAAAGTATCCGTGGTCAGTCCTACGATAATGCACCTAACATGAAGGGCTCAGAGAAAGGGCTGCAAGCACTCTTTAAAAACATTAACAGGTACGCAGACTATGTACCATGTGCAGCCCATTCACTTAAACTTGTTGGAGAAAAGGCAGTGTCTACTCTACCTGAAGTTGTTGACTATTTTGGCATTTTGCAGGAGCTGTATGTTTTCTTTTCTGGATCTCCACGAAGATGGGGGATTTTAAACACACAGGGCAATCTACATTTTTCTCTAAAGAGCTTAAGTGTAACTAGATGGCCTGCACACTATGAAGCAGTCCGGGCAATTAAAAATGGATATCTGGGTATTTTACAAACTCTCAAACATATTTTTGAAGACTCAGAAGAGAAGCCTGAATGTAAACGAGATGCAAAGAATTTATACCACAAGTTGTTAAAGCTGGAATATGCTATTTTAACAGTTGTTTGGGAAGAAGTGCTGGATGTTTCAACTAAACAAGTAAGAAACGCCAAACCCCTGGTTTTGATGTATTTGAAGGTTATCTTCTGCTATCATCTTTGCTTTCATTTGTTAAAGAGCTCAGAGAAAATTCAGCCGATAGGATTACACACTGAATCAGACGCAAAAGATTTGTGTGACGATATCACCTCAAGTTATTCTGATGCTTCCAAACTCATAGTTACAAGGAAATTTTCAGATGGAACAAGTGGTATTATTTCTTTGAGAGGAGCTGACAAATTTAGGATAGAAGTTCTATATCAACTCTATGACTGCTGATAATCCAGTTACGCAAGAGGATTGACCCATATGAGCAGATTGCAAAAAGGTTCAAGTTCCCCTCAGAATTGGTGAACAATTCTGAAATTGCTGAGGACAGTATTAAACTTATAATATCGTATTACAAAGATGATATTGACCACAAATTAGTCAACGTGTGTTATCAGTTCAAAAAATATTTGCACCTTAGGAAATCCCAGTGCACAGAAGAAAACACGCCATCTAAAATGCAATGCGCAGAAGTTCTTCAGCTTATTGGTGAGCAACATCTAATTGAAGTGTTCCCCAATATTACTACTGCGCTAAGCTGTGCTTGACAATGCCTATCACGAGCTGTGAAGCAGAAAGGAATTTTTCAAAGCTATCCTTTATAATGAACAAATTTCGGTCTACCATGACTGAAGAGCGCTTAAATTCTTTATGCATATTGTCTCTCGAAAATGACATTGCAAGGAAGCTCTCATATGACAAAACTGTACGTGAATATGTAGCTAGAAAAACCAAAAAAAAGAGTATTTTGTAAAATGTGCTTCATGTAGTATATTCTCATAGGTGTCAAAAATAAAAGATTATATTGACTGTGGTCTTTTCTATGTTTTATTTCTACATTCTATGATGCATCATGCATGTATATAACATTTCCCTAATTTTCATCCCCCCATAACTCGAAAACTATAAGGCATAGGAAATCTTTATTCACACCAGTGGCTTTGACATGTGAGATAATCCAGTACAGCCATTTTAATCAAAATCTGAGATGTAGTGGTTACATTTTTAAACATTTTGTGATTGTCGTGGAACAATCCCATTGAAGAAGATAACAGTGGTTACCCAGACCTCGTTGCTGGTTGCGAAGGGGACCCCATAACAGTTTAGGCTTCAGGGCCCCAAAAATGTAGGTCCGCCACTGCATGCACGGTGTACGTATGGAACATCTGGGACGTTACATGCCCCAAAGGCCGTATTAAAGCACCCTGCAGCCCTCGTATCGAATCATTGTGGTCATCTGGGATTCAGTAAACTTCTTCCAGGGCCAAAAGAAGGGACTGTTGGGGGACATTTTCTGATACTGGACTATGATATAGATTCTCGGTGGCCCTGTAACAACATTTTTGCTCCTATATTACTTTTGAATAGTTCTGCTGGGACAAAAGGTACTCATTGGCTTAGATCCCTGTTTAGAAGAGGCAATTTGTAGAAAGAGATAGTGTATACACAATGATTAAGGACACAAAATGGCTGTTAATTATTATAGCAATACTAAATACACAAAATGGCTGAACTTAAGCTACCTCGCGAGAACCAGGTGTGTGTCTGTACAGGGTATATTTAAAGAGCCACTGATAACAGCTTCACAGAACAAGGAGTGCAATGTATCCTTGATAAGGCTCAATTTCCACAGCTGCAGACAGGACATATCCTTGTGTTAGTTTTGAATGACTTCTGTTTGAAGTTAGGGGCGGGTAAGACAGCACCCACTTTAACCATTTATGTGATAACTGGGATGCTAAGAAAATTGATTGACTGCATGTAATGGATTGTGACGCGAATATAGTTGATTGATTGTATGTAAATGAGAATACAACTGATTCCGCCCCTTGGATCTGTATATTAACCCAATTCAAACCTTTGCTCAAGTGAGAAAGAGGATTGCGAGACTGCGTAGTCTCCAGATCTTTCTCCCAGGTCTGAAATAATAAACTGCCCCTTTATACTCATCCTCAGGCTTTCGTGTCAATATTTTCACCTCTAACAACAGTGTCACTGGTGAGAAGATTCCTGTAGTGAACACAGTTTGGTCTAAAGATTTAAACACTTTGCAATAACTTGGGGCAGGAGTCTGAATGAATGAGAGATTTAACAATATTTACTGGAGGTAATTTTGACCCGGGTGTGAGAGCCACTTTATATCTCTCCCAATTCTTATTTACACTGATTGCAGCAAAGTTGAAATTACCCCACGAGTTGCAGCATTTGTCTCAATGAAGTTGGCAGTTTCAGACTGTGACACCAGGGATGCCTCTTGTCAGCATTTGAGAGCAGAGACGTGACGGCTGCTGCTGCTGTTACACCAGCAGGTGGTGTAAGGTTTTCGGGCAATTCGGCCCTTTTGGAGAAACTCAGAGACTGTAAACTGACTTTTCAGCCAAGAGAACAGAACCAGTTTTCCCAGCAGGCTTGGTCCGCTGAGCTGAGTAGGGACATAAGCACATAAATATTTACAAACACCCCCCTAGGAGCTACAAGGAAGAAGGAGCCAGACAACAAGATAACATCAAAACACAGACAAAGGGGCACGGGAATACACAGGAGGCTTGCATGCAAGCAGGACAATGGGATGGTCATAGCCCCATGCAAATGTAAATGACCTGGCCTCCACCAGAGCAGAATCCAATCAACACCCCATCAACATAGCAGCTATCTCCGGAGCAGATGGAAGTCTTTGAAAATCTTCAAGGGAGCTCAACCTCGTTATCTCAAAAAAACAGACTGGAGGCGGACCTAGGGGAGGTACTCCCATCTCGACAGGTCTGACCGGCCCAAAGGGGGCGGGACCAGCGGGAACTTTAAACCTTACCTTTTTCAATGCAAAAGGGGCTGGCCGATCACAGGACAAAGCCAGGTAAAACAATATAAAAGGGGCTGTGTTTTCGATTGGGGGTCTCTTCGTTCTTGGCTCGACCTCTGCACCCCTGACTTGACCTCTGCAGCCTGTGACCGTAAGTACCCTGCAGCAGCTTACGAAACTCCCTTGACTTTAATAGTGGTTGAGGCTTTGGGGAAGGGAACTTGTTTTGTGCCTTGTGATATTGCTAAAAACTGTGTAATCATAAGAATTTTCGTTGTGTCCGCTGTATTACTTTTGAATAGACTTAGTTGTATTAGAGCATAAGATTTTATTGTGTTTCTTCTGTTGATGATTTTGACCTGGGTTTTGCAATAAACCTTGATTTGATGATAATTGGAGTCGTTTAAATTCTTCAATCTTTCACCAGCGATCTCTGACCAAGTCATTGTTAAAATACTCCTCACCTTAATTCCGGGTTCAGGAATCGAGGGTCATCTTGAGCGATTCACTCAGGACAGACTGCTGGTTAGGGAATAAACAGCAGTGTCCTATTCTCTCTCTTGGGAAAGCTACTCTAGTGGAGTAGGAACCGGGTGAGTGTTGCACCACCGGCAAGAGAGAGAATCACCTGGGTATTGGTAGGGGTCTGGAGATCTGTGTGATATAAGTCTCAGGCTGTCGGTTAGGAATAAACGGCAGGCTTGAATCAGTGCTCTCTTCAGTGGAAGTGTCCCAGTGCGACATCCCCTGGCCTCTGAAGTTTCAGTGCCAGCTGGAGAGAGACACACACAGATATTCAAACCCCAGATATCGGCCCAGTAGTGGAGTAGCGGAGATGGCACCCTCTACAATGGCGACCGGGGCAGGAGCCCGGTGGTTTGGAGTATGTGACTTGGCAGAGGGGGTGAGGGAACGAAGCAAAATGGAGGAGAGAATATCCTCATATTTGTGGCAAAAGGTCAACCTCACCAAACCTTGGGTCTCAGAATTGATCAATGCGGAGCAACCGGTAATGGCAGCGGCTGCATGGACAGACAGTAAGGCGCACAAAAAGCACTTGGAGAAGGCAGTTTGGCTGGTTTGCCTGTCCGAGCAGGTAGTCAAGACAGAGGATAGGGTCGAAGAGTTAGAGCAGGAGTTGAGAGAAGTGAGGGCCAGCGCAGGGGACAGCGCTAGCGCAGCGGAACGACTGCGGGAAGAAATGGCAGAAATGAAACAGGAAAGCGAGTCTAACCGGTGTGAGAAGGACTATCTCCACTGCCAGATAGTGGAGGGTAAAGAAAAGGAACGGAGGCTCCAGGAACTCTATGCTCGGAGTACAGAGCAGTGTAGGAAGCTGGAGGGGAAGTTCCGGGACATCCAGGCAGCGTACCGAGTGGCTCGCGAGGAAGTAGGGGACTGTGCCCATGGGCCGTGCCAGGCACGAATAACGGAGTTGGAGGAGGCCTTGTCCAAGGTCAGGGGACAGATACACCTGGTAGGTCCAGGGGGGTCCCCAAGGGGCAAGGTGCTCCTCGCAGCGGATGATTCCCCACAGGCCAAGGGGAAGAGACCGCCTCCTGAGGCACCGGGATCGTGCCCGGGTCGGCAGGCGGGGAACGGACTGCACGTTCAGGGGCAAGTCCAAGGGGGGTCGGCAGGGTACCCCCAGCTGGCGGCGTGTCCGCCTGGTTTTGTATGTGGGTCCCCATGGGATGGGGACAGACCGCTGCCTGGGATGCCGGTGATGGGGCCGGGTCAGCAGGTAGGGTTTGGACCGCCCGGTCAGGGGCAGGTCCAAGGGGGGTCAGTGGTGTATCCCCAGATAGCGGCGTCTCCTATATGGGTAGCTAGCCCGGGGACAGGGGGGCTACCCAACGAGGCAGGAGAGCTGGACAGTGGGGAGGAGGAGCAGGAACCCCAGGTAGGGCAGATGTGCCCTGTCAGGCAAAGGAGGTATGGTCCCCCGGCGGGGATGGCAAATAGGGGACCGGTTGAGGGCGACATTATCGTTCCTCATGGGGCATCCGCGCTCAGGGGGATGGTGGCCCACGTTCCCAGACTAACTCCAAAGGGGGATCCGTCGCTGCATTTTATGGAGGTGGAACAGGCTGCCAACATCAATGACTGCGACGAAGGGGAGCAAATAAAGATGCTCCTGATAACCCTAGATGCCCAGCTATGCAGGACAGTGACCTCTGGGAATGGGGGAAGACCTGACACCTGGGCGGCAGCACAGACTGCTGTTCTGGAGGCAATGGGCTTGAATCTGGGGAGCCCTTTCATGAGGGTGGGGGAAACCAAGCAGCAACCAGGGGAATCTCCCACCATGTTCGCAGACAGACTGTGGACTGTCTATATGGAGGCATGCGGGATTCAAGCGGATAGACGGAATTTAGGGGAAAGAACCGCCCACTGGCTGAAGACCCTAGTTGCCAATTGTCTCCCTAACGTTAGGGCAAAAGCCGAACACTGGTTCGACCCGCAGACCCCGGCCCTTAACGAGGAAGAGGTCCTCAGGAAACTTACCCTCGCATATCGTAATGGGGAGAGGGGTGAGGACAAGCCCCTTAAGGGTAAAGTGCACGAAATCGTGCCAGCAGCCCCTAAGAGAGAGCGGAAGCATGAGGGCACCCGGACAAGAAACCGGTATGCTACGGGTGTGGGAAAGCCGGGCATTTCAAGAGGGAATGTAAAAACCCCAGCAAGCAGGAGAGGGCTCCCGCAGTAGAGAGTCAGACCCCGGTGGCAGGAGCAGCTGCTCCGGAAACCTTCGAGGTAAAGAAACTTTTAGCCTTTTTGCAAGGCTCAGGACAGGTGGCCATGGCAACGGGCCAGGGTCAGCCCGCCCCCGCACCCAGGGAAGCCTCCGAATGACTAGCCCCTCAGCAGCCCACCTTTCTATGCCCACTGGAGTATGGCCCGTGCGGGAGACCCTGGGTCAAAATGGAGGTCCAGGATACGGTCGGGAGTTACCTACTGGACACAGGTGCTTCCAGTACTATAGTCCACACGGACAATCCCCGAGCATCCCCTCTGTCTAGCGGGGTACCCTATAGTCTCATTGGCTTTACCGGGAACGAAAAAGTGGGTTTTTTCTCTGTTCCCCTGTCTATCAGGTTAGGGGCACTCCAGGCGCACTGGAAATGCGTCCTGATGAGATGGGAACAGGAGGGGAAAGGGATCTTAGGAGCTGATTTCATAGTAGCTCATCAGATCCTGGTGGACCTAAGAAATCACTGCCTGTGGGGTGCAGCAACGGAAGGGACTGAAAGGGAGTTGAGGGTAATAGACAGAGCCCAGGAGAAGGGAGCTTTGTGCGTGGTACAGCCAAAGGAAGGGTACGATCTAGAAGCCCTGGAGAGGAATACCCCGGAAGAGTTCAGGGAGTATGTCCGCAAGAATCTGGCTGCTTTTGCCACCCACAAGCATGATTGTGGGAGAGTTACTGGGACAGAGGTCAGGGTAGATGGGGACCCTATGTCCCAGCCCCAGAAACAGTACCGCTTCCCCCGGGAAGCAGAGGCAGACTTGGAGGTGGCCCTAAACTCACTGGTGCGGCAAGGGGTGTTGAGGACAATTGCCACCCATGTAAACTCCCCGCTCTGGCCGGTGAGGAAGCCGGACAACTCCTGGAGGGCCACCGTGGACTACAGAGTCCTGAATAAACACATTCCGGCCTGCGCCCCAACGGTGGCGGCCGTGGCAGACTTGTTAGGAGAAATTCCAGCATCCGCCTCAATTTTTACGGTGCTGGATATTTCAAATGGGTTTTGGTCCGTCCCGGTCAGAAGGGAAGACCAGTACAAGTTTGCCTTTACTTTTAAGGGGCAACAGTACACCTGGACCTGTCTCCCGCAGGGATTCCACAACAGCCCGAGCATTTTCCATCAATGCATGGCCGAATGCTTAAAGGGTTTCAGTGAGCCACACAAGCTGGTGCAGTATGTGGACGACATCCTGTTGTTCACCAGTACTAGGGAGGAGCATGGGCCCCTAGTGGACGAGCTGTTGGGGATGTTACACAAAGGAGGGCTGAAAGTTAACCCTAAAAAGGCACAGATCGGGCTAGGAGAGGTGAAGTTAACCCTGGGGTTAACCCTGAGAGCTGGGGAGAGAGGGATTGACACCGCCAGGAGACAAACAGTGCAGGAACTCCCAGTCCCCGTAGATGTAAAGGGGATACGGTCCTTTTTAGGAATCACCGGCTACTGCAGGGATTTCATTGAGGACTATGCCACCACAGCAGCGCCTCTGCTTAGGCTGCTGCACAAGGGGGTGGAGTGGGACTGGGACAGCAAATGTGAGACGGCGTTCGTCCAACTCAAGCAGGACTTGCAGAAAGCCCCAGCCCTGGGAGCCATTAACCCCCGGGAGGAGTTTTTCCTGGAGGTGGCCGCAGGCAGCGATGGCCTGAGTGCTGTGCTCCTCCAGACCCGACATGGCAAGTTGAGGCCGGTGGTGTACTCCTCTCGGGTCCTCACAGACGTGGAGCGGGCATACTCCAACTGTGAGAGGCATCTGCTGGCCACCCACTGGGCGGTAAAGCGAATGCAGGTATTTGTTAGGATGGGCCCCATCACTCTCCTGACACATCACACCCCGACCCAAATGCTGCTGGACGGCCGGATTAAGGACGGCACGGTCAGCAGCGCCAGAATCACCAGGTGGACCCTCCTGCTGTCTCAAATGGCCCTTCAGGTAAAAGGGCTGAATGAGCCACAGCTCGCAGCCAACCTAATATACCCCGGGGAGCCACACCACTGTTCCGTAGAAGGGGTATGGGAGGTAGGGTTCGGACTCCGGGCAGGGCTGCACCCCACAGGAAGGGAGATCTATGTGGATGGGTCCAGTACGGTAGCGGAGGGCGTCAGGCTCACGGGCTGCAGAATCTGGGACCCCGATGCCAACATAGCCCTGGCCCTTAAACTCCCCCATACACTCAGCGCCCAGCAGGCAGAGCTGGCAGCAGTGATGTATGTGGTGACCCACCCCAACCGTTTTCCCACGCCGTATACCATCTGCTCAGATAGCATGTTTACATGTAACTCCTGCACGGAGTACCTGGCTATCTGGTCCCGCCGAGGATACACCTCCTCGGATGGGAAGCCACTGGCCACAAAACCCCTCCTCGAGAAGATCGTGGCGGCAGTTGGGCAGGGGGAGGACAGGTATATCCTCAAGGTGAAAGCTCACTCCAAAACAGAGCCACGGGGCGAGGGGAACCAGAAAGCAGACGGCCTGGCTCGAGAGGGGGCTAAGAATGGGATAGCGTGGGACCCGTACGAAGAGGGACAGGTAGCGGCCGTTACAAGACAGCCCCAGAGGGGGGATGGGACGAGTTTGGCCCCAGATCTGGCCACTGCCCAGGGACAGGACCCCGAGCTGAAAAAAGTCATAACGGCCATGGGTAGACAGGAAAGGATAGAGGGGCCCTATGGGGGAAAGGATATCACACTGAAGGAGGGCATGCTCTTCAGGGGGGACCAGTGGATAGTGCCTTCCCAGCACCATAGGGAATTTATCGAAATGGCCCATGAGAGCCCCGGAGCGGGACATCCCGGCCCTGAGACCACCTGGCAACGGGTGGAGAGGGTGGGGTGGTGGCCGAGCCTCCGGGAGGATGCTCGCGATTTCTGCGCGAGCTGTTTGGTGTGTGCTACCAATAACCCGGATCCCAAAAAAAGAAAGGTCTCGTTGGGGCACATCCGCAGGGTGGAGGGGCCCTGGCAGTCGATACAGATCGACTATATTGGACCCCTTCCCCCAGCGGCAGGGGGTTACAAGTACTGCCTGGTGTTGGTGGATATTTTCACCAAGTGGGTAGAAGCCTTCCCCTGCCGAACAGCCACCGCAGCAGGCACAGCCAGGATATTGGTCAGGGAGGTATTCTCGAGGTGGGGACTCCCACAGTTTGTGGAGTCAGATCAGGGGAGTCACTTCACGGGACAAGTGATGCAAGCGACCCTGAAAGTCCTGGGGATTAAGGCCAAATGGCATGTGGCTTATAACCCTCAATCCTCAGGTCCTGTGGAAAGGTTAAATAGGACCATAAAGGTGAGGATCAGGAAAGAAACAGGCAGCTCGCCCAACCGGTGGGTAGAAATCTTACCCTTAGTTTTAATGGGGATCCGGGCAAGCCAGTCCAGAAGCACAGGGTGCTCCCCGCACGAGCTCATGACAGGGAGAGTCATGAGAACCCCGATCCATGTCAGGGTACCTTCCCTGACAGAGGGGCAGCTTAGGGAGGTCAACCGAGACAGGTTTGCTAAGAAGCTGATGGAGCAGCTAAAGGAAATTAACTGGCAGGCAGCGTTTAATATGGGGACCCAGCACCGGAGGAACAAGCTGCTACTCGAGCCCCACACTACCCAGGAATGGGCCATAGGGGACCAAGTAATGGTCCGGAATTTTGCACGGGTAGGAGCCTTTGAGCCACTGTACGCGGGACCGTACAGTATAGTGGACAAGGCCAGCCCCATGGTTTACGCAGTACAGCTCCCCCGGAAGATTAAATGGTTCCACGTGAATCAGTGCAAACTGTTCGACCCCACCAGGGCCGGTAAGAGCAAGGTGGGGGGAAGACGGGGGGTGGTAGTGGAGAAACCCCCCGTAGAATTAACGACGGTGGGGGAGGTCCCTGACTCCACGACCACACAACCGGTGGCAAGGTGCTGTCCCCAAGGGGCAGTCCCAAAGAGACCGACAGTGCTGCAAGCACCCAGCCCAGGGACAGTGATGATTCCCAAGCCCTTACCTGTGGGTCAGGTGGCCTGCCTTAGTATAGAGGCTAAGGAGGCGGAGGAAGTGGAGGTATCACCTTGGGTTTGGGAACCAGTCAGGGGACGAAGGAGCAATCGGGTCTCCAAGCCCCCGGTAAGATGGTCCCCATCACACCTCCCTAGAACCCGGTCCCGCAGTAAGGGGGCCCGAGTAGAAGGGAGCGATGAGGGATCACCGAACCCTGTTGGGAAAGGAGAGGCAAGGGGCAGCCCGAACCCCCGGGAGGGGACGGTCTGGCCCGAGCCGTTGGACCAAACAGGTGGACTGCCCCAGTTTAGCGGGGCACAGTTTTAATTTGGCCACCCGGAGACGGGTGGCATTGTATATAGCATTCCCCCCCTGTTAGTTCTAATTAGTGTGTAGTTGTGTGTGAAGTATTTAGGATCGTGGGAACACAGAAGCGCCTGGTGCAAGGGTAAAATGATGAAGCACCAGGCACTAGGACCCTGGTGCAGCCGGGCTGTAAACACAGAATCACAGACAGGCTGCGGCAACTTCAAAGCGGGAGCTGCTGCTGCCACCGGATAGCGGCAGGCACTAGGACCCTGGGGAGCCGGGCTGTGGACACAGAATCACAGACAGGCTGCGGCAACTTCAAAGCGGGAGCTGCTGCTGCCACTGGATAGCACCCATGCACTTTAAGGTAGGTAGGGCTGTAGAGGCAAGAATGTGTTTTGTTTTTTACAGATGGGGCACCCGACGATGTGGAGTTTGAGGATCTTGGCGATGGTGGGACCGGGAGAACTCCGCAGAGGCGAGACAGAAGAGTCCTTCGACTGACCGGGTTAGGGTGACTGAGGGCAGGCGGGTGTGTTTAACCTGTGAGGGGGACGTTCCTTTGGGGAGATGGTGGTGGCCCAGGAAGCTGAGGCTGGACATGAGGGATCGGTCCTCGGACTGGGAACGCCTGGACACCAACACCTAACGGACCATCACGGGGTCACCGGGTAGGATCACCGTTTGCGGGGATAAGGGGTGGGCTTCTGACCGGGGCATTTATTTGTGTTCATGGGGATCTACCAAGGCATGTCCACAAGGGGCATTAATCACTTTTGTAAGGTGGTGGCAGAACCCAGGGAACGGGATAAATTGACCGCAGTGGGGAGGGATGTGTAACGCCCAGGGAAGGGATGACTGTAGAAGCTACCGAACTGCTGGTTCAGGTAAAGCGACCCCTGCCCACAGCCCAACCGATCGACCCTCACAACTGTCCGATCACCACCAGGGGGGGGCCTGAGAATGGTTTAGTGTTTGCCCCACAAAGGAAATGTTGTACAGGGGGTACATTATGCTGTCGCCTCAGTTGGACTAAACCTCTCAGCTGCAGGTATCGACGATGGAGGATAAATGAAGAGCCCTCAACGGGAAGAAGCGAAGTGCAGCCAAGAAAGGAGGATCCTTGGTGAAATAAACAGATGCAATTGTAAATAGTTGTATGGATTCGCGTGAAATGTGTACTTGATTGTGATATATGTACAGGGACCCTTACGTTTGGGGTCCCGGTGAAATGTGTACTTGATTGTGATATATGTACAGGGACCCTTACGTTTGGGGTTCCGGTGAAATGTGTATATGTTACTGTCTGCTTGAATTAAGTATGGTCTTGTCTTTCCCTTTCATTGAAATCAGGGGTAGCCTAGATTAAGGGAACTGTCTTGGGACTTGTAGTTTCGCATGTTGTTGGGGGGGGGACCTACGGTCCACACAAAGGGAAACAATTGCCCTTCACCTGTGTCGATACGGTCCAAGCAGGTCGGGACGTATCGAAGGGGCATCTGTAAGGTTTTCGGGCAATTCGGCCCTTTTGGAGAAACTCAGAGACTGTAAACTGACTTTTCAGCCAAGAGAACAGAACCAGTTTTCCCAGCAGGCTTGGTCCGCTGAGCTGAGTAGGGACATAAGCACATAAATATTTACAAACACCCCCCTAGGAGCTACAAGGAAGAAGGAGCCAGACAACAAGATAACATCAAAACACAGACAAAGGGGCACGGGAATACACAGGAGGCTTGCATGCAAGCAGGACAATGGGATGGTCATAGCCCCATGCAAATGTAAATGACCTGGCCTCCACCAGAGCAGAATCCAATCAACACCCCATCAACATAGCAGCTATCTCCGGAGCAGATGGAAGTCTTTGAAAATCTTCAAGGGAGCTCAACCTCGTTATCTCAAAAAAACAGACTGGAGGCGGACCTAGGGGAGGTACTCCCATCTCGACAGGTCTGACCGGCCCAAAGGGGGCGGGACCAGCGGGAACTTTAAACCTTACCTTTTTCAATGCAAAAGGGGCTGGCCGATCACAGGACAAAGCCAGGTAAAACAATATAAAAGGGGCTGTGTTTTCGATTGGGGGTCTCTTCGTTCTTGGCTCGACCTCTGCACCCCTGACTTGACCTCTGCAGCCTGTGACCGTAAGTACCCTGCAGCAGCTTACGAAACTCCCTTGACTTTAATAGTGGTTGAGGCTTTGGGGAAGGGAACTTGTTTTGTGCCTTGTGATATTGCTAAAAACTGTGTAATCATAAGAATTTTCGTTGTGTCCGCTGTATTACTTTTGAATAGACTTAGTTGTATTAGAGCATAAGATTTTATTGTGTTTCTTCTGTTGATGATTTTGACCTGGGTTTTGCAATAAACCTTGATTTGATGATAATTGGAGTCGTTTAAATTCTTCAATCTTTCACCAGCGATCTCTGACCAAGTCATTGTTAAAATACTCCTCACCTTAATTCCGGGTTCAGGAATCGAGGGTCATCTTGAGCGATTCACTCAGGACAGACTGCTGGTTAGGGAATAAACAGCAGTGTCCTATTCTCTCTCTTGGGAAAGCTACTCTAGTGGAGTAGGAACCGGGTGAGTGTTGCACCACCGGCAAGAGAGAGAATCACCTGGGTATTGGTAGGGGTCTGGAGATCTGTGTGATATAAGTCTCAGGCTGTCGGTTAGGAATAAACGGCAGGCTTGAATCAGTGCTCTCTTCAGTGGAAGTGTCCCAGCGCGGCATCCCCTGGCCTCTGAAGTTTCAGTGCCAGCTGGAGAGAGACACACACAGATATTCAAACCCCAGATATCGGCCCAGTAGTGGAGTAGCGGAGATGGCACCCTCTACAGTGGCAGTGTCGCACCACAAAGTACAAAGAGAACAGCAGGATCCCATACTGTCTGTGAAAGGTCAGAGTGTCTGTGCAGAAACTAATTGGACACGCCCCCTGTATCAATAATGAATAAACACTCCCACTCCCAGCATTGCATGCTTCAATCAGTGTATTTTATTTCACCAGAATTGTAAAGTACATTTGAAATGAATTAAAGGTAAAACAGCAACAAAAGCGAGATCTGAGAGAGACTCAGTGAGCAATTAGAAATCAGGGAGACGGCGAGAGAGAAATCCCATCAATCACACCCGGAATATTCTATTGGAGAGATTCTTGTCAGTGTGACTCTCGGTCACATCTCCATCGCTTCATTGCGAGCTGGAGCTATTAGACGGTCTTACACAGGCTTTGGTCATAATCATAATACTTTGGGTTGTATGAGTGGCTGTGCTCCCTGAAGCACAGAGCAGCTGCAACATCGCAGTTGCAGACCTTCGTACCACATGCTAAACGTGTCAGAGGTGTATCAGCTGAAAAAGAGGAGAGAACAACCAAATATACACAGTGTAAAATATGCACTGTAATGTACACATAAAAACACACACTGGGATATACACACATTAATGTACACACTGATGTGGTGGGTGGGGTTGAGGATGTGAGATTCTGCAACATTGAAAAATCCTCATTGTTGTTGGGTCCTTAATGTTGTGGGTGACTCACAATGGTTGGGGCCCAATAATGTTCTTCAAGCTTCCGAAACGACGGGGCTGCTAACGTCTCAGAATGTCTCTGATGTGCGAATGGCCGTCCTCAAGTTCTGGATGGTCATTAATTTTTAATCTAATACTTTGGTGCTGAGGGGGTGGGTGGGTCTGAAGCTGTGGAGAGTCGTTAACGTGGGTGAGGAAGGGGTGGCCTGGAATCGTCGGCTGTGGATTCTGTCCTTGGTGTTGTCAGGGGTTCCCCAATATTGTGAAATTCCCTAATGCTGTCAGTGATGTGGGCTGCGTTCCTTTAATGTATTGGGGGCCCTAACATTGTGGGGTGCCCCTAACATGGTGATTTCTATGGGTGACATAATGAGAGTCCCACCACAGCGAGAAGCAGCAAACTATCTCAAACCTCGATATCGCCACAAATGTTCCCCACCTCGAATCTGGGGAATTGTGAAATATCGCTGAGCGATATTTCTAAACTTGAAACCCAAATTAGTTCAACAAAATTCACTGCGAGGCAGGTGATGTCTGATCCACAGCAACCACATCTTCAGTAAGTGTCCACAGCTCGAGGAACTGCATCTCAGAGTGAATGAGCTGGACTCGGAGCTTCAGACAAGAATTGCTATTGCAATGGGCCATTTACCTTTGGAAGAGCATTCTACTGAGACAGGACAGGTGATTGATAACAAATTCTTGATAATGGTGAGCTGGTGATAAATATCAGGAGACAGCATGTACGTGTCTCTGTACTGACTGGATATTATAATTAAATAGGTATTAATCTGTTATAATTGGTTAGTCATTCTTTTATACTCTGCATAATTTCAACCCAATGAATAGTCATAATTGGACATAGATAACTAATGATATGTGATTGGTATGTGCTGAACTCCTGTAACTTAATCTGAAATATAATTGTCTATACAATACTGGAAACAGGGCTGTCTGGTGTGATAGCCGCAAACACCACCAGTCCAGTTCTAACTGCAATAAGGATCTTGTTTATAACCCCATGACACCCCTGGGGAGTGGTTAGGGCTCACTCACTGTCTGAGATGTCATACGAGGCAGGCTCACATTTCTGGCCCTGTTCCCTCCTACCTCACATTGAGGGTGACACCAGGTGGGATGTTCAAGCATCATGGGGGACCTGCCCCACCATCACTCCCCACCCTGCACACCCTCTACATCCAGGCCCAGCCCATTCCCAACACCCTGGAGGTAGAGGATGGCTGCAGGGTCAGAATGTTGGTGCAAAAATGTTTCCTGGTGACGAGAAACATGGGGCTGGAGTCTCCGCCGGCGGGATGCTCCATTTTGCCGGCAGCCCGGGGGTTTGCCGACGGTGTGGGGCTGCCCCACAATGGGAAACCCCATTGAGCGGCCGGCGTAGCGGAGAAACCCGCCGGCGGGGTGAAACAGAAATGTGGCCGGGTGGAGAATTCAGCCCATTGTTGTGCCCTATCACTGATGTGCCACACCCGTGCCAACTTAAGTGGTCTGATAGATCATAGACTCCCTACATTTCAGAAGGAAGTCATTCGACCCATCGAGCCTGCACTTTCCCACCTGTGTCTGGGTGTTTAATGGTCTCTGGGCTACTCTATGGGACGGAGGTGTGTCTGGAGTGATCTGAAGTCTCCACTGTCACCTCGCATTACCAGTCCTGGAGGCCGACTCTCGTCTGAGGCATGGTCTCGATGCCCTCAACCATGAAGCACTGAGACTGGGACACATGCCCCCGAGACTGGGCCATGCCACTTGCTGCAGGGACATTATTGGGCTCTCACTTGGTTGCCAAGTGCTGACGTCTGTTTCCAAAATTGCGCTTTCCTCAGCCTCGCCCGCTTGATTTGGGGGCGAGGCCCACCTGCTCAAAATGGCGACCCGATAGTGGAATTCTTCGCTATTCCTTGCAAATCTCACCATGCAGAATATGATGGTGCCTGGCCCGGTAACAGGATGCAAATATATACACTGGGTTTTTTTAAATTTAAACTACCAAATTCATTTTCTTTTCAAATTAAGGGGCAATTTAGCTTGGCCAATCTACCCACCCAGCACATCTTTTGGGTTGTGGGGATGAGACCCAGGCAGATACGGGGAGAACGTGTAAACTCCACATGTGATTGAGGGCCGGGATCGAACCCAGGTCTTCGGTGCCATGAGGCAGCAGTGCTAACCACTGTGCCGCCCTCAGATGCAAATAGATCGTAATTGTCCGTGTCTATTCTCCCACTGGTGCCCCATTTCTGTCCGACTCTGGATTCTTTGCAGACGGCCGCTGGAACCAGAGTTCCTGATGCGCGGAGAATCCAGCCCATAGTCTCCCAAACGGAAAGTTCCGGGCCTGGGGTGAAATTCTCCCCCAACGGCGCGATGTCTGCCGACTGGCGCCAAAAACGGCGCCAATCAGACGGGCATCGCGCCGGCCCAAAGGTGCGGAATGCTCCGCATCTTTGGCGGCCTAGCCCCAACATTGAGGGGCTAGGCCGACGCCGGAGGGATTTCCGCCCCGCCAGCTGGCGGAAATGGCGTTTGTTGCCCCGCCAGCTGGCGCGGAAATGCGGCGCATGCGTGGGAGCGTCAGCGGCCGCTGTCAGTTTCCCGGCGCATGCGCAGTGGGGAGAGTCTCTTCCGCCTCCGCCATGGTGGAGGCCGTGGCGGAGGCGGAAGGGAAAGAGTGCCCCCACAGCACAGGCCCGCCCGCGGATCGGTGGGCCCCGATCGCGGGCCAGGCCACCGTGGGGGCACTCCCCGGGGTCAGATCGCCCCGCGCCCCCCCCCCCCCCCCCAGGACCCCGGAGCCCGCCCACGCCGCCTGGTCCCGCCGGTAAATACCAGGTTTGATTTACGCTGGCGGGACAGGCAATTTCTGGGCGGGACTTCAGCCCATCCGGGCCGGAGAATCCAGCGGGGGGTCCCGCCAACCGGCGCGGCCCGATTCCCGCCCCCGCCCAATCTCCGGTACCAAAGACTTCGGCGGGGGCGGGATTCACGGCGGGGGGTCGGAGAATGACGCCCCTGGTCCCTTGAGCATTCCCAATTTTAATCGGTTCACCATTGGTGGCCGTGTCTTCAGGTGTCTGGGCCCCAAGCTCCGAAATTCCCTCCCTCCACCTTTCCGCCTCTATTGAGACATTCCTTAAAACATCTTTCGTCATCTGAACATTGGATGTTTCATTGCCCTAAAGGCACCACATAAATCTAAGTTGTTGTTGTCTCTTGCTGATGTTGATCGATTGAGGGAAGGGAGAGGACAGGGAGTCAGTGGAACTTCCCAAAGTCAAATTGATTTTGTTTGGTGTTTACTTACCGCATCTGGGGACCTCATTTTCACAATGTGTCGAGTACGGTGTAAACAGAGGTTTACATCCCAGTGAACTTTCGGCTTCTCCATAACAGTCATCGTGAACTTGACAGCATCTGAGTGGGTGACAAACAAGAGCTATCATTTCAGATGTAAGTTTTTCACGGAGAGACTGAAACTCAGTCAGGGGCTTAATGATTCCAAACAAGCCTCAGATTGGGTTCCCAACTCTGAAGAATTGTCCTGAAGTTTTCAGGAGCTAAAGATGAATCCTCAGGGAACTCATTTCACATAACTGAGGGGATTGCTGCACTTTAACAACATGGTCTTCTCCTATTATATTTCTTTTTAAAAATAAATTTAGAGTACTCATTTCATTTTATTTCCAATTCAGGGGCAATTTAATGTGGCCAATCCACCTGCTCTGCATATCTTTGGGTTGTGGGGGCGAAACCCACGCAAACACGGGGAGAATGTGCAAATTCCACATGGACAGTGACCCAGGGCCGGGATCGAACCTGGGATCTCGGCGCTGTGAAGCAGCAGTGCTAACCACTGCGCCACCGTACTGCCCTCCTATTTTATTTCAACGGATTTGTTCATTGGAGATAAACTGGGGATGGGAGGGAAAATATGTTTCTGAAAAAACACCCAATCAGATGAAAAAGAGTGGAAATGTCAGACCAATGGCAGCATGGAGGTGGGATGTTTGAGGTGGGAGGTGATATCTTGAACAATCCAGGAGTATATACAATTATTCTTGGTATCATCATCATCAAAGCGATATTTTCTGAAAGAACATGGAGCCCTGCCCACAACAAACATGGAGATTGTCCGAGACAAACATGGAGGCTGCCCACGACAAACATGGAGGCTGCCCACGACAAACATGGAGGCTGCCCACGACAAACATGGAGGCTGCCCACGACAAACATGGAGGCTGCCCACGACAAACATGGAGGCTGCACCCAAGAAATGTGGCAATAAGCTGCCCATGACAAATATCGAGGCTGTCTATGACCAGCATGGTGGTCTGAAGATTTTGCTGTTTTCCACTTACAAACCAAAATTCAACGACTTTAACTTGCTGCTTTTGTATTCAGGTAGTGGGAGATTACCAGAAATTGTAAGTAACAGCAGAGGTCCAGTTTAATTGGGTCATTTATTCGGGTGACCAGGTTTTCAAAAGTCAAAAGTCGGACACATTGAAAAACCAACCGAGATGATGCTCATGTTGAGTGACCAATGGCAGGAGTCTGGGGAATATGTCCAATCAGAGTTGGATACCCTTTAAAGACTCCCAAATATTGAAGACAGCGGTTATGAGCGACAGAATTCTATTTCAATGGACCCAATCTTCCGAGGAATGACGATCACTGATCATCGGATTGCCACTCCTCTCACACTTACTTCCCTCGCTGCTGGTCTGTGATGTGGAGAGATGCCAACAGGGTGGGTTCAATTTCCGCACCTTCTGGGGTTATCCATGAAGGCCCCGCCTTCTCAACCCTGACCCTCTCCTGAGGTGTGGTGACCCTCAGGTTAAATCACCAACAGTCAACTCACTCCCTCAAAGGGGAAAGCAGCCTATGGCCTTCTGGGATGATGGCAACTTCACCTTTTTCACTTCCCTTGAAGCGGAGCTCAATCTTTCTCACTTGGATCTCTGAACAGGGTCTCCCGGGAAATACTGAGCAGAACTGCTCCTGGAGTCGGTGCCTCACGGAGCAGGAACAGCCCTGAATAGTTACCCCAAGTAGCTCCTATAAATTAACCTCAGTAACCCCCATAAAATACCCCAGTAACTCCTACAAATTACTCCCAGTAACTCCTATAAATTACTCCCAGTAACTCCTATAAATTACCCCCAGTGACTCCTATAAATTACCCCCAGTAACTCCTATAAATTAACCTCAGTAACCCCCATAAAATACCCCAGTAACTCCTACAAATTACCCCCAGTAACTCCTATAAATTACCCCCAGTAGCTCTTATAAATTACCCCACTAACTCCTATAAATTACCCCAGTAGCTCCTATAAATTACCCAAGTAACTCCTGTAAATTACCCCCAGTGACTCCTATAAATTACCCCCAGTAACTCCTATAAATTACCCCCAGTAGCTCCTATAAATTACCCCAGTAACTCCTATAAATTACCCCCAGTGACTGCTATAAATTACCCCAGTGACTCCTATAAATTACCCCCAGTAACTCCTATAAATTACCCCCAGTAGCTCCTATAGATTACCCCCAGTAGCTCCTATCAATTACCCAAGTCACTCCTATAAATTACCCCCAGTAACTCCTATAAATTACCCCCAGTAACTCCTATAAATTACCCCCAGTAGCTCCTATAGATTACCCCCAGTAACTCCTATAAATTACCCCCAGTAACTCCTATAAATTACCCCCAGTAACTCCTATAAATTACCCCCAGTAGCTCCTATAGATTACCCCCAGTAACTCCTATAAATTACCCCCAGTAACTCCTATAAATTACCCAAGTCACTCCTATAAATTACCCCCAGTAACTCCTATATATTACCCCCAGTGACTCCTATAAATTACCCCAGTCACTCCTATAAATTACCCCCAGTAACTCCTATACATTACCCCCAGAAACTCCAATAAATTACCCCAGTAACTCCTATAAATTACCCCCAGTAACTCCTATAAATTACCCCCAGTAACTCCTATAAATTACCCCCAGTAACTCCTATCAAGTACCCCCAGTAACTCCCATAAATTACCCACAGGAACTCCTATAAATTACCCCCAGTAACTCCTATAAATTACCCCAAGTAACTCCTATAAATTACCCCCAGTAGCTCCTATAAATTACCCCCAGTAACTCCGATAAATTAGCCAAGTAACTCGTATAAATTACCCCAAGTAACTCCTATAAATTACCCCAAGTAACTCCTATAAATTACCCCAAGTAACTCCTATAAATTACCCCCAGTAGCTCCTATAAATTACCCCAGTAGCTCCTATAAATTAACCTCAGTAACCCCCATAAAATACCCCAGTAACTCCTACAAATTACCCCCAGTAACTCCTATAAATTACTCCCAGTAACTCCTATAAATTACCCCCAGTGACTCCTATAAATTACCCCCAGTAACTCCTATAAATTAACCTCAGTAACCCCCATAAAATACCCCAGTAACTCCTATAAATTACCCCAAGTAGCTCCTATAAATTAACCTCAGTAACCCCCATAAAATACCCCAGTAACTCCTAAAAATTACCCCCAGTAACTCCTCTAAATTACTCCCAGTAACTCCTCTAAATTACTCCCAGTAACTCCTATAAATTACCCCCAGTAACTCCTATAAATTACCCCCAGTAACTCCTATAAATTTCCCCCAGTAACTCCTATAAATTAACCTCAGTAACCCCCATAAAATACCCCAGTAACTCCTATAAATTACCCCAAGTAGCTCCTATAAATTAACCTCAGTAACCCCCATAAAATACCCCAGTAACTCCTAAAAATTACCCCCAGTAACTCCTCTAAATTACTCCCAGTAACTCCTCTAAATTACTCCCAGTAACTCCTATAAATTACCCCCAGTAACTCCTATAAATTACCCCCAGTAGCTCCTATAAATTACCCCAGTAACTCCTATAAATTACCCCCAGTAGCTCCTAGAAATTACCCCCAGTAGCTCCTATAAATTACCCAAGTAACTCCTGTAAATTACCCCCAGTGACTCCTATAAATTACCCCCAGTAACTCCTATAAATTACCCCCAGTAGCTCCTATAAATTACCCCAGTAACTCCTATAAATTACCCCCAGTAACTGCTATAAATTACCCCCAGTGACTCCTATAAATTACCCCAGTGACTCCTATAAATTACCCCCAGTAACTCCTATAAATTACCCCAGTAACTCCTATAAATTACCCCCAGTGACTCCTATAAATTACCCCCAGTATCTCCTATAAATTACCCCAGTAATTCCTATAAATTACCCCAGTAACTCCTATAAATTACCCCCAGTAACTCCGACAAATTACCCCAGTAACTCCTATAAATTACCCCCAGTAGCTCCTATAAATTACCCCCAGTATCTCCTATAAATTACCCCCAGTAGCTCCTATAAATTACCCCCAGTTGCTCCTATAAATTACCCCCAGTAGCTCCTATAAATTACCCCCAGTTGCTCCTATAAATTACCCCCAGTATCTCCTATAAATTACCCCAGTAATTCCTATAAATTACCCCCAGTAACTCCTATAAATTACCCCCAGTATCTCCTATAAATTACCCCAGTAACTCCTATAAATTACCCCAGTAACTCCTATAAATTACCCCCAGTAACTCCTATAAATTACCCCAGTAACTCCTATAAATTACCCCAGTAACTCCTATAAATTACCCCCAGTAACTCCTATAAATTACCCCAGTAACTCCTATAAATTACCCCAGTAACTCCTATAAATTACCCCCAGTAACTCCTATAAATTACCCCCAGTAGCTCCTATAAATTACCCCCAGTAGCTCCTATGAATTACCCCCAGTAACTCTTATAAATTACCCCCAGTAGCTCCTAGAAATTACCCCCAGTAACTCATATAAATTACCCCCAGTGACTCCTATAAATTACCTCCAGTAACTCCTATAAATTACCCCCAGTGACTCCTATAAATTACCTCCAGTAACTCCTATAAATTACCCCCAGTAACTCCTTTAAATTACCCCCAGTAACTCCTATTAATTACCCCCAGTAACTCCTATATATTACCCCCAGTAACTCCTATAAATTACCCCCAGTAACTCCTGAAAGTTAACTGCAGTTACTCCAATGAGTTACTGAATAAATGACTCTCCATTTATCGGAACATGAGGTCAACCTGGTCATTATATCTTAGCGATTGTGGGATCTTGCTGTGTACAAATTGCGTTCTACCTGGAGGCAGTGATAAGGACGATAGAGAAACAAGCTCTGTCTTTCTGAGGAATGTCTTGTCTCTGCTTTGTACCAGAGTAAAACCTTGCTGATTCTCAGCCAGCGCAAACACCCACATCTTCACGGAGAGAGTTTTTACACAAGTATCGTCTCATTTTACCTGTCGAGGTCATCCAATGGCTGGTTTCCATTTCCTCCATACCCACAGAAACAGCCATAGTCCATGTAGCGCTGGTTCGGGACATTTGGACTGGCACACACAACAACATTTTTGAAGTTAACCACGCTTCTTCCCTGAACTGCGAATCCCTGAGCAGGGATGCAAATTGCTACAAGAGGAAAACAAAATGAATCATTGTGTCAGGAAAGCCCTGGTACAGAGTGAGCAGGGAGACAATTTACCAACACGCCGATTTAGAAAGCAGAAGAACGGCAAAAGAATATTCCTGAATTCAGCGGAAATTGAGTCTGGGAAACAGGCCATTCGGCCCAACAATCCCATGGGCTGGATTCTCCGTCAGTAGCGGGGTTCCCGACCCAGCGGAGAATCGAGCACTGGTCTAAAAGCGAGATCAGTGCCGATGTTGCAGTCCCCCGCCCGCAGCGGCAGTGAGCTACACGCCCGTCGCCGGCAGGAGGATGCAAATGGGCATTGAGCATCCAGTAAACTCTGATTAACGGGCTGGAAACCCGCTTTTCCAGACCCCCGGGATGCTCCAGGCCTCGCAGCCGGGATTCAGGCGGCTGTGGATTGGCGAGGGTATTTTCAGGGGTTGCCCTGAAGCTGTGCACCCCGCGGTGGGTCAAGGCGGTAAGTATGTAACGTACGTGCCCCCCCAAGTCCATGGATGGCCCCCAGCCCCTCACAACACAAACCCTCTTGGTCTGACTGACAGCCCCTCACCACATCAAAGGCAGATAAGTGCTTCATGCGTAAAACAGAGCAAGTCAAAGCAATTGGCGGCCCTTTAGCGGGTCCGACGGCCTCCCACAAGCTCCATGCCCTGCATACATTTGTGTAGCGAATGAGAGCAATTTGCTCCTAGGACCCACTCCTAGTGCCAGCGCAGACCCGGAGCGATTCCACTCCAGCGGGAGAACATGGACTCCTGAATGGACAATCCAGACGCATGGTTATTGATCTGTTCCACACCAGGTTCCTCCCACCCTCTTCCTCTAACAGTAGCAGTGTAACTTTCCATTCCTTTCTCCCTCATTTACTTACCGAGCTTACCCTCAAAGCCATCAATAATATTCACATCAAATATTCCCTGTGGCAGTGAGTTTCACAATCTGCCCATCAAACACTCCCAGGACAGGTACAGCACGGGGTCAGATACAGAGTAAAGCTCCCTCTACACTGTCCCCATCAAACACTCCCAGGACAGGTACAGCGCGGGATTAGATACAGAGTAAAGCTCCCTCTACACTGTCCCCATCAAACACTGCCATCACAGGTACAGCACGGGGTTAGATACAGAGTAAAGCTCCCTCTACACTGTCCCCATCAAACACTGCCAGGACAGGTACAGCACGGGGTTAGATACAGAGTAAAGCTCCCTCTACACTGTCCCCATCAAACACTCCCAGGACAGGGACAGCACGGGGTTAGATACAGAGTAAAGCTCCCTCTACACTGTCCCCATCAAACACTCCCAGGACAGGTACAGCACGGGATTAGATACAGAGTAAAGCTCCCTCTACACTGTCCCATCAAACACTCCCAGGACAGGTATTCACATTTATTTTAGCTTCTTTCTCATTGACAATTCCCTGTTCTGAATTACCCCAGTTTTGGGTGCTGCCTCACTTGCTGTTCCCCCCACTCCTACAGCACATCCCTGAGGTCTCCAGTTGATCACTTACCTCCGAGCACGATGAGCATGGCAGTGAGTTTCGGGGACTCCATGATTTCTCGTTTCCTCCGAGTGATCGATGTTTGTCTCTCCGTGGCTCTGCCTCTTTTATTCGGCTCTCGGGGAGGTTACAACCCAGATTAGCTCAGCAAATGCAAATAGGGTGAAGAATCCTTGGCTGCTGATTCAGATATTTTGCTGTTGTCCAACCTGTGAGAGGTTGCAAGCACCTGTGGTTCTGGTGTGGGGCTTGTAGGCTTGGATTCTCTGAGCAAAATACTGAGAAGTGAGGACATTTGTAAGTGTCACTTTATAGGTTGTGATGCACCACATGAATATATATGCCCAATCTTGTAGCTCAGGGCCTAATCAAGAGTCAGCACTTTCAGGAACTGTACCCCAGTGAGAGTCAGCACCATCAGGAACTGTGCCCCAGTGAGAGTCAGCACCTTCAGGAACTGTACCCCAGTGAGAGTCACCACCTTCAGGAACTGTACCCCAGTGGGAGTCAGCACCTTCAGGAACTGTACCCGAGTGAGAGTCAGCAACTTCAGGAACTGTACCCCAGTGAGAGTCAGCAGCTTCAGGAACTGTACCCCAGTGAGAGTCAGAACCTTCAAGAACTGTACCCCAGTGAGAGTCAGCACCTTCAGGAACTGTACCCCAGTGAGAGTCAGCACCTTCAGGAACTGTACCCCAGTGAGAGTCACCACCTTCGGGAACTGTACTCCAGTGAGAGTCAGCACCTTCAGGAACTGTACCCCAGTGAGAGTCATCACCTTCAGGAACTGTACCCCAGTGGGAGTCAGCACCTTCAGGAACTGTACCCCAGTGAGAGTCAGCAACTTCAGGAACTGTACCCCAGTGGGAGTCAGCACCTTCAGGAACTGTACCCCAGTGAGAGTCAGCAACTTCAGGAACTGTACCCCAGTGAGATTCAGCACCTTCAGGAACCGTACCACAGTGAGAGTCAGCACCTTCAGGAACTGTACCCCCAGTGAGAGTCAGCACCTTCAGGAACTGTACCCCAGTGAGAGTCAGCACCTTCAGGAACTGTGCCCCAGTGAGAGTCAGCAACTTCAGGAACTGTACCCCAGTGAGAGTCAGCACCTTCAGGAACTGTACCCCAGTGAGAGTCAGCACCTTCAGGAACTTTAAGAGCAGCACGGTAGCATTGTGTATAGCACAATTGCTTCACAGCTCCAGGGTCCCAGATTCGATTCCAGCTTGGGTCACTGTTTGTGGGGAGTCTGCACATCCTTCCCGTTTGTGCGTGGGTTTCCTCCGGGTGCTCCGGTTTCCTCCCACAGTCCAAAGATGTGCAGGTTAGGTGGATTGGCCATGATAAATTGCCCTTAGTGTCCAAAATTGCCTTTAGTGTTGGATGGGGTTACTGGGTTATGGGAATAGGGTGGAGGTATGGACCTTGGGTAGGGTGCTCTTTCCAAGAGCCGGTGGAGACTCGATGGGTCGAATGGTCTCCTTCTGCACTGTAAATTCTAAGATAATCTATGAACTTTACCCCAGTGAGAGTCGGCACCTTCGGGAACTGTACTCCAGTGAGAGTCAGTATGCTCAGGAACTGTACCCCAGTGAGAGTCAGCAAGTTCAGGAACTGCACCCCAGTGAGAGTCAGCACCTTCAGGAACTGTACTCCAGTGAGAGTCAGCACCTTCAGGAACAGTACCCCAGTGAGAGTCAGCACCTTCAGGAACTGTACCCCAGTGAGAGTCAGCACCTTCAGGAACTGTACTCCAGTGAGAGTCAGCACATTCAGGAACTGTCTCCCAGTGAGAGTCAGCACCTTCAGAAACTGTGCCCCAGTGAGAGTCAGCACCTTCAGGAACTGTACCCCAGTGAGAGTCAGCAGATTCAGGAACTGTCTCCCAGTGAGAGTCAGCACCTTCAGGAACTGTGCCCCAGTGAGAGTCAGCACCTTCAGGAACTGTACCCCAGTGAGACTCAGCACCTTCTGGTACTGTACCCCAGTGAGAGTCAGCACCTTCAGGAACTGTACCCCAGTGAGAGTCAGCACCTTCAGGAATTGTGCCCCAGTGAGAGTCAGCACCTTCAGGAACTGTACCCCAGTGAGAGTCAGCAACTTCAGGAACTGTACCCCAGTGAGAGCCAGCACCTTCAGGAACTGTACCCCAGTGAGAGTCAGCACCTTCAGGAACTGTACCCCAGTGAGAGTCAGCACCTTCAGGAACTGTACCCCAGTGAGAGTCAGCACCTTCAGGAACTGTACCCCAGTGAGAGTCAGCAACTTCAGGAACTGTCTCCCAGTGAGAGTCAGCACCTTCAGGAACTGTGCCCCAGTGAGAGTCAGCACCCTCAGGAACTGTACCCCAGTGAAAGTCAGCACCTTCAGGAACTGTCTCCCTGTGAGAGTCAGCACCTTCAGGAACTGTCTCCCAGTGAGAGTCAGCACCTTCAGGAACTGTGCCCCAGTGAGAGTCAGCACCTTCAGGAACTGTACCCCAGTGAGAGTCAGTATGCTCAGGAACTGTACTCCAGTGAGAGTCAGTATGCTCAGGAACTGTACCCCAGTGAGAGTCAGCACCTTCGGGAACTGTACCCCAGTGAGAGTCTGCACCTTCAGGAACTGTACCCCAGTGAGAGTCAGCACCTTCCGGAACTGTACCCCAGTGAGAGTCAGCACCTTCAGGAACTGTACCCCAGTGAGAGTCAGCACCTTCAGGAACTTTAAGGGCAGCACGGTAGCATTGTGTACAGCACAATTGCTTCACAGCTCCAGGGTCCCAGATTCGATTCCAGCTTGGGTCACTGTCTGTGCGGAATGTGCACACTCTCCCCGTGTGTGCGTGGGTTTCCACCGGGTGCTCCGGTTTCCTCCCACAGTCCAAAGATGTGCAGGTTAGGTGGATTGGCCATGATAAATTGCCCTTGGTGTCCAAAATTGCCCTTAGTGTTGGATGGGGTTACTGGGTTATGGGGATAGGGTGGAGGTATGGACCTTGGGTAGGGTGCTCTTTCCAAGAGCCAGTGCAGACTCGATGGGTCGAATGGCCTCCTTCTGCACTGTAAATTTTATGATAATCTATGAACTTTACCCCAGTGAGAGTCAGCACCTTCGGGAACTGTACTCCAGTGAGAGTCAGTATGCTCAGGAACTGTACCCCAGTGAGAGTCAGCACCTGCAGGAACTGTACCCCAGTGAGAGTCAGCACCTTCAGGAACTTTACCCCAGTGAGAGTCAGCACCCTCAGGAACTGTACCCCAGTGAGAGTGAGCACCTTCGGGAACCGTACCCCAGTGAGAGTCAGCATATTCTGGAACTGTACCCCAGTGAGAGTCAGCACCTTCAGGAACTGTACCCCAGTGGGAGTATATATGCCCAATCTTGTAGCTCAGGGCCTAATCAAGAGTCAGCACTTTCAGGAACTGTACCCCAGTGAGAGTCAGCACCATCAGGAACTGTGCCCCAGTGAGAGTCAGCACCTTCAGGAACTGTACCCCAGTGAGAGTCACCACCTTCAGGAACTGTACCCCAGTGGGAGTCAGCACCTTCAGGAACTGTACCCGAGTGAGAGTCAGCAACTTCAGGAACTGTACCCCAGTGAGAGTCAGCAGCTTCAGGAACTGTACCCCAGTGAGAGTCAGAACCTTCAAGAACTGTACCCCAGTGAGAGTCAGCACCTTCAGGAACTGTACCCCAGTGAGAGTCAGCACCTTCAGGAACTGTACCCCAGTGAGAGTCACCACCTTCGGGAACTGTACTCCAGTGAGAGTCAGCACCTTCAGGAACTGTACCCCAGTGAGAGTCATCACCTTCAGGAACTGTACCCCAGTGGGAGTCAGCACCTTCAGGAACTGTACCCCAGTGAGAGTCAGCAACTTCAGGAACTGTACCCCAGTGGGAGTCAGCACCTTCAGGAACTGTACCCCAGTGAGAGTCAGCAACTTCAGGAACTGTACCCCAGTGAGATTCAGCACCTTCAGGAACCGTACCACAGTGAGAGTCAGCACCTTCAGGAACTGTACCCCCAGTGAGAGTCAGCACCTTCAGGAACTGTACCCCAGTGAGAGTCAGCACCTTCAGGAACTGTGCCCCAGTGAGAGTCAGCAACTTCAGGAACTGTACCCCAGTGAGAGTCAGCACCTTCAGGAACTGTACCCCAGTGAGAGTCAGCACCTTCAGGAACTTTAAGAGCAGCACGGTAGCATTGTGTATAGCACAATTGCTTCACAGCTCCAGGGTCCCAGATTCGATTCCAGCTTGGGTCACTGTTTGTGGGGAGTCTGCACATCCTTCCCGTTTGTGCGTGGGTTTCCTCCGGGTGCTCCGGTTTCCTCCCACAGTCCAAAGATGTGCAGGTTAGGTGGATTGGCCATGATAAATTGCCCTTAGTGTCCAAAATTGCCTTTAGTGTTGGATGGGGTTACTGGGTTATGGGAATAGGGTGGAGGTATGGACCTTGGGTAGGGTGCTCTTTCCAAGAGCCGGTGGAGACTCGATGGGTCGAATGGTCTCCTTCTGCACTGTAAATTCTAAGATAATCTATGAACTTTACCCCAGTGAGAGTCGGCACCTTCGGGAACTGTACTCCAGTGAGAGTCAGTATGCTCAGGAACTGTACCCCAGTGAGAGTCAGCAAGTTCAGGAACTGCACCCCAGTGAGAGTCAGCACCTTCAGGAACTGTACTCCAGTGAGAGTCAGCACCTTCAGGAACAGTACCCCAGTGAGAGTCAGCACCTTCAGGAACTGTACCCCAGTGAGAGTCAGCACCTTCAGGAACTGTACTCCAGTGAGAGTCAGCACATTCAGGAACTGTCTCCCAGTGAGAGTCAGCACCTTCAGAAACTGTGCCCCAGTGAGAGTCAGCACCTTCAGGAACTGTACCCCAGTGAGAGTCAGCAGATTCAGGAACTGTCTCCCAGTGAGAGTCAGCACCTTCAGGAACTGTGCCCCAGTGAGAGTCAGCACCTTCAGGAACTGTACCCCAGTGAGACTCAGCACCTTCTGGTACTGTACCCCAGTGAGAGTCAGCACCTTCAGGAACTGTACCCCAGTGAGAGTCAGCACCTTCAGGAATTGTGCCCCAGTGAGAGTCAGCACCTTCAGGAACTGTACCCCAGTGAGAGTCAGCAACTTCAGGAACTGTACCCCAGTGAGAGCCAGCACCTTCAGGAACTGTACCCCAGTGAGAGTCAGCACCTTCAGGAACTGTACCCCAGTGAGAGTCAGCACCTTCAGGAACTGTACCCCAGTGAGAGTCAGCACCTTCAGGAACTGTACCCCAGTGAGAGTCAGCAACTTCAGGAACTGTCTCCCAGTGAGAGTCAGCACCTTCAGGAACTGTGCCCCAGTGAGAGTCAGCACCCTCAGGAACTGTACCCCAGTGAAAGTCAGCACCTTCAGGAACTGTCTCCCTGTGAGAGTCAGCACCTTCAGGAACTGTCTCCCAGTGAGAGTCAGCACCTTCAGGAACTGTGCCCCAGTGAGAGTCAGCACCTTCAGGAACTGTACCCCAGTGAGAGTCAGTATGCTCAGGAACTGTACTCCAGTGAGAGTCAGTATGCTCAGGAACTGTACCCCAGTGAGAGTCAGCACCTTCGGGAACTGTACCCCAGTGAGAGTCTGCACCTTCAGGAACTGTACCCCAGTGAGAGTCAGCACCTTCCGGAACTGTACCCCAGTGAGAGTCAGCACCTTCAGGAACTGTACCCCAGTGAGAGTCAGCACCTTCAGGAACTTTAAGGGCAGCACGGTAGCATTGTGTACAGCACAATTGCTTCACAGCTCCAGGGTCCCAGATTCGATTCCAGCTTGGGTCACTGTCTGTGCGGAATGTGCACACTCTCCCCGTGTGTGCGTGGGTTTCCACCGGGTGCTCCGGTTTCCTCCCACAGTCCAAAGATGTGCAGGTTAGGTGGATTGGCCATGATAAATTGCCCTTGGTGTCCAAAATTGCCCTTAGTGTTGGATGGGGTTACTGGGTTATGGGGATAGGGTGGAGGTATGGACCTTGGGTAGGGTGCTCTTTCCAAGAGCCAGTGCAGACTCGATGGGTCGAATGGCCTCCTTCTGCACTGTAAATTTTATGATAATCTATGAACTTTACCCCAGTGAGAGTCAGCACCTTCGGGAACTGTACTCCAGTGAGAGTCAGTATGCTCAGGAACTGTACCCCAGTGAGAGTCAGCACCTGCAGGAACTGTACCCCAGTGAGAGTCAGCACCTTCAGGAACTTTACCCCAGTGAGAGTCAGCACCCTCAGGAACTGTACCCCAGTGAGAGTGAGCACCTTCGGGAACCGTACCCCAGTGAGAGTCAGCATATTCTGGAACTGTACCCCAGTGAGAGTCAGCACCTTCAGGAACTGTACCCCAGTGGGAGTATATATGCCCAATCTTGTAGCTCAGGGCCTAATCAAGAGTCAGCACTTTCAGGAACTGTACCCCAGTGAGAGTCAGCACCATCAGGAACTGTGCCCCAGTGAGAGTCAGCACCTTCAGGAACTGTACCCCAGTGAGAGTCACCACCTTCAGGAACTGTACCCCAGTGGGAGTCAGCACCTTCAGGAACTGTACCCGAGTGAGAGTCAGCAACTTCAGGAACTGTACCCCAGTGAGAGTCAGCAGCTTCAGGAACTGTACCCCAGTGAGAGTCAGAACCTTCAAGAACTGTACCCCAGTGAGAGTCAGCACCTTCAGGAACTGTACCCCAGTGAGAGTCAGCACCTTCAGGAACTGTACCCCAGTGAGAGTCACCACCTTCGGGAACTGTACTCCAGTGAGAGTCAGCACCTTCAGGAACTGTACCCCAGTGAGAGTCATCACCTTCAGGAACTGTACCCCAGTGGGAGTCAGCACCTTCAGGAACTGTACCCCAGTGAGAGTCAGCAACTTCAGGAACTGTACCCCAGTGGGAGTCAGCACCTTCAGGAACTGTACCCCAGTGAGAGTCAGCAACTTCAGGAACTGTACCCCAGTGAGATTCAGCACCTTCAGGAACCGTACCACAGTGAGAGTCAGCACCTTCAGGAACTGTACCCCAGTGAGAGTCAGCACCTTCAGGAACTGTACCCCAGTGAGAGTCAGCACCTTCAGGAACTGTGCCCCAGTGAGAGTCAGCAACTTCAGGAACTGTACCCCAGTGAGAGTCAGCACCTTCAGGAACTGTACCCCAGTGAGAGTCAGCACCTTCAGGAACTTTAAGAGCAGCACGGTAGCATTGTGTATAGCACAATTGCTTCACAGCTCCAGGGTCCCAGATTCGATTCCAGCTTGGGTCACTGTTTGTGGGGAGTCTGCACATCCTTCCCGTTTGTGCGTGGGTTTCCTCCGGGTGCTCCGGTTTCCTCCCACAGTCCAAAGATGTGCAGGTTAGGTGGATTGGCCATGATAAATTGCCCTTAGTGTCCAAAATTGCCTTTAGTGTTGGATGGGGTTACTGGGTTATGGGAATAGGGTGGAGGTATGGACCTTGGGTAGGGTGCTCTTTCCAAGAGCCGGTGGAGACTCGATGGGTCGAATGGTCTCCTTCTGCACTGTAAATTCTAAGATAATCTATGAACTTTACCCCAGTGAGAGTCAGCACCTTCGGGAACTGTACTCCAGTGAGAGTCAGTATGCTCAGGAACTGTACCCGAGTGAGAGTCAGCAAGTTCAGGAACTGCACCCCAGTGAGAGTCAGCACCTTCAGGAACTGTACTCCAGTGAGAGTCAGCACCTTCAGGAACAGTACCCCAGTGAGAGTCAGCACCTTCAGGAACTGTACCCCAGTGAGAGTCAGCACCTTCAGGAACTGTACTCCAGTGAGAGTCAGCACATTCAGGAACTGTCTCCCAGTGAGAGTCAGCACCTTCAGAAACTGTGCCCCAGTGAGAGTCAGAACCTTCAGGAACTGTACCCCAGTGAGAGTCAGCAGATTCAGGAACTGTCTCCCAGTGAGAGTCAGCACCTTCAGGAACTGTGCCCCAGTGAGAGTCAGCACCTTCAGGAACTGTACCCCAGTGAGACTCAGCACCTTCTGGTACTGTACCCCAGTGAGAGTCAGCACCTTCAGGAACTGTACCCCAGTGAGAGTCAGCACCTTCAGGAATTGTGCCCCAGTGAGAGTCAGCACCTTCAGGAACTGTACCCCAGTGAGAGTCAGCAACTTCAGGAACTGTACCCCAGTGAGAGCCAGCACCTTCAGGAACTGTACTCCAGTGAGAGTCAGCACCTTCAGGAACTGTACCCCAGTGAGAGTCAGCACCTTCAGGAACTGTACCCCAGTGAGAGTCAGCACCTTCAGGAACTGTACCCCAGTGAGAGTCAGCAACTTCAGGAACTGTCTCCCAGTGAGAGTCAGCACCTTCAGGAACTGTGCCCCAGTGAGAGTCAGCACCCTCAGGAACTGTACCCCAGTGAAAGTCAGCACCTTCAGGAACTGTCTCCCTGTGAGAGTCAGCACCTTCAGGAACTGTCTCCCAGTGAGAGTCAGCACCTTCGGGAACTGTACTCCAGTGAGAGTCAGTATGCTCAGGAACTGTACCCCAGTGAGAGTCAGCACCTGCAGGAACTGTACCCCAGTGAGAGTCAGCACCTTCAGGAACTTTACCCCAGTGAGAGTCAGCACCCTCAGGAACTGTACCCCAGTGAGAGTCAGCACCTTCGGGAACCGTACCCCAGTGAGAGTCAGCATATTCTGGAACTGTACCCCAGTGAGAGTCAGCACCTTCGGGAACTGTACCCGAGTGAGAGTCAGCACCTTTAGGAACTGTACCCCAGTGAGAGTCAGCACCTTCGGGAACTGTCCCCCAGTGAGAGTCAGCACATTCTGGAACTGTACCCCAGTGAGAGTCAGCACCTTCGGGAACTGTACCCGAGTGAGAGCCAGCACCTTTAGGAACTGTACCCCAGTGAGAGTCAGCACCTTCAGGAATTGTGCCCCAGTGAGAGTCAGCACCTTCAGGAACTGTACCCCAGTGAGAGTCAGCACCTTCAGGAACTGTGCCCCAGTGAGAGTCAGCACCTTCAGGAACTGTGCCCCAGTGAGAGTAAGCACCTTCAGGAACTGTACCCCAATGAGAGTCAGCACATTCAGGAACTGTACCCCAGTGAGAGCCAGCACCTTCAGGAACTGTACCCCAGTGAGGGTCAGCACCTTCAGGAACTGTATCCCAGTGAGAGTCAGCACCTTCAGGAACTGTACCCCAGTGAGAGTCAGCACCTTCAGGAACTGTCTCCCAGTGAGAGTCAGCACCTTCAGGAATTGTGCCCCAGTGAGAGTCAGCACCCTCAGGAACTGTACCCCAGTGAGAGTCAGCACCTTCAGGAACTTTAAGGGCAGCACAGTCGCATTGTGTATAGCACAATTGCTTCACAGCTCCAGGGTCCCAGATTCGATTCCAACTTGGGTCACTGTCTTTGCGGAATTTGCACACTCTCCCCGTGTGTGCGTGGGTTTCGTCCGGGTGCTCCGGTTTCCTCCCACAGTCCAAAGATGTGCAGGTTAGGTGGATTGGCCATGATAAATTGCCCTTAGTGTCCTAAATTGCGCTTAGTGTTGGATGGGGTTACTGGGTTATGGGGATAGGGTGGAGGTATGGACCTTGGGTAGGGTGCTCTTTCCAAGAGCCTGTGCAGACTCGATGGGTCGAATGGCCTCCTTCTGCACTGTAAATTCTATGATAATCTATGAACTTTACCCCAGTGAGAGTCAGCACCTTCGGGAACTGTACTCCAGTGAGAGTCAGTATGCTCAGTAACTGTACCCCAGTGAGAGTCAGCACCTTCAGGAACTGTACACCAGTGAGTGTCAGCACCTTCAGGAACTTTACCCCAGTGAGAGTCAGGACCCTCAGGAACTGTACCCCAGTGAGAGTCAGCACCTTCGGGAACTGTACCCCAGTGAGAGTCAGCACCTTCGGGAACTGTACTCCAGTGAGAGTCAGTATGCTCAGGAACTGTACCCCGGTGAGAGTCAGCACCTTCAGGAACTGTAGCCCAGTGAGAGTCAGCACCTTCAGGAACGGTGCCCCAGTGAGAGTCAGCACCTTCAGGAACTGTCTCCCAGTGAGACTCAGCACCTTCAAGAACTGTGCCCCAGTGAGAGTCAGCACCGTCAGGAACTGTACCCAAGTGAGAGTCAGCAGCTTCAGGAAATATACCCCAGTGAGAGTCAGCACCTTCAGGAACTGTATCCCAGTGCGAGTCAGCACCTTCAGGAAGTGTAGCCCAGTGAGAGTCAGCACCTTCAGGAACTGTACCCCAGTGAGAGTCAGCACCTTCTGGAACTGTACCCCAGTGAGAGTCAGCACCTTCAGGAACTGACTCCCAGTGAGAGTCAGCACCTTCAGGAACTGTACCCCAATGAGAGTCAGCACCTTCAGGAACTGTACCCCAGTGAGAGTCAGCACCTTCAGGAACTGTGGCCCAGTGAGAGTCAGCACCTTCAGGAACTGTACCCCAGTGAGAGTCAGCACCTTCAGGAACTGTCTCCCTGTGAGAGTCAGCACCTTCAGGAACTGTCTCCCAGTGAGAGTCAGCACCTTCAGGAACTGTGACCCAGTGAGAATCAGCACCTTCAGGAACTGTACCCCAGTGAGAGTCAGTATGCTCAGGAACTGTACTCCAGTGAGAGTCAGTATGCTCAGGAACTGTACCCCAGTGAGAGTCAGCACCTTCGGGAACTGTACCCCAGTGAGAGTCAGCACCTTCAGGAACTGTATCCCAGTGAGAGTCAGCACCTTCAGGAACTGTACCCCAGTGAGAGTCAGCACCTTCAGGAACTTTAAGGGTAGCACGGTAGCATTGTGTATAGCACAATTGCTTCACAGCTCCAGGGTCCCAGATTCGTTTCCAGCTTGGGTCACTGTCTGTGCGGAGTCTGCACATCCTCCCCGTGTGTGCGTGGGTTTCCTCCGGTTGCTCCGGTTTCCTCCCACAGTCCAAAGATGTGCAGGTTAGGTGGATTGGCCATGATAAATTGCCCTTAGTGTCCAAAATTGCCCTTAGTGTTGGATGGGGTTCCTGGGTTATGGGGATAGGGTGGAGGTATGGACCTTGGGTAGGGTGCTCTTTCTAAGAGCCGGTGCAGACTCGATGGGTCGAATGGCCTCCTTTTGCACTGTTAATTTTATGATAATCTATGAACTTTACCCCAGTGAGAGTCAGCACCTTCGGGAACTGTACTCCAGTGATAGTCAGTATGCTCAGGAACTGCATCCCAGTGAGAGCCGACACCGTCAGGAACTGTACCCCAGTGAGAGTCAGCACCTTCAGAAACTGTAGCCCAGTGAGAGTCAGCACCTTCAGGAACTGTACCCCAGTGAGAGTCAGCACCTTCAGGAACTGTACCCCAGTGAGAGTCAGCACCTTCAGGACCTGTACCCCAGTGAGAGTCAGCACCTTCTGGAACTGTACCCCAGTGAGAGTCAGCACCTTCAGGAATTGTCTCCCAGTGAGAGTCAGCACCTTCAGGAACTGTGCCCCAGTGAGAGTCAGCACCTTCAGGAACTGTCTCCCAGTGAGACTCAGCACCTTCAAGAACTGTACCCCAGTGAGAGTCAGCACCTTCAGGAACTGTACCCCAGTGAGAGTCAACACCTTCAGGAACTTTACCCCAGTGAGAGTCAGCACCCTCAGGAACTGTACCCCAGTGAGAGTCAGCACCTTCGGGAACTGTACCCCAGTGAGAGTCAGCACCTTCGGGAACTGTACTCCAGTGAGAGTCAGTATGCTCAGGAACTGTACCCCAGTGAGAGTCAGCACCTGCAGGAACTGTACCCCAGTGAGAGTCAGCACCTTCAGGAACTTTACCCCAGTGAGAGTCAGCACCCTCAGGAACTGTACCCCAGTGAGAGTCAGCACCTTCGGGAACCGTACCCCAGTGAGAGTCAGCATATTCTGGAACTGTACCCCAGTGAGAGTCAGCACCTTCGGGAACTGTACCCGAGTGAGAGTCAGCACCTTTAGGAACTGTACCCCAGTGAGAGTCAGCACCTTCGGGAACTGTCCCCCAGTGAGAGTCAGCACATTCTGGAACTGTACCCCAGTGAGAGTCAGCACCTTCGGGAACTGTACCCGAGTGAGAGCCAGCACCTTTAGGAACTGTACCCCAGTGAGAGTCAGCACCTTCAGGAATTGTGCCCCAGTGAGAGTCAGCACCTTCAGGAACTGTACCCCAGTGAGAGTCAGCACCTTCAGGAACTGTGCCCCAGTGAGAGTCAGCACATTCTGGAACTGTACCCCAGTGAGAGTCAGCACCTTCGGGAACTGTACCCGAGTGAGAGCCAGCACCTTCAGGAACTGTCTCCCAGTGAGAGTCAGCACCTTCAGGAATTGTGCCCCAGTGAGAGTCAGCACCCTCAGGAACTGTACCCCAGTGAGAGTCAGCACCTTCAGGAACTTTAAGGGCAGCACAGTCGCATTGTGTATAGCACAATTGCTTCACAGCTCCAGGGTCCCAGATTCGATTCCAACTTGGGTCACTGTCTTTGCGGAATTTGCACACTCTCCCCGTGTGTGCGTGGGTTTCGTCCGGGTGCTCCGGTTTCCTCCCACAGTCCAAAGATGTGCAGGTTAGGTGGATTGGCCATGATAAATTGCCCTTAGTGTCCTAAATTGCGCTTAGTGTTGGATGGGGTTACTGGGTTATGGGGATAGGGTGGAGGTATGGACCTTGGGTAGGGTGCTCTTTCCAAGAGCCTGTGCAGACTCGATGGGTCGAATGGCCTCCTTCTGCACTGTAAATTCTATGATAATCTATGAACTTTACCCCAGTGAGAGTCAGCACCTTCGGGAACTGTACTCCAGTGAGAGTCAGTATGCTCAGTAACTGTACCCCAGTGAGAGTCAGCACCTTCAGGAACGGTACACCAGTGAGTGTCAGCACCTTCAGGAACTTTACCCCAGTGAGAGTCAGGACCCTCAGGAACTGTACCCCAGTGAGAGTCAGCACCTTCGGGAACTGTACCCCAGTGAGAGTCAGCACCTTCGGGAACTGTACTCCAGTGAGAGTCAGTATGCTCAGGAACTGTACCCCGGTGAGAGTCAGCACCTTCAGGAACTGTAGCCCAGTGAGAGTCAGCACCTTCAGGAACGGTGCCCCAGTGAGAGTCAGCACCTTCAGGAACTGTCTCCCAGTGAGACTCAGCACCTTCAAGAACTGTGCCCCAGTGAGAGTCAGCACCGTCAGGAACTGTACCCAAGTGAGAGTCAGCAGCTTCAGGAAATATACCCCAGTGAGAGTCAGCACCTTCAGGAACTGTATCCCAGTGCGAGTCAGCACCTTCAGGAAGTGTAGCCCAGTGAGAGTCAGCACCTTCAGGAACTGTACCCCAGTGAGAGTCAGCACCTTCTGGAACTGTACCCCAGTGAGAGTCAGCACCTTCAGGAACTGACTCCCAGTGAGAGTCAGCACCTTCAGGAACTGTACCCCAATGAGAGTCAGCACCTTCAGGAACTGTACCCCAGTGAGAGTCAGCACCTTCAGGAACTGTGGCCCAGTGAGAGTCAGCACCTTCAGGAACTGTACCCCAGTGAGAGTCAGCACCTTCAGGAACTGTCTCCCTGTGAGAGTCAGCACCTTCAGGAACTGTCTCCCAGTGAGAGTCAGCACCTTCAGGAACTGTGACCCAGTGAGAATCAGCACCTTCAGGAACTGTACCCCAGTGAGAGTCAGTATGCTCAGGAACTGTACTCCAGTGAGAGTCAGTATGCTCAGGAACTGTACCCCAGTGAGAGTCAGCACCTTCGGGAACTGTACCCCAGTGAGAGTCAGCACCTTCAGGAACTGTATCCCAGTGAGAGTCAGCACCTTCAGGAACTGTACCCCAGTGAGAGTCAGCACCTTCAGGAACTTTAAGGGTAGCACGGTAGCATTGTGTATAGCACAATTGCTTCACAGCTCCAGGGTCCCAGATTCGTTTCCAGCTTGGGTCACTGTCTGTGCGGAGTCTGCACATCCTCCCCGTGTGTGCGTGGGTTTCCTCCGGTTGCTCCGGTTTCCTCCCACAGTCCAAAGATGTGCAGGTTAGGTGGATTGGCCATGATAAATTGCCCTTAGTGTCCAAAATTGCCCTTAGTGTTGGATGGGGTTCCTGGGTTATGGGGATAGGGTGGAGGTATGGACCTTGGGTAGGGTGCTCTTTCTAAGAGCCGGTGCAGACTCGATGGGTCGAATGGCCTCCTTTTGCACTGTTAATTTTATGATAATCTATGAACTTTACCCCAGTGAGAGTCAGCACCTTCGGGAACTGTACTCCAGTGATAGTCAGTATGCTCAGGAACTGCATCCCAGTGAGAGCCGACACCGTCAGGAACTGTACCCCAGTGAGAGTCAGCACCTTCAGAAACTGTAGCCCAGTGAGAGTCAGCACCTTCAGGAACTGTACCCCAGTGAGAGTCAGCACCTTCAGGAACTGTACCCCAATGAGAGTCAGCACCTTCAGGACCTGTACCCCAGTGAGAGTCAGCACCTTCTGGAACTGTACCCCAGTGAGAGTCAGCACCTTCAGGAATTGTCTCCCAGTGAGAGTCAGCACCTTCAGGAACTGTGCCCCAGTGAGAGTCAGCACCTTCAGGAACTGTCTCCCAGTGAGACTCAGCACCTTCAAGAACTGTACCCCAGTGAGAGTCAGCACCTTCAGGAACTGTACCCCAGTGAGAGTCAACACCTTCAGGAACTTTACCCCAGTGAGAGTCAGCACCCTCAGGAACTGTACCCCAGTGAGAGTCAGCACCTTCGGGAACTGTACCCCAGTGAGAGTCAGCACCTTCGGGAACTGTACTCCAGTGAGAGTCAGTATGCTCAGGAACTGTACCCCAGTGAGAGTCAGCACCTGCAGGAACTGTACCCCAGTGAGAGTCAGCACCTTCAGGAACTTTACCCCAGTGAGAGTCAGCACCCTCAGGAACTGTACCCCAGTGAGAGTCAGCACCTTCGGGAACCGTACCCCAGTGAGAGTCAGCATATTCTGGAACTGTACCCCAGTGAGAGTCAGCACCTTCGGGAACTGTACCCGAGTGAGAGTCAGCACCTTTAGGAACTGTACCCCAGTGAGAGTCAGCACCTTCGGGAACTGTCCCCCAGTGAGAGTCAGCACATTCTGGAACTGTACCCCAGTGAGAGTCAGCACCTTCGGGAACTGTACCCGAGTGAGAGCCAGCACCTTTAGGAACTGTACCCCAGTGAGAGTCAGCACCTTCAGGAATTGTGCCCCAGTGAGAGTCAGCACCTTCAGGAACTGTACCCCAGTGAGAGTCAGCACCTTGAGGAACTGTGCCCCAGTGAGAGTCAGCACCTTCAGGAACTGTGCCCCAGTGAGAGTAAGCACCTTCAGGAACTGTACCCCAATGAGAGTCAGCACATTCAGGAACTGTACCCCAGTGAGAGCCAGCACCTTCAGGAACTGTACCCCAGTGAGGGTCAGCACCTTCAGGAACTGTATCCCAGTGAGAGTCAGCACCTTCAGGAACTGTACCCCAGTGAGAGTCAGCACCTTCAGGAACTGTCTCCCAGTGAGAGTCAGCACCTTCAGGAATTGTGCCCCAGTGAGAGTCAGCACACTCAGGAACTGTACCCCAGTGAGAGTCAGCACCTTCAGGAACTGTCTCCCAGTGAGAGTCAGCACCTTCAGGAACTTTAAGGGCAGCACGGTCGCATTGTGTATAGCACAATTGCTTCACAGCTCCAGGGTCCCAGATTCGATTCCAACTTGGGTCACTGTCTTTGCGGAATTTGCACACTCTCCCCGTGTGTGCGTGGGTTTCGTCCGGGTGCTCCGGTTTCCTCCCACAGTCCAAAGATGTGCAGGTTAGGTGGATTGGCCATGATAAATTGCCCTTAGTGTCCTAAATTGCGCTTAGTGTTGGATGGGGTTACTGGGTTATGGGGATAGGGTGGAGGTATGGACCTTGGGTAGGGTGCTCTTTCCAAGAGCCTGTGCAGACTCGATGGGTCGAATGGCCTCCTTCTGCACTGTAAATTCTATGATAATCTATGAACTTTACCCCAGTGAGAGTCAGCACCTTCGGGAACTGTACTCCAGTGAGAGTCAGTATGCTCAGTAACTGTACCCCAGTGAGAGTCAGCACCTTCAGGAACTGTACACCAGTGAGTGTCAGCACCTTCAGGAACTTTACCCCAGTGAGAGTCAGGACCCTCAGGAACTGTACCCCAGTGAGAGTCAGCACCTTCGGGAACTGTACCCCAGTGAGAGTCAGCACCTTCGGGAACTGTACTCCAGTGAGAGTCAGTATGCTCAGGAACTGTACCCCGGTGAGAGTCAGCACCTTCAGGAACTGTAGCCCAGTGAGAGTCAGCACCTTCAGGAACGGTGCCCCAGTGAGAGTCAGCACCTTCAGGAACTGTCTCCCAGTGAGACTCAGCACCTTCAAGAACTGTGCCCCAGTGAGAGTCAGCACCGTCAGGAACTGTACCCAAGTGAGAGTCAGCAGCTTCAGGAAATATACCCCAGTGAGAGTCAGCACCTTCAGGAACTGTATCCCAGTGCGAGTCAGCACCTTCAGGAAGTGTAGCCCAGTGAGAGTCAGCACCTTCAGGAACTGTACCCCAGTGAGAGTCAGCACCTTCTGGAACTGTACCCCAGTGAGAGTCAGCACCTTCAGGAACTGACTCCCAGTGAGAGTCAGCACCTTCAGGAACTGTACCCCAATGAGAGTCAGCACCTTCAGGAACTGTACCCCAGTGAGAGTCAGCACCTTCAGGAACTGTGGCCCAGTGAGAGTCAGCACCTTCAGGAACTGTACCCCAGTGAGAGTCAGCACCTTCAGGAACTGTCTCCCTGTGAGAGTCAGCACCTTCAGGAACTGTCTCCCAGTGAGAGTCAGCACCTTCAGGAACTGTGACCCAGTGAGAATCAGCACCTTCAGGAACTGTACCCCAGTGAGAGTCAGTATGCTCAGGAACTGTACTCCAGTGAGAGTCAGTATGCTCAGGAACTGTACCCCAGTGAGAGTCAGCACCTTCGGGAACTGTACCCCAGTGAGAGTCAGCACCTTCAGGAACTGTATCCCAGTGAGAGTCAGCACCTTCAGGAACTGTACCCCAGTGAGAGTCAGCACCTTCAGGAACTTTAAGGGTAGCACGGTAGCATTGTGTATAGCACAATTGCTTCACAGCTCCAGGGTCCCAGATTCGTTTCCAGCTTGGGTCACTGTCTGTGCGGAGTCTGCACATCCTCCCCGTGTGTGCGTGGGTTTCCTCCGGTTGCTCCGGTTTCCTCCCACAGTCCAAAGATGTGCAGGTTAGGTGGATTGGCCATGATAAATTGCCCTTAGTGTCCAAAATTGCCCTTAGTGTTGGATGGGGTTCCTGGGTTATGGGGATAGGGTGGAGGTATGGACCTTGGGTAGGGTGCTCTTTCTAAGAGCCGGTGCAGACTCGATGGGTCGAATGGCCTCCTTTTGCACTGTTAATTTTATGATAATCTATGAACTTTACCCCAGTGAGAGTCAGCACCTTCGGGAACTGTACTCCAGTGATAGTCAGTATGCTCAGGAACTGCATCCCAGTGAGAGCCGACACCGTCAGGAACTGTACCCCAGTGAGAGTCAGCACCTTCAGAAACTGTAGCCCAGTGAGAGTCAGCACCTTCAGGAACTGTACCCCAGTGAGAGTCAGCACCTTCAGGAACTGTACCCCAGTGAGAGTCAGCACCTTCAGGACCTGTACCCCAGTGAGAGTCAGCACCTTCTGGAACTGTACCCCAGTGAGAGTCAGCACCTTCAGGAATTGTCTCCCAGTGAGAGTCAGCACCTTCAGGAACTGTGCCCCAGTGAGAGTCAGCACCTTCAGGAACTGTCTCCCAGTGAGACTCAGCACCTTCAAGAACTGTACCCCAGTGAGAGTCAGCACCTTCAGGAACTGTACCCCAGTGAGAGTCAACACCTTCAGGAACTTTACCCCAGTGAGAGTCAGCACCCTCAGGAACTGTACCCCAGTGAGAGTCAGCACCTTCGGGAACTGTACCCCAGTGAGAGTCAGCACCTTCGGGAACTGTGCTCCAGTGAGAGTCAGTATGCTCAGGAACTGTACCCCATTGAGAGTCAGCACCATCAGGAACTGTAGCCCAGTGAGAGTCAGCACCTTCAGGAACTGTGCCCCAGTGAGAGTCAGCACCCTCAGGAACTGTACCCCAGTGAGAGTCAGCACCTTCAGGAAGTGTACCCCAGTGAGAGTCAGCACCTTCAGGAACTGTATCCCAGTGAGAGTCAGCACCTTCTGGAACAGTAGCCCAGTGAGAGTCAGTAGCTTCAGGAACTGTACCCCAGTGAGAGTCAGCACCTTCAGGAACTGTAGCCCAGTGAGAGTCAGCACCTTCAGGAACTTTACCCCAGTGAGAGTCAGCACCTTCAGGAACTGTCTCCCAGTGAGAGTCAGCACCTTCAGGAACTGTGCCCCAGTGAGAGTCAGCACCCTCAGGAACTGTACCCCAGTGAGAGTCAGCACCTTCGGGAACTGTCTCCCAGTGAGAGTCAGCACCTTCAGGAACTGTACCCCAGTGAGAGTCAGCACCTTCTGGAACTGTGCACCAGGGAGAGTCAGCACCTTCAGGAACTGAACCCCAGTGAGAGTCAGCACCTTCAGGAACTGTCTCCCAGTGAGAGTCAGCACCTTCAGGAACTGTCTCCCAGTGAGAGTCAGCACCTTCAGGAACTGTCTCCCAGTGAGAGTCAGCACCTTCAGGAACTGTGCCCCAGTGAGAGTCAGCACCTTCGGGAACTGTACCCCAGTGAGAGTCAGCACCTTCAGGAACTGTACCCCAGTGAGAGTCAGCACCTTCAGGAACTGTGCCCCAGTGAGAGTCAGCACCTTCAGGAACTGTACCCCAGTGAGAGTCTGCACCTTCAGGAACTGTACCCCAATGAGAGTCAGCACCTTCAGGAACTGTACCCCAGTGAGAGTCAGCACCTTCAGGAACTGTACCCCAGTTAGAGTCAGCACATTCAGGAACTGTACCCCAGTGAGAGTCAGCACCTTCAGGAACTTTACCCCTGTGAGAATCAACATCTTCAGGAACTGTACCCCAGTGAGAGTCAGCACCTTCAGGAACTTTACCCCAGTGAGAGTCAGCACCTTCTGGAACTGTACCCCAGTGAGAGTCAGCACCTTCTTGAACTCTACCCCAGTGAGAGTCAGCACCTTCAGGAACTGTACCCCAGTGAGAGTCAGCACCTTCTGGAAATGTACCCCAGCGAGAGGTAGCACCCTCAGGAACTGTCTCCCAGTGAGAGTCAGCACCTTCAGGAACTGTCTCCCAGTGAGAGTCAGCACCTTCAGGAACTGTCTCCCAGTGAGAGTCAGCACCTTCAGGAACTGTATCCCAGTGAGAGTCTGCACCTTCTGGAACTGTACCCCAGTGAGAGTCAGCACCTTTTGGAACTGTACCCCAGTGAGAGTCAGCACCTTCAGGAACTGTACCCCAGTGAGAGTCAGCACCTTCCGGAACTGTACCCCAGTGAGAGTCAGCACCTTCAGGAACTGTACCCCAGTGAAAGTCAGCACCTTCAGGAACTGTACCCCAGTGAGAGTCAGCACCTTCAGGAACTGTACCCCAGTGAGAGTCAGCACCTTCAGGAACTGTACCCCAGTGAGAGTCAGCACCTTCCGGAACTGTACCCCAGTGAGAGACAGCACCTTCAGGAACTGTACCCCAGTGAAAGTCAGCACCTTCAGGAACTGTACCCCAGTGAGAGTCAGCACCTTCAAGAACTGTGCCCCAGTGAAAGTCAGCACCTTCAGGAACTGTAGCCCAGTGAGAGTCAGTATGTTCAGGAACTGTACCCCAGTGAGAGTCAGCACCTTCAGGAACTGTAGCCCAGTGAGAGTCAGTATGTTCAGGAACTCCACTCCAGTAAAACATAACACAGAAACATAGAAGATAGGAGGAGGAGGAGGCCATTCATCACGGTCATTGCTGATCGTCCAACCCAATAGCCTAATCCTGCTTTCTCCCCATAACCCTTGATCTCATTCGCCTCAAATGCCATATTTATATATTGTGAATAGCTGGGGTCCCAGCACCGATACCTGTAGCCCTTCGTTAGTTACTGCCTGCCAATTTGAAAAGGACCTGTTAATTCCTACTCTTTGTTTCCTTTCTGCTATCCAGTTTTGTATCCATCTCAATACACTTCCCCCAATCCCACGCGCTTGGAACTTGCACGATAATCTCTTCTGTGGGACTTTGTCAAACGCTTTCTGAAAGTCCAAGTATACCACATCGACTGGCTCCCCCGTGTCAACTCTACTAGTTACATCTATTCATCGAATTCCAATCGATTTGTCAAGCATGATTTTCCCTTCATAAATCCATGCTGACTCTGTCTGATTCTGCCACTGTTTTCTAAATGCTCCAGTATAATGTCCTTGATAATGGATTCGAGAATTATCCCACTACCCACATTAAGCTTACTGGTCTATAATTGCCTGTTTTCACGCTACCTCCCTTTTTGAATATTGGAGTGACTTTCGCAACTCTCCAAACTGCAGGGACTGCTCCAGGGTCTATAGAATCCTGGAAGATGACCACCAATGCAGCCACTATTTCTCGAGCCACTTCCTTTAGTGCTCTGGGATATAGATTATCAGGCCCTGGGGATTGATCAGCCTTCAATCCCACCTGGGGTTCAGATGGATGAGGGGGGATCTCACAGAGACGTATAAAATTCTATCAGGACTAGACAGGGTGGATGCAGGGAGGATGTTCCTGATGGTGGGTGTGTCCATATCAGAGCTAACAGTCTGAGGATTCGGGACCATTTCGGACAGAGATGAGGAGACATTTCTTCAGCCAAAGAGTGGTGAGCCTGTGGAATTCATTCCCACAGGAAGAAGTTGAGGCTGAGACATTGAATATATTCCAGACGCGGCTGGATAGGGCATTTGAGGTGAATGAGATCAAGGGCTTTGGGGAGAAAGCAGGATTAGGCTGTTGAGTTGGACGATCAGCCATGATCGTGATGAATGGCGGAGCAGGCTCGAAGGGCCGAATGGCCTCTTCCTGCTCCTATCTTCTATGTTTCTATTTACCCGGCCTTGATGTGCAATCCCTTTCTCGTCACAATCCTGACACTGCCAAATGGGAGCCAGAGGCAGCCACAAAAGGTCAGCGATGGGCTATGTGGTCCCTGTCCTGGGTATCCCAGGGGGTCTAATTGGGGTGTCCACATTGAGTGAGCCTTGTGCCTTGTTGCCAGAACAGTGGCAGCTGCTCTGTGTGGGGTAGATGCTCATTCTGTGCAGGCGAGCAGCTCTCTGTGAAGAGGCTGGAGTGCGGACACGGCCTCCAGGTGACAGCCACTGAGGGATGTGAGCCTGTGTTGGGAGCTTTGCAGCAATGTTATGTTGAGACAGGGTTTACACACAGGTTGTGTCAGGAAGCTGTCGGGGTCTCCTGGGCGAGTCCGGGATTCAGACACTCACACTGTCTGATCCCATTGGATCTCGGCTGTCCTGCGGAATGGGAGGAATCACGTGAGCTTTGGGAGTGGGTTAGCTGATAGTCTCACTGGTGAAGTTTTAACTCTGACAGCGGCTGTGTGCCAAAGATGATTTCATCTCCCACTGGTGTGTGTGTCCTTTGCCTGGAGTAATCTCTGCTAATCCCCCGCTCCAACTATTTTGACTAAACCAAATAAACTAAATTAAATAAACTGAGGGCCAAATTGAAAGGGCCTCTTTAAGGAACACTGCCTCAAACTAAAACCACGAGCAACTGATACTAAAACATCAAGCTGAAAAGTGATTAAAAGGGTGGATAAAGCTCCAGTCACTGCGGTGCCCACCGGGCACGGAAAGCCTCAATGATGCCCGTGGACACCACACACTCCGTCTCCAGGGACACCTGGTTGTAGAGGCAAATTGAAAGGGGCAGCCCCTTAAAGCAACACTGCCTCAAACAAAAACATGGAACTTAAAGGATCAAACTGAATTGTGATTCACAGGGTAGATGAAGCGCTCCAGTGCCAGTGGTGCTCAGCAGGCACAGAACGCCCCAATGGTGCCCGTGGACACCACATACCCCCCCGCCAGGGACGTCCGGCCAGATTCACAATTTTCACACAGCGAGGGCGGAGATTCACTGTTTAAAATCAGTGAGGAGGGGAATTCACTGTTTAAAATCAGTGAGGAGGGGAATTCACTGTTCAAAATCAGTGAGGAGGGGAATTCACTGTTTAAAATCAGTGAGGAGGGAATTCACTGTTTAAAATCCGTGAGGTGGGAGCTTCACTGTTTAAAATTAGTGAGGAGGGAATTCTCTGTTTAAAATCAGTGAGGAGGGGAATTCACTGATTAAAATCAGTGAGGAGGGAGATTCACTGATTACAATCAGTGAGGAGGGGAATTCACAGCTTAAAATCAGTGAGGATGGAGCTTCACTCGCCAACATTGAGGGCATTTAAAAGTTTATTGGATAAACATATGGATGATAATGGCATAGTGTAGGTTAGATGGCTTTTGTTTCGGTGCAACATCGTGGGCCGAAGGGCCTGTCCTGCGCTGTATTGTTCTATGTTCTATGTTCACTGTTCAAAATCAGTGAGGAGGGGAATTCACTGTTTAAAATCAGTGAGGAGGGAGATTCACTGTTTAAAATCAGTGAGGAGGGGAATTCACTGTTTAAAATCAGTGAGGAGGGGAATTTACTGTTTAAAATCAGCGAGGAGGGCGACTCACTGTTTAAAATCAGTGAGGAGGGGAATTCACTGTTTAAAATCAGTGAGGAGGGAGAGTCACTGTTTAAAATCAGTGAGGAGGGGAATTCACTGTTTAAAATCTGTGAGGAGGGAGATTCACTGTTTAAAATCAGTGAGGAGGGAGATTCACAGTTCAAAATCAGAGAGGAGGGAAATTCACTGTTTAAAATCAGTGAGGAGGGGAATTCACTGTTTAAAATCTGTGAGGAGGGAGATTCACTGTTTAAAATCAGAGAGGAGGGGAATTCACTGTTTAAAATCAGTGAGGAGGGAGATTCACAGTTCAAAATCAGAGAGGAGGGAAATTCACTGTTTAAAATCAGTGAGGAGGGCAGAAACGGCCCGACTGGTAAAAGAGATTCTACAAGTCAACAGGAGATATGCCGAGACTCAGGAGATAGGGGGCGAAATTGTCCCGAAACGGCGCCGTGTCCGCCGACTGGCGCCCAAAATGGCGCCAATGAGGCGGGCATCGTGCCGCCCCAAAGGTGCAGAATGCTCTGCATCTTTGGGGTCCGAGCCCCAACATTGAGGGGCTAGGCCGACGCCGGAGGAATTTCCGCCCCGCCAGCTGGCGGAAATGGCCTTTGTTGCCCCGTCAGCTGGCATCTCGGGGCGGCGCATGCACGGGAGCGTCAGCGTCCGCTGACAGTTTCTCACGCATGCGCAGTGGAGGGAGTCTCTTCCGCCTCCGCCATGGTGGAGACCGTGGCGGAGGCGGAAGGGAAAGAGTGCCCCCACGGCACAGGCAGATCGGTGGGCCCCGATCGCGGGCCAGGCCACCGTGGGGGCACCCCCTGGGGCCAGATCGCCCCGCGCCCCCCCCAGGACCCCGGAGCCCGCCCACGCCGCCTGGTCCCGCCGTTCAAAGGTGGTTTAATCCACGCCGGCGGGACAGGCAATTTATCGGCGGGACTTCGGCCCATCCAGGCCGGAGAATCGAGCGATGGGGGCCCGCCAACTGGCGCGGCCCGATTCCCGTCCCGCCGAATATCCGGTACCGGAGACTTCGGCAACCGGCGGGGGCGGGATTCACGGCAGACCCTGGTGATTCTCCAACCTGGCGGGGGGTTGGACAATGACGCCCCTGGCTTTTAAGGGAACGGCGGAGGCTACAGGCGGAGCTCTGATTGTTAACCACAGGGAAGGCAGTGGAACAGCTCAGAAAGACGAGGGGGGGCGATTTACGAGCATGGTGAGAAGGCCGGCAGGATGCTTGAACAGCAGCTCCGAAAGAGGAGGCAGCTAGAGAAATAGGGAAAGTTCTTGACGGGGATGGGAACTTGGTTGGGGATTCGGCAGGGGTGAGTAAGGCGTTTAGGGATTTCTACAGCAGGCTGTACAGGTCTGAACCCCCCATGGGGCCGGAGAGGATGAGTCACTTCCTGGAGGGGCTGACTTTCCCGAAGGTGGACGGGGTGCTGGTCGAAGGACTGGGGGCGCCGATCGGGTTGGAAGAGATAGTGGAGGGCTTGAATGCCATGCAGTCAGGTAAGGCCCCGGGACCGGACGGGCACCCAGTGGAGTTCTATAAAAAGTTCTCCAGGATATTGGGGCCGGTGCTGTGAAGGTGTTTACTGAGGCAAGGGAAAGAGGGGTTCTGTCCCAGACAATGTCACAGGCCACGATTTTGCTTATCCTGAAACGGGACAAAAACCTGGAGCTATGTGGGTCCGACAGGCCGAGATCCCTGTTGAATGTAGATGGCAAACCGTTGGCCAAAATTTTGTCCTCCAGGATTGAGGGTTGAGTACCGAACGATATTGTAGTGGATCAGACCGTGTTCGTTAAGGGGAGGCAACTGGTGGCCAATGTAAGAAGGATGTTGAATGTGATCATGATGCCCCCGGAAAGTAGGGAGATGGTGGGAGTGGTTGAAGTGTTGGGTCCTCTGCTACACAGGCGAACCAACAAGGTTGCGAATGGTACAACGCAGTTTTATTTCAAACATCTATTTACACTGGTAAACTGTTTACTGAGGTTCGATCATGACCCTTGATTCTGTGGACCTATTCCTAATGCTATTGTGTAGTGGCACTCAGCACATGGTGGATGTCTGAGTGGCTTGTAATGAGCTCTGTGCCCTGAGCCGCCTCCTGCTCGAGTGACCAGGAAGTGTCGAGTTCCCTGTTTTGTACTGTGTATGCTCTTGTCTGTGATTGGCTGTTGTGTTGTGTGTGTTGATTGGTCCGTTGATCTATCCATCAGTATGTATGTATGTATGTGCTATGATGTTTAACTGAATATCATGACATCCCCCTTTTTTACAAGAACATGTGCCTACGTGGTCATAAATAGAGATGTGTACTGAGTGTACAAAGAACAAAGAACAAAGAAATGTACAGCACAGGAACGGGCCCTTCGGCCCGCCAAGCCCGTGCCGACCATGCTGCCCGACTAAACTACAATCGTCTACACTTCCTGGGTCTGTATCCCTCTATTCCCATCCTATTCATGCATTTGTCAAGATGCCCCTTAAACGTCACTATCGTCCCTGCTTCCACCACCTCCTCTACTCTAAACCTTGCCACTCTCACCTTAAACCTATGTCCCCTAGTAATTGACCCCTCTACCCTGGGGAAAAGCCTCTGACTATCCACTCTGTCTATGCCCCTCATAATTTTGTAGACCTCTATCAGGTCGCCCCTCAACCTCCGTCGTTCCAGTGAGAACAAACCGAGTTTATTCAACAGCTCCTCATAGCTAATGCCCTCCATACCAGGCAACATTCTGGTAAATCTCTTCTGCACCCTTTCTAAAGCCTCCACATCCTTCTGGTAGTATGGCGACCAGAATTGAACACTATACTCCAAGTGTGGCCTAACTAAGGTTCTATACAGCTGCAACATGACTTGCCAATTCTTATACTCAATGCCCCGGCCAATGAAGGCAAGCATGCCGTATGCCTTCTTGACTACCTTCTCCACCTGTGTTGCCCCTTTCAGTGACCTGTGGACCTGTACACCTAGATCTCTCTCACACATTGTAGCTAAATGTGTGTGTGTGCAATATTTACAGCATGTACATGAGGCTAAACTATATTCAAGGGGCGATGTCGGGTGCGACATAACAACGAGGTTGTACCATAAACAAAGAACGGGGCAATGTGGAACGACAAAACAAATTCCTGTAACGATAAGAACAGAAACATATTAATACAGTGGGAGTATGAGTTCAATGTACAAGCAGTCTCATAAGTCCAGTCTAGTAGGTGGGCGATGAATTCGGGTTGACCGCCACAAGGGTAGGTCTGGAACCATCGGCTGAGGAATGGGCCTGGCCACTGGCGACGATGGAAGGGGCATGGTGGGAGGCAGCTCCACAAAGTCGATATCAGGAACATCAGGAGGGCGCGATGTCGGTGTCAGGTCCCGTAGTGAGCGTGGAAGTAGGGGAAGAGCCCGGCGATTGCGCCTACAAAATGAAATGAAATGAAAATGAAAATCACTTATTGTCACGGGTAGACTTCAATGAAGTTACTATGAAAAGCCCCTAGTCGCCACATTCCGGCGCCTGTTCGGGGAGGCTGGTACGGGAATTGAACCGTGCTGCTGGCCTGCCTTGGTCTGCTTAAAAGCCAGCGATTTAGCCCAGTGAGCTAAACCAGCCGAATGGATCCACCAGGCATGCAAACCAGGAACGAGCGGGGAGCCACGCGTCGGAGAACTTCGGCAGGTGCTGACCAGCCACCTTCTGGTAGGTGGATGTGGACTTCGTCTCCAGGGGCCAGGGCGGGAAGATCAGTTGCCTGTGTGTCATATGCCCTCTTCTGGCGACCGCGCTGCTGTTGCATTCTGTGTAGTACCGGAGCATGGTTGGTCGTGGGTGCCAGAATGGTAGGCACAGTGGTCCTGAGGGTGCGACCCATCAACAGCTGGGCTGGTGAGAGGCCAGTGGCTAGTGGGGCCGAGCGATAGGCCAGCAGGGCTAAGTAGAAACCCAATACGGCAGCAGCAGCCTTGCAGAGGAGCCACTTGACAATGTGAACGCCCTTCTCCGCCTTTCCATTGGACTGGGGATGCAGAGGGCTGGACGTCACGTGTGTGAAACCATACGAGGCGGCAAAAGATGACCATTCCTGGCTGGCGAAACAGGGCCCATTGTCCGACATGACAGTCATCGGAATGCCGTGGTGTGCGAAGGTGTCTTTGCAGGCCCTTATGACAGCGGACCATGTCAAATCGTGCAGGTGTCTGACCTCTGGATAGTTGGAAAAGTAGTCGATGATGACGACATAGTCCCTGCCGAGCGTGTGAAAGAGGTCCACACCCACCTTCGCCCAGGGGGCTGTCACCAGCTCATGGGGCAGAAGCGTCTCAGGAGGTTGCGCCGGTTGAAACCTTTGGCAGGTGGGGCAGTTGAGCACCATATTGCCAATGTCATCACTGATGCCCGGCCAGTATACCGCCTCTCAGGCCCTCCATCTGCACTTCTCGACCCCCAGGTGGCCTTCGTGTAGTTGGTCGAGGACCAGCTTGTGCATGCTGTGCGGAATCACAATCCGGTCCAGCTTCAGAAGGACACCATCAATGACGGTCAAGTTGTCTCGGACATTGTAGAACTGCGGGCACTGCCCTCTGAGCCACCCTCCCGTCATGTGGCGCATCACACGTTGTAGAAGGGGGTCAGCAGCAGTCTCTCGGTGAATACGGGCCAGACTGGAGTCGTCAGCTGGCAGATTTGCCGATGTAAAAGCCACCTGCGCTTCGACCTGACAGACGAACCCCTCCGAATCTGGCGGTGTGCTCACTGCTCTAGACAGGGCATCCGCAATGATGAGGTCCTTACCCGGGGTGTAGACCAGTTGGAAGTCATACCTCCTAAGTTTAAGTAGGATGCGCTGGAGGCGAGGGGTCATCTCGTTCAGGTCCTTATTTATGATGCTGACCAGGGGGCGGTGGTCAGTTTCAATGGTAAGCCGGGGGAGACCATACACATAGTCATGGAACTTGTCCAACCCGGTTAGCAAGCCCAGGCACTCCTTTTCGATCTGCGCGTAGTGTTGTTCTGTGGGGGTCATGCCCGCGAGGCATAGGCGACCGGGGCCCATGACGCAGTGTCATCCCGCTGTAGGAGCACCGCCCCAATGCCGGACTGGCTGGCATCCGTCGAGATTTTAGTGGCACGAGATGTGTTGAAAAACGCCAATACCGGTGCTGTGGTGAGCTTGAGTTTGAGCTCCTCCCATTCCTGCTGGTGCGTGTGTAGCCACTGGAACTCCGTGGACTTCTTGACGAGGTGGCGCAGCGCTGTCGTGTGGGAGGCAAGGTTGGGAATGAACTTCCCCAGGAAGTTGACCATGCCTAGGAAGCGTAGCACTGCTTTCTTGTCTGCCGGCTGCAGCATGGCTGTAATGGCGCTCACCTTGTCTGCATCCGGACGGAACCCTGACCGGGAAATGCGGTCCCCCAGGAACCTCAGCTCGGTTTGGCCGAAAGAACACTTGGCTCGGTTGAGGCGCAGGCCGTTTTCGCGTATGCGCGCAAAGACGCGCTGGGGACGATAGATGTGCTCCTGTGGTGTGGTGGACCAGATGATGACGTCGTCCACGTACACGCGCACCCCTTCGATGCCTTCCATCATCTGCTCCATGATCCTATGAAAGACATCGGATGCCGAGATGATGCCAAATGGCATCCGGTTGTCGCAGAACCTGCCGAAAGGGGTGTTGAAGGTGCACAGCTTTCGGCTGGACGGATCGAGTTGGATCTGCCAAAAACCCTTTGAGGCATCCAGTTTTGTGAAGATTTTAGCCCGGGCCATTTCGCTCGTGATCTCTTCCCGTTTGGGTATGGGGTAGTGTTCCCTCATAACGTTGTTGTTGAGGTCTTTTGGATCAATGCAGATCCGGAGCTCGACGGAGGGCTTCTTAACACACACCATGGAGCTGGCCCATGGCGTGGGCTCCGTGACCCGGGATAGGACCCCTTGGTCCTGGAGATCCTGCAGCTGCTGCTTGAGGCGGCGCTTTGAGTGGCGCTGGGACCCTGCGAGATGCGTGAATGACCGGGGTGGTGTCCAGTTTGAGCCGAATTCTGTAGGTGTAGGGCAGTGTTCCCATGCCCTCGAATGCCTCCTGGTTGTGGGCGAGGAGCGATTGGAGCTGTGCGCTGAACTCTGCATCCGGGAAGTCAGATGTGCGGTCTGGTGAGAGAGAGTGGACTCGTTGCATGAGGTGGAGAACCTTGCATGCCTGTGCGCCGAGCAGGGAGTCCTTCGATGATCCGACTATCTCGAATGAGAGTGTGGCCGTGTGTGGTTTTGTGTCACCTGGAGCTGGCAGGATCCCATAGCCGGGATAACGTCCCCGTTGTAGTCGACCATCCTGCAACGGGACGGCCGAATTGGTGGTCTGATCTTCATGGCGTAGAAGGCTGACCATGCTATGAGGTTGGCGGAGGCGCCAGTGTCCAGGCGGAATGTTATCGGTGATCGGTTGACCATTAGCGTGGCACACCATTCATCACCCGGATTGATCGTGTTAACTGGCACCGGCTGGTGGGTCCTGGCTGGAGACATTCGGTTCCCATCAATGACCGCAACACGGAAGGCATCCCAGTCGTCTGTGTCACTGGTCTGGATATTGTCTGGGCACGGCTCGTAACAAGGAGGCTGAATGGTCCGCACGTCGCTGCGAGGTTGTCGGAGTTGGGGAAGATTGACAGGTTGAGCTGCTCGACAGCAGGCAGCGCAGTGGCCCACCTTGCCACAGCGGAGGCATTGTCGGGTCCTTGCGCGACATTGCCGCTTTAAATGTGCGGCTCCACAGTTGCCGCACGTCGTGACGTCATGGCGTTTGCTGTGCCACTGCGCATGCGCAGTTTGGTCTTGCGTCGAGCGCGCCTGCGCATCACGTCCCTCAGTGTTGCCGTAGTTTTTGGCGCGCACGAGCACGGGAGTCCTCGAAAAGCGCACGAAATGGCCGCCCTCATCCGGGCCGCAGGCCGGGAGGAACTCGATCGCCTGGACCCGATCGGCCTCGTAGGGCGCCTGCCTCGCCGATCCGGCCTCATAGGACCCCTGCCGCGCCGATTCGGCCGCCTGAAATTGGGTATAGCGGCTAGTCGCGTTTTCCTGCAGGACACAGGCTTCGATTGCGGAGGCTAAGGTGAGGCCGTTTATTTTTAAGAGCTGCTGGTGTAGGGTGCCCGAGGTGACCCCAAAAACGACCTGGTCCCGAATCATGGAATCGAAGGTGGTGTCGTAACCGCAGGACTGCGCGAGGATGCGGAGGTGGGTCAGGAATGACTGAAAGGGCTCATCCTTACCTTGCAGGCGCTGCTGGAAGAGATACCTCTCAAAGCTCTCGTTGACCTCAACGTTGAAGTGTTGGTCGAGTTTGAGAAGGACCGTCTTGTACTTGGTCTTGTCCTCGCCTTCCGCGAACACCAGGGAATTGTAGACATGGATGGCGTGTTGACCTGCGGTGGTGAGGAGGATGGCGATCTTTCTGGTGTCCGAGGCACTTTCCTTTTCACTGGCTTCCAGAAAGAGCTGGAAGCGCTGTTTGAACAGCTTCCAATTAACGCCGAGGTTTCCAGCGACTTGCAGCGGCTGCGGTGTGTTGACGGTGTCCGTGGCGCAGGATGGCAGATTCCGGAGGATTTGTAGGTAGGTACCAAAGTCACTCCTGGTACTATGAAGTGTTGGGTACTCTGCTACACAGACAAACCAACACGGTTGCGAATGGTACAACGCAGTTTTATTTCAAACATCTATTTACACTGGTAAACTGTTTACTGAGGTTCGATCATGACCCTTGATTCTGTGGACCTATTCCTAATGCTATTGTGTCGTGGCACTCAGCACATGGTGGATGTCTGAGTGGCTGCAATGAGCTCTGTGCCCTGAGCCGGCTCCTGCTCGAGTGCCCAGGAAGTGTTGAGTTCCCTGTTTTGTACTGTGTATGCTCTTGTCTGTGATTGGCTGTCGTGTTGTGTGTGTTGATTGGTCCGTTGATCTGTCCATCAGTATGTATGTATGTATGTGCTATGATGTTTACCTGAATATCAGACAGTGGTCGCAATGGATGCGGAGAAAGCTTTTGACGGAGTTGAATGGGATTATTTATGGGAGGTTCGGATTTGGGAGGGGCATTGTTGACTGGGTCAGGTTCCTGTGGTGAGTGTGCGGGTGAACAGGTTGACTTTGAACAATTTTAGGCTGCACCGGGGGACGAGACAGGGATGACCCTCTCCCCACTGCTGTTTGCGCTGGCTATGGGGCCACTGGCAATTGCTCTGAGAGCCTCAAGGGGCTGGAAGGGGCTGGTTCAGTGGGGGGGGGAGGGGGGGGAGGGGCTGGATCAGCGGGGGGAGGGGGGAGGGGCTGGTTCAGCGGGGGGAGGGGGGGAGCACAGACTCTCGTTTTATTCGGATGACTCGCTCCTGTATGTTTCAGATCCAATTGAGGGGATGGAAGAAATCATGGGAATTTTAGGAGAATTTGGCCGGTTCTCGGGGTATAAGCTTAATACCAGCCTCCCCGAACAGGCGCCGGAATGTGGCGACTAGGGGCTTTTCACAGTAACTTCATTGAAGCCTACTTGTGACAATAAGCGATTTTCATTTTCATTGTGATATGGGGAATAGCGCGATGTTTGCGGTCCAGGCGAGGGGTCAGGAGAGGCGACTGGGGAGCTGCCGTTTAGATTGCTCGGGGACAGTTTCAGGTACCTAGGTATTCAAGTAGCGCGGGATTGGGACCGGCTACAGAAATTCAACTTGGCCCGGTTGGTAGATCAGATGAAAGATGATTTCCGGAGACGGGATGCGCTCCCGTTGTTTCTCGCTGGGAGAGTCCAAACGGTGAAAGTGACGGTCCTCCCGAGATTCCTGATTGTATTTCAATGTCTCCCCATCTTTATTCCGCGGTCCTTTTTTAAGCGGGTGAATGAAGTTATTGCGGGCTTTGTGTGTGGGGGCAAGTCCCCGCGAGTGAGCAGGGTACTGCTTGAGCGGAGTCACGAGAGGGCGGGCTGGCGCTGTCCAACTTTAGCAATTATTACTGGGCGGCTAACATAGCCATGATTAGGAAGTGGCTGGTGTGAGGGGGGTTGGCATGGGTGCGTATGGCGGCAGCTTCATGCAAGGGCACAAGTTTGGGGGCATTGGTAACTGCGCCTCTGCCGTTTCCGCCGGCGCGGCACTCCACCAGACCCGGGGTGGTGGCAGACCTGAGAGTCTGGGGGCAATGGTGGAGATATGTGGGAGCAGTCCCCAATCGGTATGGTCCCCAATCTGCGATAATCACCGGTTTGCCCTGGGGAGTATGGATGGGGGGTTCCGAATATGGCAGAGAGCGGGGATTGAGAGGATCGGGGACTTGTTTGTAGAGGGGAGTATGAGGGCGCTGGAGGAGAAGTTTGCATTGGTGGTGGGAAACAAATTTAGATACTTGTAGGTTTGAGACTTTCTGCGTAGACAGGTATCAACCTTCCCACTCCTGCTGCTCAGGGGATTCAGGACAGGGTAGTTTCCAGAGGGTGGGTAGGAGAAGGGAGCGTCTCGGACATTTACAAGGAACGTCTGGGATCAGAGGAGAAGCAGACCGAGGAGCTGAAGCGCAAGTGGGAGGAGGAGCTGGGGGGGAGAGATAGAGGAGGTCCTTTGGGCAGACGCGTTGAGTAGAGTCAACGCGACCGCAACTTGTGCCAGGCTCAGCCTGATTCAATTCAAGGTCATTCACCGGGCCCACATGACAGCGGCCCGGATGAGCTGATTCTTTGGGTTGGAAGGTGTGCAAAATGTGCGGGAGGACCAGCGAACCATGTCCTGGGCATGTACAAAGCTTAGGGGATTTTGGCAGGGGTTTGCTGATGTCATGTCCAAGGTATTAAAGCAAGGGTGGCATTGAGTCCAGAGGTGGCGATTTTCGGGGTGTCGCAGGATCCGGGAATCCAGGAGGAGAAAGAGGCCGACGTTCTGGCCTTTGCTTCCCTGGTAGCCCGGAGACGGATACTATTAGCTTGGAGGGACTCAAGGCCCCCGAAGTCGGAGACCTGGCTAACGGACATGGCTAGCTTTCTCTGTTTGGAGAAAATCAAGTTCGCCTTGAGAGGGTCACTGTTAGGGTTCGCCCGGAGGTGGCAACCGTTCATCAACTTCTTCGCGAAAAATTAATCCTCAGCAGACGGGGGGAGGGGGGGGGGGGTCGAGGTTAGTGTAGATTATGGGGTTAATTAATGGTGAGACCTGTTGGGGAGGGAGGTGGTATTTGCACTATGTATGTATTCTCATGTACATTGTTTATATTGCTGCTGTTAAATGCCCAACTAATTTAAAAGAAAATCTGTGAGGAGGGGAATTCACTGTTTAAAATCAGGAAGGGGGGAGATTCAATGTTTGAAATCAGTGAGGAGGGAGCTTCACTGATTAAAATCAGTGAGGAGGGAGCTTCACTGATTAAAATCAGTGAGGAGGGAGCTTCACTGTCTAAAATCAGCGAGGATGGAGATTCACGGTTGAAAATCAGTGAGGAGGGAGCTTCACTGTTTAAAATCAGTGAGGAGGGAGCTTTACTGGTTAAAAACAGTGAGGAGGGAGATTCACAGTTTAAAATCAGTGAGGTGGGAGGGTCACTGTTTAAAATCAGTGAGGAGGGAGATTCACTGTTTAAAATGAGTGAGGAGGGGAATTCACTGTTTAAAATCAATGAGGAGGGAGATTCACAGTTTAAAATCAGTGAGGTGGGAGGGTCACTGTTTAAAATCAGTGAGGAGGGAGGGTCACTGATTAAAATAAGTGAGGAGGGAGATTCACTGTTTAAAATCAGTGAGGAGGGAGCTTCACTGTTTAAAATCAGTGCAGAGAGAGCTTCACTGTCGAAAATCAGCGAGGAGAGAGCATCACTGTTTCAAATTAGCGAGGAGGGAGATTCACTGTTTAAAATCAGTGACGAGGGAGATTCACTGTTTAAAATCAGTGAGGAGGGCGAATCACCGTTTTAAATCAGTGAGGTGGGTGATTCACTGTTTAAAATCAGTGAGGAGGAAGGGTCGCTGATTAAAATCAGTGAGGAGGGAGATTCACTGTTTAAAATCAGCGATGATGGAGATTCACTGTTGAAAATCAGTGAGGAGGGAGCTTCACTGTTTAAAATCAGTGAGGAGGGAGCTTCACTGGTTAAAAACAGTGAGGAGGGAGATTCACAGTTTAAAATCAGTGAGGTGGGAGGGTCACTGTTTAAAATCAGTGAGGAGGGAGATTCACTGTATAAAATCAGTGAGGAGGGAGCTTCACTGTTTAGAATTAGTGAGGAGGGAGATTCACTGTTTAAAATCAGTGAGGAGGGAGATTCACTGTTTAAAATCAGTGAGGAGGGAGAATCACCGTTTTAAATCAGTGAGGAGGGAGATTCACTGTTTAAAATCAGTGAGGAGGAAGGGTCGCTGATTAAAATCAGTGAGGAGGGAGATTCACTGTTTAAAATCAGTGAGGAGGGAGCTTCACTGTTTAAAATCAGTGCAGAGAGAGCTTCACTGTCGAAATTCAGCGAGGAGGGAGCGTCACTGTTTAAAATCAGTACAGAGAGAGCTTCACTGTCGAAAATCAGCGAGGAGGGAAATTCACTGTTTAAAATCAGTGAGGAGGGAGATTCAATGTTTAAAATCAGTGAGGCGGGAGCTTCACTGATTAAAATCAGTGCAGAGAGAGCTTCACTGTTGAAAATCAGCGAGGAGGGAAATTCACTGTTTAAAATCAGTGAGGAGGGAGCTTCACTGTTTAAAATCATTGCAGAGAGAGCTTCACTGTCGAAAATCAGCGAGGAGGGAGATTCGCTGTTTAAAATCAGTGAGGAGGGAGCTTCACTGTTTAAAATCAGCGAGGAGGGAGATTCACTGTGTAGAATCAGTGAGGAGGGAGCTTCACTGTTTAAAATCAGCGCAGAGAGAGCTTCACTGTCGAAAATCAGCGAGGAGGGAGCATCACTGTTTCAAATTAGTGAGGAGGGAGATTCAGTGTTTAAAATCAGTGAGGAGGGAGATTCACTGTTTAAAATCAGTGAGGAGGGAGAATCACCGTTTAAAATCAGTGAGGAGGGAGGGTCACTGTTTAAAATCAGTGAGGAGTGAGATTCACTGTTTAAAATCAGTGAGGAGGGGAATTCACTGTATAAAATCAGTGAGGGTGGAGGGTCACTGATTAAAATCAATGAGGAGGGAAATTCATTGTTTAAAATTCGTGAGGAGGGAGATTCACTGTTGAAAATCAATGAGGAGGGAGAATCACTGTTGAAAATCAGCGAGGAGGGAGATTCACTGTTTAAAATCAGTGAGGAGGAAGTGTCACTGATTAAAATCAGTGAGGAGGGAGATTCACTGTTTAAAATCAGTGAGGAGGCAGCTTCACTGTTTAAAATCAGTGCAGAGAGAACTTCACTGTCGAAATTCAGCGAGGAGGGAGCGTCACTGTTTAAAATCAGTGCAGAGAGAGCTTCACTGTCTCAAATTCGTGAGGAGGGAGATTCACTGTTTAAAATCAGTGAGGAGGGAGATTCAATGTTTAAAATCAGTGAGGCCCGGGCTTCACTGATTAAAATCAGTGCAGAGGGAGCTTCACTGTTGAAAATCAACGAGGAGGGAAATTCACTTTTTAAAATCAGTGCAGAGAGAGCTTCACTGTCGGAAATCAGCGAGAAGGGAGATTCACTGTTTAAAATCAGTGAGGAGAGAGCTTCACTGATTAAAATCAGTGAGGAGGGAGGGTCACTGTTTAAAATCAGTGAGGAATGAGATTCACTGTTTAAAATCAGTGAGGAGGGGAATTCACTGTTTAAAATCAGTGAGGAGGGAGGGTCACTGATTAAAATCAATGAGGAGGGCGATTCACTGTTTAAAATTAGTGCAGAGAGAGCTTCACTGTCGAAAATTAGCGAAGAGGGAGCATCACTGTTTCAAATTAGTGAGGAGGGAGATTCACTGTTGAAAATCAGTGAGGAGGGAAATCCACAGTTTTAAATCAGTGAGGAGGGATAATCACTGTTTAAAATCAGTGAGGAGGGATAATCACTGTTTAAAATCAGTGAGGAGGGAAATTCACTGTTTAAAATTAGTGAGGAGGGAGGGTCTTAAATTCAAATCAGTGAGGAGGGAGATTCACTGTTTAAAATCAGTGAGGAGGGAGCTTCACTGTTTAAAATCAGTGAGGAAGGGAATTGACTGTTTAAAATCAGTGAGGAGGGAGCTTCACTGTTTAAAATCAGTGCAGAGAGAGCTTCACTGTCGAAAATCAGCAAGGAGGGAGATTCACTGTTTAAAATCAGTGAGGAGGGAGCTTCACTGATTAAAGTCAGTGAGGAGGGAGATTCACTGTTTAAAATCAGTGAGGAGGGAGGGTCACTGTTTAAAATCAGTGAGGAGTGAAATTCACTGTATAAAATCAGTGAGGAGGGGAATTCACTGTTTAAAATCAGTGAGGAGGGAGGGTCACTGATTAAAATCAATGAGGAGGGAGAATCACTGTTTAAAATCAGTGCAGAGAGAGCTTCACTGTCGAAAATCAGCGAGGAGGGAGCATCACTGTTTCAAATTAGTGAGGAGGGAGATTCACTGTTGAAAATCAGTGAGGAGGGAGATTCACTGTTTTAAATCAGTGAGGAGTGAGAATCACTGTTTAAAATCAGTGAGGAGGGAAATTCACTGTTTAAAATCAGTGAGGAGGGAGGGTCTTAAATTCAAATCAGTGAGGAGGGAGATTCACTGTTTAAAATCAGTGAGGATGGAGATTCACTGTTGAAAATCAGTGAGGAGGGAGATTCACCGTTTTAAATCAGTGAGAAGGGAGAATCACTGTTTAAAATCATTGAGGAGGGAAATTCACTGCTTAAAATCAGTGAGGAGGGAGGGTCTCAAATTCAAATCAGTGAAGAGGGAGATTCACTGTTTAAAATCAGTGAGGAGGGAGCTTTACTGTTTAAAATCCATGCAGAGAGAGCTTCACTGTCGAAAATCAGCGAGGAGGGAAATTCACTGTTTAAAATCAGTGAGGAGGGAGATTCACTGTTTAAAGTCAGTGAGGAGGGAGATTCACTGTTTAAAATCAGTGAGGAGGGGAATTCACTGTTTAAAATCAGTGAGGAGGGAGGGTCACTGATTAAAATCAATGAGGAGGGAGATTTACTGTACAAAATCAGTGCAGAGAGAGCTTCTCTGTCGAAAATCAGCGAGGAGGGAGTGTCACTGTTTCAAATTAGTGAGGAGGGAGATTCACTGTTGAAAATCAGTGAGGAGGGAGATTCACTGTTTTAATTCAGTGAGGAGGGTGAATCACTGTTTAAAATCAGTGAGGAGGGAAATTCACTGTTTAAAATCAGTGAGGAGGGAGGGTCACTGATTAAAATCAGTGAGGAGGGAGATTCACTGTTTAAAATCAGTGAGGAGGGAGCTTCACTGTTTAAAATCAGTGCAGAGAGAGCTTCACTGTCGAAAATCAGTGAGGAGGGAGCGTCACTGTTTAAAATCAGTGCAGAGAGAGCTTCACTGTCGAAAATCAGCGAGGAGGGAAATTCACTGTTTAAAATCGGTGAGGAGGGAGAATCACTGTTTAAAGTCAGTGAGGAGGGAGATTCAGTGTTTAAAATCAGTGAGGAGGGAGGGTCACTGATTAAAATCAGTGAGGAGGGAGATTCACTGTTTAAAATCAGTGAGGAGGGAGCTTCACTGTTTAAAATCAGTGCAGCAGAGCTTCACGGTCGAAAATCAGTGAGGAGGGAAATTCACTGTTTAAAATCAGTGAGGAGTAAGATTCACTGTTTAAAATCAGTGAGGAGGGGAATTCACTGTTTAAAATCAGTGAGGAGGGAAGGTCACTGATTAAAATCAATGACGAGGGAGATTCACTGTTTAAAATCAGTGCAGAGAGAGCTTCACTGTCGAAAATCAATGAGGAGGGTGCATCACTGTTTCAAATTAGTGAGGAGGGAGATTCACTGTTGAAAATCAGTGAGGAGGGAGATTCACTGTTTTAATTCAGTGAGGAGGGTGAATCACTGTTTAACATCAGTGAGGAGGTAGATTCAATGTTTAAAATCAGTGAGGCGGGAGCTTCACTGTTTAAAATCAGTGCAGAGAGAGCTTCACTGTCGAAAATCAGCGAGGAGGGAGATTCACTGTTTAAAATCAGTGAGGAGGGAGCTTCACTGTTTAAAATCAGCGAGGAGGGAGATTCACTGTTTAAAATCAATGAGGAGGGAGGGTCTCTGATTAAAATCAGTGAGGAGGGAGATTCACTGTGTAGAATCAGTGAGGAGGGAGCTTCACTGTTTAAAATCAGCGCAGAGAGAGCTTCACTGTCGAAAATCAGCGAGGAGGGAGCATCACTGTTTCAAATTAGTGAGGAGGGAGATTCACTGTTTAAAATCAGTGAGGAGGGAGATTCACTGTTTAAAATCAGTGAGGAGGGAGAATCACCGTTTAAAATCAGTGAGGAGGGAGGGTCACTGTTTAAAATCAGTGAGGAGTGAGATTCACTGTTTAAAATCAGTGAGGAGGGGAATTTACTGTATAAAATCAGCGAGGGTGGAGGGTCACTGATTAAAATCAATGAGGAGGGAGATTCATTGTTTCAAATTCGTGAGGAGGGAGATTCACTGTTGAAAATCAGTGAGGAGGGAGAATTACTGTTGAAAATCAACGAGGAGGGAGATTCACTGTTTAAAATCAGTGAGGAGTGAGATTCACTGTTTAAAATCAGTGAGGAGGGGAATTCACTGTTTAAATCAGTGAGGAGGGAGGTTCACTGATTAAAATCAATGAGGAGGATGATTCACTTTTTAAAATCAGTGCAGAGAGAGCTTCACTGTCGAAACTCTACGAGGAGGGAGCATCACTGTTTCAAATTAGTGAGGAGGGAGATTCACTGTTGAAAATCAGTGAGGAGGGAGATTCATTGTTTTAAATCAGCGAGGAGGGAGATTCACTGTTTAAAATCAGTGAGGAGGGAGAGTCACTGATTAAAATCAGTGAGGAGGGAGATTCACTGTTTAAAATCAGTGAGGAGGGAGCTTCACTGTTTAAAATCTGTGCGGAGAGTGCTTCACTGTCGAAAATCAGCGAGGAAGGAGCGTCACTGTTTAAAATCAGTGCAGCAGAGCTTCACTGCCGAAAATCAGCGAGGAGGGAAATTCACTGTTTAAATCAGTGAGGCGGGAGCTTCACTGATTAAAATCAGTGCAGAGAGAGCTTCACTGTTGAAAATCAGCGAGGCGGGAAATTCACTGTTTAAAATCAGTGAGGAGGGAGCTTCACTGTTTAAAATCAGTGCAGAGAGAGCTTCACTGTCGAAAATCAGCGAGAAGGGAGATTCACTGTTTAAAATCAGTTAGGAGGGAAATTCACTGTTTAAAATCAGTGAGGTGGGAGATTTAATGTTTAAAATCAGTGAGAATGGAGCTGGGAAATTGAAGTTTTTAAATCAGTTGTGACATCAGAATGTTGGCCGTGCCCATCCAGGAGGCCCAGAGCCTCCAGAGGACGTTCGCCAAGGGGATCACAGGCCAGAGGACTGAGAAAAATCAGGATCCGCCTCCATTTTTGATGTGCAATCTGGGGAACACCACGATGGAGTGAGAGGCCACGGAAGTGCAGGAAGATACACGACACATCAGCTGACACGCGTGTCGCTGCACATATTTAGTCCGGGGGAAACACATTTCCACCACCAGTCCGAGCTGCCTCTCACTGTTTGCCCTCAGGTGGGGTGGTTGGGCTGGGGCTGGATCAGTGACGGTGGCTGGAGGGGGGGTCAGTGCATATCGGACCTATGGATGTCCCACAGGCCCTCCACCCTGACCCAGAGGTGACAGGCTGTGGGAGCCACAGTGTGAGACACTCTGGTGAGACAGCATCACCAGTCTCTGAGCCCAAACCTTTCTCCATCTCCCACCGCCTCACCCTAAATACTGTGGTCCATGAGGAGGAGTCCCCATCACACAACCAGGGATCACTCGGACGGACAATGGTCCGTCCCCCAAAATACAGGAGTCAGGATTTCTCAGGCAATGAGGAGCATCCGGAGCTCATCCCACAGCGAGTCGTCACCATTCTCCATCCCACAGACTAGACCTGCTGACACTGCCAACCCAGGCCCATCACCCTCATGTGATTCTATGGTGAACTAGGAGGGGGGAGGGGGCCCTCTGGTCCTGGGAAGAGGGGAGAGGGTGTAAGGTGCAGAGGGAGAGAAAAGGTTAGATGTAATGGAGGGGTTGCATGGTGACGGGGTGGTGAGGTGAAAGGGTGACGGGAAGGTGGGATGGGCGGGGGTAGGGTATGGAGCGAATGGACTTGAGACCAGGAGGGGTGATGGCGATGGAGATGCTGGACTATTGGTCTCCTTGTTGGGGCAGCGAGGGTTGATGAAGTTATCCCTGTTTTGATGGTCCTGTATAACCCTATCCACAGCCTGGCGAACCATCTCCGGGTCCTCCACAGGCTCCTCCTGGATGCCCACATTGACGTCCTAATCCAATAAAGCCTCATGTCCTTCCTGTCCTCCTCCAGCACGTCACCCCGCTGCTCCGCCAGGTTGTGCAGCACGCAGTGGTCCTCCACGATGCGCGAGACCCTCTGGGGGCGGTACAGGAGATCCCTGCTGGAACGGTCCGGACAGTGAAAACACATCTTCAGCAGCCGATGCCCCACTCGACGATGCTCCTGGTTGCTGAGTGGGCTTCATTGTATCTGGTCTTACCCTCAGTCTGGGGCCTCCGCACTGGCGCAACCAGCCAGAACCTCAGCAGGTTGGCCTTGCATCCACTCGCCAACCCCTCACCGAGGAAGTGCCTCGAAGGCGCCAGGAACGTCAGCGTGCGCGAGCATGTCTGCATTGTGCACGCTGCCCGGGTAGTGGGCATGGTGTACAGCTGGTGATCACACACCAACTGCATGCTCAGGGAGTGGAACCACTTCCGATTGGTGCACGGCACGCCCTGTCGAGTCGGTGCTCAGAAGGTGACACGAGCGCCATTGATTTCCCCCAAGGTCTGGGGCATGCTAACGATGGCAGCGAATCCTGCAGCTCAGACATCGTGGTGGGCCTGGTCCAGGTTAAAGGTGATGTAGTCCGATGCCCGGTTGAATCGGGCATCTGTGACATCCCGGATGCCGATCCGCGAGGATGTTTGTGATATGCACGGACCCTCGCTCGGGACCTGGACGGAGCCTCAGGAATAAAAGGCGATGCAGCCTTTAACGTGACAGCCACCAGGAGCGGGTGTCCCCCTCCTACCCCTCATGGTGCCAGATCCATCACCACCTGGCAACGGTGCTGCACGGTCTCCTTGGTCAGCTGGAGATGATGTTGGCACAAGGCATCCGGCAGCGCCTCGGAGGACCAGCACTGGCGATAGACACGGGGCCTGATGTGACGCCACATTCGTTCCCCCTCCTCGGCCAGGCGGGCGGCCGGTACCTGAGCCTCGCCGGCTGGGCCCTGCTGGTGTGGGGCAGAGTCCTGTCAGGAAGGGGTTTGCCTGAGCTGGCCCTGGCACTCTCGCCACCAAGCATCCGTGACGGCAGCAGCGGCCGGGTATACAGCAAGCATGGCTGGCTGCGTTCGGAATTCCATCGCTGTGGGGGGTGGTGAGAGAGACAGAGACACAGTCAGCAAGGTCATGTTTCCCTTCACCACCCAAACCCAGAGATTCCATGGCCATCCTGCGTATGACTCCTGAGCTGCTCTCAGCATTTCCCCGCACCCAGCGCAGCGTTAATGGGCTGTTGGCCACATCTGGAATCTTGATGATCACTTACACTGCCCCACGTCCCCTAACGTACATCAACGGCCTCCGGCCCATGTGACTCCTCCCTTCACTCTCTGAGTGATGGTGACCCTCATGGTCTGCTGACAGTGTTCTTTGCTCTTTGAGGAGGTAACAAGGAAGTTAGACAAAGGAGAACCAGTGGACGTGATTTATTTAGATTTCCAGAAGGCCTTTGACAAGGTGCCGCATTGGAGACTGTTAAATACGTTAAGAGCCCATGGTGTTAAGGATAGAGGATTGGCTGACTGGCAGAAGGCAGAGAATGGGGATAAAGGAGTATTTTTCAGGATGTCAGCCGGTGACTAGTGGTGTGCCTCAGGGGTCTGTGCTGGGACCACAACTTTTCACAATATACATCAATGATCTGGAAGAAGGAACTGAAGGCCCTGTTGCTATGTTTGCAGATGATACAAAGATCTGTAGAGGGACAGGTAGTATTGAGGAAGCAGGGGGGCTGCAGAAGGATTTGGACAAGCTAGGAGAGTGGGCAATGAAGTGGCAAATGAAATGCAATGTGGAAAAGTGTGAGGTTCTGAACTTTGGAAAGAAAAATTTAGGCAGAGGCTATTTTCTAAATGGGGAAATGCTTAGGACATCAGATGCACAAAGGGACTTGGGAGTCCTTGTTCACGATTCTCTTAAGGTTAACGTGCAGGTTCAGTCGGCAGTTGAGAAGGCAAATGCAATGTTAGCATTCATGTTAAGAGGGCTAGAATACAAGACCAGGGATGTACTTATGAGGCTGTATAATGCTCTGGTCAGACCCTATTTGGAGTACGGTGAGCAGTTTGGGCCCCATATCGAAGGAAGGATGTGCTGACCTTGGAAAGGGTCCAGAGGAGGTTCACAAGAATGATTCCTGGAATGAAGAGCTTGTCATATGAGAAACGGTTGAGGACTCTGGGTCTGTACTCGTTGGAGTTTAGAAGGAACGTACAGGATACTGCAAAGCCTGGATAGAGTGGACGTGGAGAGGATGTTTCCACTGAAAGAAAAAAACTAGAACCAGAGGACATAATCTCAGACTAAAGGGCCGATCCTTTAAAACAGGGATGAGGAGGAATTTCTTCAGCCAGAGGGTGGTGAATCTGTAGAACTCTTTGCCGCAGAAGGCTGTGGAGTCCTGGGGCGAAATTCTCCTACCCGCTCCGCCACATTTCTGCGCTGACCGGCCGGCGGGAGTCTCCGTAACACCGGCCGGTCAATGGGGTTTCCCATTGTGGGGCAGCCCCACGCCGTCGGGAAAGCCCCCGGTGCCGGCAGAACGGAGACTCCCGCCGGCGGAGAATGACGGCCCACATCACTGAGTGTCTTTAAGACAGAGAGATACGTTCTTGATTAATAAGGGGATCAGGGGCTATGGGAGAAGGCAGGAGAATGGGGATGAGAAAATATCAGCCATGATTGAATGGTGGAGCAGACCCGATGGGCCGAGTGGCCTAATTCTGCTCCTATGTCTTATGGTCCCTGTGCAGCCCCATGTCCGTGAGGCTCAAGCCCTGCCTGTGACTGCCTCTTCCCCTGCACAATACTTGGGCAGCAGTGGCAGCTGCTCTGTGTGGGGTAGATGCTCATTCTGTGCAGGCGAGCAGCTCTCTGTGAAGAGGCTGGAGTGCGGACACGGCCTCCAGGTGACAGCCACTGAGGGATGGGAGCCTGTGTTGGGAGCTTTGCAGCAATGTTATGTTGAGACAGGGTTTACACACAGGTTGTGCCAGGAAGCTGTCGGGGTCTCCTGGGCGAGTCCGGGATTCAGACACTCACACTGTCTGATCCCAATGGATCTCGGCAGTCCTGCGGAACGGGAGGAATCACGTGAGCTTTGGGAGTGGGTTAGCTGATAGTCTCACTGGTGAAGTTTTCACTCTGACAGGGGCTGTGTGCCAAAGATGATTTCATCTCCCACTGGTGTGTGTGTCCTTTGCCTGGAGTAATCTCTGCTAATCCCCCGCTCCAACTATTTTGACTAAACCAAATAAACTAAATTAAATAAACTGAGGGCCAAATTGAAAGGGCCTCTTTAAGGAACACTGCCTCAAACTAAAACCACGAGCAACTGATACTAAAACATCAAGCTGAAAAGTGATTAAAAGGGTGGATAAAGCTCCAGTCACTGCGGTGCCCACCGGGCACGGAAAGCCTCAATGATGCCCGTGGACACCACACACTCCGTCTCCAGGGACACCCGGCTGCCAATGTAGCCACGACAGAGGGGCAGAGTCGGGTTGGATGAACCCCTCGCTTGCCCACAGCCTGGACCTGTTCATGGCAATTTTGCCCAGGCCCAGGAGCAGGTTCAGGAGGAGGACCTCCTCCCTCTCCACCCCTCTCTGCACCGGGTGTCCGCTGCTCCATCTGCTGTGGAACTGTGGACGAGGAGTGCCAACACCCGGTGGCCCTGTGGTCCAGCTTGGCCACGACCATCTTCTTGATGAGATTGCTGAGACAGGAGGCTTTCCAGATGGGTGGGATGGATGGAAATCCACATGATCAGGAGACCTCAGAGCATTTCAAGGAAACTGACAGCATTCAACAATTTAGACCATTAGGAGCCGGAAAGTCACATCTAAGGAGTGAGTCACTCGTCTTTCGCTGCAGCGTGAGGAGGTTCAGCCACAGCACCCCGATCCCGAGGGGGACCCCCTCCCCACAAACCTACACCCTCAGCGCCAAATTGGTCCCCGCTGGTCCCAGGTCACCAGACATACAACCCTGAGCAATCCCAGAAACATCAGGAAGGCACTCACCCCCTTCATCCTCCTCAAAGGCCATGGCGCCAGGAACGGGTTTGAAAATACTTGCCCCAAATCACAGCAGCGTGTCTCCCAGCGCGGTGCGGTGGGGCACAGAGCAACTGGCTGGTTGCCATTTCCTCCAATCCCACAAAAGCAGCCATAGTTGCAGTAACGTAGTGGGCAGCACGGTAGCACAAATGATTAGCACTGTCGCTTCACAGCGCCAGGGTCCCAGGTTCGATTCCCGGCTTGGGCCACTGTCTGTGCGGAGTCTGCACATCCTCCCCGTGTGTGCGTTGGTTTCCTCCGGGTGCTCCGGTTTCCTCCCACAGTCCAAAGACGTGCAGGTTAGGTGGATTGGCCATGATAAATTGCCCTTAGTGACCAAAAAGGTTAGGAGAGGATATTGGGTTATGGGGATAGGGTGGAAGTGAGGACGTAAATGGTTCGGTGCAGTCTCGATGGGCCGAATGGCCTCCTTCTGCACTGTATGTTCTATGTTCTAACTCAAACTATTCGCACCTGGGTTGGCACAGTTGATGACGGGTGGAAAGTCGATCATCTTTCAGCCCCGAATCTCAAAGCCCTGAACAGGGATCCACATTGCTGTGAAACAACAAGAAAGGTGTCAGTGTCTGATCAAACTCGGCACTTTCTCCCTGTGTCTGTGTGGCTTTCCTCCGGGTGCTGGGTTGGCCTTGTTGAATTGCCCCTTAGTGTCCAAAGAGGTGGGGTTGTGTGGATAGGGGGGGGAGTGGGCCTCGATAGAGTGCTCTTTCCGAGGGTCGGTGCAGAGCCGATGAGCTGAATAACCTCCTCCTCCTGCACGGTAGGAAGTCTGTGATTCTACAAATTCAATGAACTCAATTAAACCGGAACTCTAGTCTGGTGTCATTAATAAAGATCCGGAAACTACAAAATTGTTATAAAAATCCCACCTGGTTTAAAAGCAAGTAACTCACCTCCAGAATCCCCAAAGCCTGTCATCCACCAACAAGGCACAAGTCAGGAGTGTGATGGAATACTGCCCACATTCCTGGATGAGTGCATCCAGCAACACACAAGAAGCTCGACACCAGTGTCCAGCAATGACCATTCCCAATAAACAAAATTCAAACCATCGTCCCTTGATATTCAATGGCATTGTCATCACTGAATCCCCCAGCATCAACATTCTGTGGGTGGCCATTGGCCAGAAACTGAACTGGCCATCGAAATACTGCGTCTGCAAGAGGAGGTCAGAGGTTAGGAATCCTGCAGTGAGTAACTCACCTCCTGAATCCCCAAAGCCTCTCCCCCATCTACAAGGCACAAGTCAGGAGTGTGATGGAATCCTGCCCACTGTCCTGGATGAGTTCAGCTCCAATAACCCTCAAGAAGCTCGACACCATCCAGGACAAAACTGCCCCGCTTGATTGGCACCCCTTCCACAAACATTCACTCCCTCCTCCATCGACGCTCAGTGGCAGCCGTGTGTACCATCTACAAGATTCACTGCAGGAACTCGCCGAGACTCCCTAGGCATCACCTTCCAATCCCATCATCACTGCCATCCAGATGGACAACGGCAGCAGATCCATGGGGGACACCATCACCTGGAGGTTCCCCTCCAAGTCACTCACCATCCTGACTTGGAAATATATCGGCCGTGTGTTCATTGTCGCTGGGTCAAAATCCTGGAACTCCCTCCCTAACAGCATGGTGGGTGTACCTACAACACATGGACAGCAGCAGATCAAGACGGCAGCTCACCCCCACCTTCTAAAGGGCAATTAGGGATGGGTAACAAATGCTGGCCGAGCCGGCGAAGCCCACGTCCCGTAAACATGAATTCTTAAAAACGTAATCACGTATCGTGTGTTTGCTTTGTTTGGCCCCTTGTTCCGCACTGTAACCAATCACTGTTTTGTCGATTTACATTTGTCAATGTTCCCTGTTGATTATTCTTGTGTCTACTGTGTCCGTCCTGTGTACGTTCCTCGGCCGCAGAAAAACACTTTTCACTGGACTTCGGGACAAGCGACAATAAATCAAATCAAATAAACCCATGAGGGAGAGAGAAGCTGAAGGTGAGGCTGATAGTGGGATCAGGAAGGGGAGGGGGGGAGGCTTGTGTGGAACATAAAGCCCAGCAGAGATGAGATGGGCCAAATGGCCTGTTTCTGTGCAATAGATTCCATGTGAAGCTGCTGGCAGGGAATACAAACACCACACAGTGGCGGCAACTTTGACCCCGCTCCAGCCGTGAGCGACACCGGCGGCAAGGGGGAGAATCCCGCGAGAATCAGGGAACGCGGTTCTTGCCGGAGAGATCGGGATTCCCGATTTTCCCCGTCCCTCGCCGGCGACGTCATGAGGTTCACGCCCACAAAGCAGGTGAACCTCGTTTTCATAGATTTGAGTCAATTTAAATCTTATTAGTGACCCCCCCACGCCTCCCCACCCGCCACATGATCCCCCCCCCCACTAAATATTCAGACCCAGCCGACATTTAGGTGGATTGGCCATGATAAATTGCCCTTAGTGTCCAAAATTGCCCTGAGTGTTGGGTGGGGTTACTGGGTTATGGGGATAGGGTGGCGGTGTTGACCTTGGGTCGGGTGCTCTTTCCAAGAGCCGGTGCAGACTCGATGGGCTGAATGGCCTCCTTCTGCTCTGTAAATTCGATGATAATCTATGATTTACAGCAGGTTAGGCCAAATGAAGGCAGTGACAGGGTCCCCCCGGGGGCACCGAGGGAAGCAGAGCCCCCCTTGGCGGGGGGGGGGGAATGCCCAAACAGTGCCCTGGCTCTGCCCCCTGTCACACTACCAACCTGTGCCGGGGACAGTGCCAGGGGTGGGCCCTAGAGGGAGCCCAATTGAGGGTGGGGGGAGTGCCGGCTATAATTCCGCAGTGTTGGTGGGGGGACGGGGAGGGGGATGGAAGGCCGTTGAGGATTGTCGGGATGGGGGGGGAGAGCCCCCAGTGCCTCTGTGATGGGGACCATTAGGCCGCAGCTCTGATTGGGGCAACCTGGAAAGATGGCCCCCTGGTCTCTGGGGAGCCGGTTGCCGGCTCTATCGGGCCCCGGCCTGCCAGGGAGACCGTGTAAACCAGGTCCCCTCATTTTCTTCTCAAAGAGCCTCAATATTTGGGGAGAAAACTGGTCCGTGCAGCTGGAGGGTTCCACACAGTTTCCAGCCTGAGCCGGACACTTTGCCAAATTGTGGAAGGTTCCGCCCTGTGTTTCACGTCCTGAGGCCGTCCCAGCCAAGGAATTGATGCTCAGTAGGCAAATGCAGCAAGGTGTTTGGGCAGATTGATGCTGCTTTACATCCCGTCAAGGACACGGACGTAAGTGATTATGAGAAAGCTGTGTTCAGGGAGCTGTGAGCTCTGAATGTTTTTTAAAGACAGGGAGCTGGAGAAGGGGATATACTGTCCCCATCAAACACTCCCAGGACAGGTACAGCACGGGGTTAGATACAGAGTAAAGCTCCCTCTACACTGTCCCCATCAATCACTCCCAGGACAGGTACAGCACGGGGTTAGATACAGAGTAAAGCTCCCTCCACACTGTCCCCATCAATCACTCCCAGGACAGGTACGGCACATGGTTAGATACAGAGTAAAGCTCCCTCAACCCTGTCCCCATCAAACACTCCCAGGACAGGAACAGCATGGGGTTAGATACAGAGTAAAGCTCCATCTACACTGTCCCCATCAAACACTCCCAGGACCGGTACAACACGGGGTTAGATACAGAGTAAAGCTCTCGCTACACAAGGTAGCGAGGAAGGATCTAAAGAGAGAGCTAAGACGAGCAAGGAGGGGACATGAGAAGTATTTGGCAGGAAGGATCAAGGAAAACCCAAAAGCTTTCTATAGGTATGTCAGGAATAAGCGAATGACTAGGGACAGAGTAGGACCAGTCAAGGACAGGGATGGGAAGTTGTGTGTAGAGTCTGAAGAGATAGGCGAGATACTAAATGAATATTTTTCGTCAGTATTCACTCAGGAAAAAGATAATGTTGTGGAGGAGAATGCTGAGCTCCAGGTAAATAGATTAGATGGCATTGAGGTAAGTAGGGAAGAGGTGTTGGCAATTCTGGACAGGCTGAAAATAGATAAGTCCCCGGGGCCTGATGGGATTTATCCTAGGATTCTCTGGGAGGCCAGGGAAGAGATTGCTGGACCATTGGCTTTGATTTTTATGTCATCATTGGATACAGGAATAGTGCCAGAGGACTGGAGGATAGCAAATGTGGTCCCTTTGTTCAAAAAGGGGAGCAGAGACAACCCCGGCAACTATAGACCGGTGAGCCTCACGTCTGTAGTGGGTAAAGTCTTGGAGGGCATTATAAGAGACAAGATTTATAATCATCTAGATAGGAATAATATGATCAGGGATAGTCAGCATGGCTTTGTGAAGGGTAGGTCATGCCTCACAAACCTTATCGAGTTCTTTGAGAAGGTGACTGAACAGGTAGACGAGGGTAGAGCAGTTGATGTGGTGTATATGGATTTCAGCAAAGCGTTTGATAAGGTTCCCCACGGTAGGCTATTGCAGAAAATACGGAGGCTGGGGATTGAGGGTGATTGAGAGATGTGGATCAGAAATTGGCTAGCTGAAAGAAGACAGAGGGTGGTGGTTGATGGGAAATGTTCAGAATGGAGTTCTGTCACAAGTGGAGTACCACAAGGATCTGTTCTGGGGCCGTTGCTGTTTGTCATTTTTATCAATGACCTAGAGGAAGGCGCAGAAGGGTGGGTGAGTAAATTTGCAGACGATACTAAAGTCGGTGGTGTTGTCGATAGTGAGGAAGGAAGTAGCAGGTTACAGAGGGATATAGATAAGCTGCAGTGCTGGGCTGAGAGGTGGCAAATGGAGTTTAATGTAGAGAAGTGTGAGGTGATTCACTTTGGAAGGAAAAACAGGAATGTGGAATATGTGGCTAATGGAAAAGTTCTTGAAAGTGTGGATGAGCAGAGGGATCTAGGTGTCCATGTACATAGATCCCTGAAAGTTGCCACCCAGGTTGATAGGGTGGTGAAGAAGGCCTATGGAGTGTTGGCCTTTATTGGTAGAGGGATTGAGTTCCGGAGTCAGGAGGTCATGTTGCAGCTGTACAGAACTCTGGTACGGCCGCATTTGGAGTATTGCGTACAGTTCTGGTCACCGCATTATAGGAAGGACGTGGAGGCTTTGGAACGGGTGCAGAGGAGATTTACCAGGATGTTGCCTGGTATGGAGGGAAAATCTTATGAGGAAAGGCTGATGGACTTGAGGTTGTTTTCGTTAGAGAGAAGAAGGTTAAGAGGAGACTTAATAGAGGCATACAAAATGATCAGAGGGTTAGATAGGGTGGACAGTGAGAGACTTCTCCCACGGATGGAAATGGCTAGCACGAGGGGACATAGCCTTAAACTGAGGGGTAATAGATATAGGACAGAGGTCAGGGGTAGGTTCTTTACGCAAAGAGTAGTGAGGCCGTGGAATGCCCTACCTGCTACAGTAGTGAACTCGCCAACATTAAGGGCATTTAAAAGTTTATTGGATAAACATATGGATGATAATGGTATAGTGTAGGTTAGATGGCTTTTGTTTCGGTGCAACATCGTGGGCCGAAGGGCCTGTACTGCGCTGTATTGTTCTATGTTCTATGTTCTATGTACACTGTCCCCATCAAACACTCCCAGGAGAGGTACAGCACGTGGTTAGATACAGACTAAAGCTCTCGCTACACTGTCCCCATCAAACACTCCCAGGACAGGTTCAACATGGGGTTAGATACAGAGTAAAGCTCCCTCTACACTGTCCCCATCAAACACTCCCAGGGAAGGTACAGCACTGTGTTAGATACAGAGTAAAGCTCCCGCTCCACTGTCCCCATCAAACACTCCCAGGACATGTACAGCACGGGGTTAGATACAGAGTAAAGCTCCCTCTACACTGTCCCCATCAAACACACCCAGGACAGGTACAGCACGGGGTTAGATACAGAGTAAAGCTCCCTCTACACTGTCCCCATCAAACACTCCCAGGACAGGTACAGCACGGGTTTAGATACAGAGTAAAGCTCCCTCAACACTGTCCCCATCAAACACTCCCAGGACAGTTACAGCACGGGGTTAGATACAGAGTAAAGCTCCCTCTACACTGTCCCCATCAAACACTCCCAGGACAAGTACAGCACGGGGTTAGATACAGAGTAAAGATCCCTCTACACTGTCCCCATCAAACACTCCCAGGACAGGAACAGCATGGGGTTAGATACAGAGTAAAGCTCCATCTACACTGTCCCCATCAAACACTCCCAGGACCGGTACAACACGGGGTTAGATACAGAGTAAAGCTCTCGCTACACTGTCCCCATCAACCACTCCCAGGACAGGTACAGCATGGGGTTAGATACTGAGTAAAGCTCCCTCTACACTGTCCCCATCAAACACTCGCAGGATAGGTACAGCACAGTGTTAAATACAGAGGAAAGCACTCACTACACTGTCTGCATCAAACACTCCCAGGACAGGTACAGCATGGGGTTAGATACAGAGTAAAGCTCCCTCGACACTGTCCCCATCAAACACTCCCAGGACAGGTACCGCACGGGGTTAGATACAGAGTAAAGCTCCCTCTACACTGTCCCCATCAAACACTCCCAGGACAAGTACAGCACGGGGTTAGATACAGAGTAAAGATCCCTCTACACTGTCCCCATCAAACACTCCCAGGACAGGAACAGCATGGGGTTAGATACAGAGTAAAGCTCCATCTACACTGTCGCCATCAAACACTCCCAGGACCGGTACAACACGGGGTTAGATACAGAGTAAAGCTCTCGCTACACTGTCCCCATCAACCACTCCCAGGACAGGTACAGCATGGGGTTAGATACAGAGTAAAGCTCCCTCGACACTGTCCCCATCAAACACTCCCAGGACAGGTACAACACGGGGTTAGATACAGAGTAAAGCTCCCTCTACACTGTCCCCATCAAACACTCCCAGGACAGGTTCAACACGGGGTTAGATACAGATTAAAGCTCCCTCTACAGTGTCCCCATCAAACACTCCTAGGACAGGTACAACATGGGGTTAGATACAGAGTAAAGCTCTCGCTACACTGTCCCCATCAAACACTCCCAGGTTAGGTACAGCACGTGGTTAGATACAGACTAAAGCTCTCGCTACACTGTCCCCATCAAACACTCCCAGGACAGGTACAGCACGTGGTTAGATACAGACTAAAGCTCCCTCTAAACTGTCCCCATCAAACACTCCCAGGACAGGTGCAGCACAGTGTTAGATACAGAGTAAAGCTCCCTCTACACTGTCCCCATCAAACACTCCCAGGACAGGTACAACACGGGGTTAGATACAGAGTAAAGCTCCCTCTACACTGTCCCCATCAAACACTCCCAGGACAGGTTCAACACGGGGTTAGATACAGAGTAAAGCTCCCTCTACACTGTCCCCATCAAACACTCCTCGGAGAGGTACAACACGGGGTTAGATACAGAGTAAAGCTCTCGCTACACTGTCCCCATCAAACACTCCCAGGACAGGTACAGCACGTGGTTAGATACAGACTAAAGCTCTCGCTACACTGTCCCCATCAACCACTCCCAGGACAGGTACAGCATGGGGTTAGATACTGCTGTATCAACACGGGGTTAGATACAGAGTAAAGCTCCCTCTACACAGTCCCCATCAAACACTCCCAGGACAGGTACAGCACGGGGTTAGATACAGAGTAAAGCTCCCTCTACACTGTCCCCATCAAACACTCCCAGGACAGGTACAGCACGGTGTTAGATACAGAGTAAAGCTCCCTCGACACTGTCCCCATCAAACACTCCCAGGACAGGTACAACACGGGGTTAGATACAGAGTAAAGCTCCCTCTACACTGTCCCCATCAAACACTCCCAGGACAGGTTCAACACGGGGTTAGATACAGATTAAAGCTCCCTCTACAGTGTCCCCATCAAACACTCCTAGGACAGGTACAACATGGGGTTAGATACAGAGTAAAGCTCTCGCTACACTGTCCCCATCAAACACTCCCAGGTTAGGTACAGCACGTGGTTAGATACAGACTAAAGCTCTCGCTACACTGTCCCCATCAAACACTCCCAGGACAGGTACAGCACGTGGTTAGATACAGACTAAAGCTCCCTCTAAACTGTCCCCATCAAACACTCCCAGGACAGGTGCAGCACGGTGTTAGATACAGAGTAAAGCTCCCTCTACACTGTCCCCATCAAACACTCCCAGGACAGGTACAACACGGGGTTAGATACAGAGTAAAGCTCCCTCTACACTGTCCACATCAAACACTCCCAGGACAGGTTCAACACGGGGTTAGATACAGAGTAAAGCTCCCTCTACACTGTCCCCATCAAACACTCCTCGGAGAGGTACAACACGGGGTTAGATACAGAGTAAAGCTCTCGCTACACTGTCCCCATCAAACACTCCCAGGACAGGTACAGCACGTGGTTAGATACAGACTAAAGCTCTCGCTACACTGTCCCCATCAACCACTCCCAGGACAGGTACAGCATGGGGTTAGATACTGCTGTATCAACACGGGGTTAGATACAGAGTAAAGCTCACTCTACACAGTCCCCATCAAACACTCCCAGGACAGGTACAGCACGGGGTTAGATACAGAGTAAAGCTCCCTCTACACTGTCCCCATCAAACACTCCCAGGACAGGTACAGCACGGTGTTAGATACAGAGTAAAGCTCCCTCTACACTGTCCCCATCACACACTCCCAGGACAGGTCCAGCACGGTGTTAGATACAGAGTAAAGCTCCCTCTACACTGTCCCCATCAAACACTCCCAGGACAAGTACAGCACGGGGTTATAGAACATAGAACATAGAACATAGAACAATACAGCGCAGTACAGGCCCTTCGGCCCACGATGTTGCACCGAAACAAAAGCCATCTAACCTACACTATACCATTATCATCCATATGTTTATCCAATAAACTTTTAAATGCCCTTAATGTTGGCGAGTTCACTACTGTAGCAGGTAGGGCATTCCACGGCCTCACTACTCTTTGCGTAAAGAACCTACCCCTGACCTCTGTCCTATATCTATTACCCCTCAGTTTAAGGCTATGTCCCCTCGTGCTAGCCATTTCCATCCGCGGGAGAAGGCTCTCACTGTCCACCCTATCTAACCCTCTGATCATTTTATATGCCTCTATTAAGTCTCCTCTTAACCTTCTTCTCTCTAACGAAAACAACCTCAAGTCCATCAGCCTTTCCTCATAAGATTTTCCCTCCATACCAGGCAACATCCTGGTAAATCTCCTCTGCACCCGTTCCAAAGCCTCCACGTCCTTCCTATAATGCGGTGACCAGAACTGTACGCAATACTCCAAATGCGGCCGTACCAGAGTTCTGTACAGCTGCAACATGACCTCCTGACTCCGGAACTCAATCCCTCTACCAATAAAGGCCAACACTCCATAGGCCTTCTTCACCACCCTATCAACCTGGGTGGCAACTTTCAGGGATCTATGTACATGGACACCTAGATCCCTCTGCTCATCCACACTTTCAAGAACTTTTCCATTAGCCACATATTCCACATTCCTGTTTTTCCTTCCAAAGTGAATCACCTCACACTTCTCTACATTAAACTCCATTTGCCACCTCTCAGCCCAGCACTGCAGCTTATCTATATCCCTCTGTAACCTGCTACTTCCTTCCTCACTATCGACAACACCACCGACTTTAGTATCGTCTGCAAATTTACTCACCCACCCTTCTGCGCCTTCCTCTAGGTCATTGATAAAAATGACAAACAGCAACGGCCCCAGAACAGATCCTTGTGGTACTCCACTTGTGACAGAACTCCATTCTGAACATTTCCCATCAACCACCACCCTCTGTCTTCTTTCAGCTAGCCAATTTCTGATCCACATCTCTAAATCACCCTCAATCCCCAGCCTCCGTATTTTCTGCAATAGCCTACCGTGGGGAACCTTATCAAACGCTTTGCTGAAATCCATATACACCACATCAACTGCTCTACCCTCGTCTACCTGTTCAGTCACCTTCTCAAAGAACTCGATAAGGTTTGTGAGGCATGACCTACCCTTCACAATGCCATGCTGACTATCCCTGATCATATTATTCCTATCTAGATGATTATAAATCTTGTCTCTTATAATGCCCTCCAAGACTTTACCCACTACAGACGTGAGGCTCACCGGTCTGTAGTTGCCGGGGTTGTCTCTGCTCCCCTTTTTGAACAAAGGGACCACATTTGCTATCCTCCAGTCCTCTGGCACTATTCCTGTATCCAATGATGATATAAAAATCAAAGCCAATGGTCCAGCAATCTCTTCCCTGGCCTCCCAGAGAATCCTAGGATAAATCCCATCAGGCCCCGGGGACTTATCTATTTTCAGCCTGTCCAGAATTGCCAACACCTCTTCCCTACTTACCTCAATGCCATCTAATCTATTTACCTGGAGCTCAGCATTCTCCTCCACAACATTATCTTTTTCCTGAGTGAATACTGACGAAAAATATTCATTTAGTATCTCGCCTATCTCTTCAGACTCTACACACAACTTCCCATCCCTGTCCTTGACTGGTCCTACTCTGTCCCTAGTCATTCGCTTATTCCTGACATACCTATAGAAAGCTTTTGGGTTTTCCTTGATCCTTCCTGCCAAATACTTCTCATGTCCCCTCCTTGCTCGTCTTAGCTCTCTCTTTAGATCCTTCCTCGCTACCTTGTAACTATCCATCGCCCCAACTGAAACTTCACACCTCATCTTCACATAGGCCTCCTTCTTCCTCTTAACAAGAGATTCCACTTCTTTGGTAAACCACGGTTCCCTCGCTCGGCACCTTCCTCCCTGCCTGACCGGTACATACTTATCAAGAACACGCAATAGCTGATCCTTGAACAAGCTCCACTTATCCAGTGTGTCCAAAACTTGCAGCCTACTTCTCCACCTTATCCCCCCCAAGTCACGTCTAATGGCATCATAATTTCCCTTCCCCCAGCTATAACTCTTGCCCTGCGGTGTATACTTATCCCTTTCCATCCTTAACGTAAACGTCACCGAATTGTGATCACTGTCCCCAAAGTGCTCACCTACCTCCAAATCCAACACCTGGCCTGGTTCATTACCCAAAACCAAATCCAATGTGGCCTCACCTCTTGTTGGCCTGTCAACAAACTGTGTCAGGAAACCCTCCTGCACACACTGAACAAAAAACGACCCATCTAATGTACTCGAACTATATCTTTTCCAGTCAATATTTGGAAAGTTAAAGTCTCCCATAATAACTACCCTGTTACTTTCGCTCATATCCAGGATCATCTTCGCCATCCTTTCCTCTACATCCCTAGAACTATTTGGAGGCCTATAGAAAACTCCCAACAGGGTGACCTCTCCTTTCCTGTTTCTAACCTCAGCCCATACTACCTCGGAAGATGAGTCCCCATCTAGCATCCTCTCCGCCACCGTAATACTGCTCTTGACTAGCAGCGCCACACCTCCCCCTCTTTTGCCTCCTTCCCTGAGCTTACTAAAACACCTAAACCCCGGAACCTGCAACATCCATTCCTGTCCCTGCTCTATCCACGTCTCCGAAATGGCCACAACATCGAAGTCCCAGGTACCAACCCATGCTGCCAGTTCCCCTACCTTATTTCGTATACTCCTGGCATTGAAGTAGACACACTTCAAACCACCTACCTGAACACTGGCCCCCTCCTCCGACGTCAAATCTGAGCTCCTGACCTCTATACTCTCATTCTCCCTTACCCTAAAACTACAATCCAGGTTCCCATGCCCCTGCTGCATTAGTTTAAACCCCCCCAAAGAGCACTAACAAATCTCCCCCCCAGGATATTTGTGCCCCGCAGGTTCAGATGTAGACCATCCTGTCTGTAGAGATCCCACCTTCCCCAGAAAGCGCCCCAGTTATCCAGAAATCTGAATCCCTCCCGCCTGCACCATCCCTGTAGCCACGTGTTTAATTGCTCTCTCTCCCTATTCCTCATCTCACTATCACGTGGCACGGGCAACAACCCAGAGATAACAACTCTGTTTGTTCTAGTTCTGAGCTTCCATCCTAGCTCCCTGAAAGCCTGCCTGACATCCTTATCCCCTTTCCTACCTATGTCGTTAGTGCCAATGTGGACCACGACTTGGGGCTGCTCCCCCTCCCCCTTAAGGACCCGGAAAACACGATCCGAGACATCACGTACCCTTGCACCTGGGAGGCAACATACCAAACGTGAGTCTCTCACGCTCCCACAAAATCTCCTATCTGTGCCCCTGACTATAGAGTCCCCAATTACTAATGCTCTGCTCCTCTCCCCCCTTCCCTTCTGAGCAACAGGGACAGACTCTGTGCCAGAGGTCTGTACCCCATGGCTTACCCCTGGTAAGTCGTCCCCCCCACAAGTGTCCAAAGCGGTATACTTGTTTCTCAGGGGAACGACCGCAGGGGATCCCTGCACTGACTGTTTTTTCCCCGTCCCTCTTACAGTTACCCATCTATCTCCAATCTTTGGTGTAACTAATTCCCTGAAGCTGCTATCTATGACCCCCTCTGCCTCCCGAATGATCCGAAGTTCTTCCAACTCCAGCTCCAGTTCCCTAACTCGGTTAGATACAGAGTAAAGATCCCTCGACACTGTCCCCATCAAACACTCCCAGGACAGGTACAGCACTGGGTTAGATACAGAGTAAAGCTCCCTCTACACTGTCCCCATCAAACACTCCCAGGACAAGTACAGCACGGAGTTAGATACAGAGTAAAGATCCCTCTACACTGTCCCCATCAAACACTCCCAGGACAGGTACAGCACGGGGTTAGATACAGTGTAAAGATCCCTCTACACTGTCCCCGTCAAACACTCCCAGGACAGGCACAGCACGGGGTTAGATACAGAGTAAAGCTTCCTCTACACTGTCCCCATCGAACACTCCCAGGACAGGTACAGCACGGGGTTAGATACAGAGTAAAGCTCTCGCTACACTGTCCCCATCAAACACTCCCAGGACAGGTACAGCACGGGGTTAGATACAGAGTAAAGCTCCCTCTACACTGTCCCCATCAAACACTCCCAGGACAGGCACAGCACGGGGTTATATACAGAGTAAAGCTCCCTCTACACTGTCCCCATCAAACACTCCCAGGACAGGTACAGCACGGGGTTAGATACAGAGTAAAGCTCCCTCCACACTGTCCCCATCAAACACTCCCAGGACAGGCATTCCCATTAGTTGTTGCGTTCTCTATAACTGGAAATTCATCAGCATTTCAAATGATGCACAGCTTTGGGTGTGAGCTCTCTCATTGTTATTGCCACTGCCCCTCCCCTTCCCCTGGTCTCCAGGTGATCACTTACCTGTGAACAGAATGAGGAGAGCAGAGAGGTTCGGGGGCTCCATGGGTTCCTGTTTCCTTTGCGAGCTCGATGTTTGCAGAATCCGTGTCTCTCCCTCTCTTATCACGTCCTCAGGGACGCTCCATCCCAGGTTAGCTCTGCAAAGCAATCTAGGGTAAAGGTCACCTTGGGGCGCTCAGTCTAACATCCTGACATTCTCCAGAGTGGCAGAGGTTTGAAAAGACTGATGCTGTGGGTGGGGCAGGTGTGCCCAGCCTTTCTTACTGAGCTAATTATCAGAGGCATCAACTGGTACGTGGCACGAAGCAGTGGTGTTGTGGTATTGTCACTGGGCTAGTAATCCAGAGAGCCAGGGAACGGTCTGGGGACCCGGCTTTCAATCTGACCACGGCAGCTGGGAAACTGGAATTTGATAGAAAAAGTCTGGAATTAAAAGTCTAATGATGTCCGTGCACCAAAACTGTTGTTGATTGTTGTAAAAACCCATCTGGTTCAGTCATGTCCCTTCAGGGAAGGAAATCTGCCGTCCTTACCCGGTCTGGCCGACATGTGACTCCAGACCCACAGCAATGTGGTCGACATTTAACTGCCCTGTGAAATCGCCGAGCGAGACGCTCCGTTCTCGGGTAATTAGGGCCGGGCAACCAATGCTGGGTCAGCTCAGCGAAGCCCACATCCCATCAATGAATTTTACTGAAACTATTGTTGCGAAGCCTGCGGGAAATCGAAAATGGTTTTCTGTATTTATCGGCTGGAAGCCGCTGATTGAAATTTAAAGCGACGGAGGCAACCTTCCAATGACCTGGAACCACAGCCGCTAAGTTGTCTCCCGCCCCCCATCAATGTGATTGGCTCCTAACTGCCCTCTGAAATGGCCCAGCAAGCCACTCGATTGTATCCAACTGCTACAGACACAATGTAAACCGGACTGACCACACGGCGTCGGCCTTCGACCCGGAAACGACAACGGCAAACCCAGCTCTCTCGCCCCTGCAAAGTCCTCCTTACTAACACCTGGGGGCTTGTGCCAAATTTGGAGAGCTGCCTCACAGACTAGTCAAGCAACAGCCTGACAGAGCCAGACTCATGGAATCATACCACACAGACAATGTCCCAGACACCACTGTCACCATCCCTGGGTGTGTCCTGTCCCAGCGGCAGGACAGATCCAGCAGAGACGGCGGCGACACAGAGGAATACAGTCGGGAGGGAGTTGCCCTGGGAGACCCCAACATCAACTCCGGACCCCATGAAGTCTCCTGGCACCATTTGAAACACGGGTAAGGAAACCTCCTGCTGATCACGACGTACCGTCCCCGTCAGCTGGTGAATCAATGCCCCTGGATGTTGAACACACTCGGAGGAAGCACTGAGGGTGGGATGGGTACAGAATGTACTCTGGGTGGGGGATTTTACTCTCCGTTACCAAGAGTGGCTCGGTTGCTCCACCACAGGCCGAGCTGGCCGGGTCCTAAAGGACAGAGCTGCTCGGCTGGGTCTGCGACGGGTGGCGAGGGAACCAACAAGAGGGAAAAACACCTCCAAACCTCTCACCATGTTTGAAACAATCCAGAGTGTGGGCTCCTCCAGACACTTTGTCATTGCAGCGAACAAAGAAATCTAACCCTCGCCAATTTGCCTGCCGCAGATACATCTGTCCAGGATACTATCGGTAGGTGTGACCACCACAGTCCCAGTGGAGGTGAAGCCCCGTCTCCATATTGGGAACACTCTCCATCCTGTTGTGGGGCACCACCACCGTGCTAAATAGGACAGACTTTGAACAGATCGAGCAACTCAAGACTGGGCATCCAGGAGGTGCTGTGTGCCGTCAGCAGCAGCATCATTGTACTCAGTCCCAATCTGTAACCTCATGGCCCAGCATATCACCCACTCTAACATTACTACCGAGCCAGGGGGGCAATCCTGGTTCAATGAAGACTGCAGGATGGCAGGAGCAACACCAGGCCCACCTAATAATGAGGTGTCAACCTGGTGAAGCCACAACACAGGACTACTTGTGTGACAAACAGACTGAGCAGTACGTGAGAGACAGAGCGAAGCAATTCCACATCCAACTGATCAGATCTAAGCTCTGCAGTCCTGACACATCCAGTCAGGAATGGTGGTGGACAATTAAACAACTCTGGAGGAGGAATCTCCATAAATATCAACATCCTCAGTGATGGAGGAGCCCAGCACATCAGTGCAAAAGATAAGGTTGAAGCAGTCGCAATAATCTTCAACCAGAAGTGCCAAGTGGATGATCCATCGCGGCCTCCTCTGGAGGTCCCCAGCATCACAGATGTCAGTCATCAGCCAATTTGATTCGATCCACTTGATATCAAGAAACGCTGAAGGTCCTGGATACTGCTTGGGCCTTGACTTTTGCTCCAGAACTTGCTGTGCCCCGAGCCAAGCTATTACAGTACAGCTACAATACTGGTATCTAGCCGGCAATGTGGAGAATTGCCCAGGTATGTCCTGTACACAAGAAACAGAACAAATCCAACCCAGCCAATTACCGTCCTATCAGTCTGCTCGATCATCAGTAACGTGACGGAAGTGGTCACCAACTCCGCTATCAAGCGGCACTTGTTTAGCAGTAAGCTGCTCACGGATGCTCAGATTGGGTTCTGCCAGGGTCACTCAGCTCCTGACCTCATTCCAGCCTTGGCTCAAACATGGACAAAAGAGCTGAATGCCAGAGGTGAGGGGAGGGTGACTGCACTCAGCGTCAAGGCAGCATTTGATTGAGTCGGGCATCAAGGAGCCCGAGCAAAGCTGGAAACAATGTGAATTGGGGGAAACCCTCCTCTGGTTGGACCCATGCCTGGCACAAAGGAAGATGGTTGTGGTGGTTGAGGTCAATTACCTCAGCCCCAGGACATCACTGCAAGTGTTCCTCAGAGTAGTGTCCTCGGCCCAACCATCTTCAGTTGCTTCATCAATGACCTTCCTTCCGCCATGAGGCCAGAAGTTCACTGATGATTGCACAATGTTCAGCACAATTCACAACTCCTCAGATACTGAAGCAGTTCAAACGCAGCAAGATGTGGACAATATCCAGACTTAGGCAGACAGGTGGCAGTAACAGTCCTGCATCACAAGTGTCCAGCAATGACCATTCCCAATAAACAAAATTCAAACCATCGTCCCTTGATATTCAATGGCATTGTCATCACTGAATCCCCCAGCATCAACATTCTGTGGGTGGCCATTGGCCAGAAACTGAACTGGCCATCGAAATACTGCGTCTGCAAGAGGAGGTCAGAGGTTAGGAACCCTGCAGTGAGTAACTCACCTCCTGAATCCCCAAAGCCTCTCCCCCATCTACAAGGCACCAGTCAGGAGTGTGATGGAATCCTGCCCACTGTCCTGGATGAGTTCAGCTCCAATAACCCTCAAGAAGCTCGACACCATCCAGGACAAAGCAGCCCCGCTTGATTGGCACCCCTTCCACAAACATTCACTCCCTCCACCACCGACGCTCAGTGGCAGCCGTGTGTACCATCTACAAGATGCACTGCAGGAACTTGCCGAGGCTCCATAGGCATCACCTTCCAATCCCATCATCACTGCCATCCAGAGGGACAATGGCAGCAGATCCATGGGGACACCATCACCTGGAGGTTCCCCTCCAAGTCACTCACCATCCTGACTTGGAAATATATCGGCCGTGTGTTCATTGTCGCTGGGTCAAAATCCTGGAACTCCCTCCCTAACAGCACGGTGGGTGTACCTACAACACATGGACAGCAGCAGATCAGGACGGCAGCTCACCCCCACATTCTAAAGGGAAATTAGGGATGGGCAACAAATGCTGGCCGAGCCGGCGAAGCCCACGTCCCGTAAACATGAATTCTTAAAAACTTAATAAACCCATGAGGGAGAGAGAAGCTGAAGGTGAGGCTGATAGTGGGATCAGGAAGGGGGGGGGGGGGGGGGGGGAGGCTTGTGTGGAACATAAAGACCAGCAGAGATGAGATGGGCCAAATGGCCTGTTTCTGTGCAATAGATTCCATGTGAAGCTGCTGGCAGGGAATACAAACACCACACAGTGGCGGCAACTTTGACCCCGCTCCAGCCGTGAGCGACACCGGCGGCAAGGGGGAGAATCCCGTGAGAATCAGGGAACGCGGTTCTTGCCGGAGAGATCGGGATTCCCGATTTTCCCCGTCCCTCGCCGGCGACGTCATGAGGTTCACGCCCACAAAGCGGGTGAACCTCGTTTTCATAGATTTGCGTCAATTTAAATCTTATTAGTGACCCCCCCACCCCTCCCCACCCGCCACATGATCCCCCCCCCCACTAAATATTCAGACCCAGCCGACATTTACAGCAGGTTAGGCCAAACGAGATGCCATTGACAGGGTCCCCCCGGGGGCATAGAGGGAAGCAGAGCCCCCTGGGGGGGGGGGGGGGGGATGCCCAAACAGTGCCCTGGCTCTGCCCCCTGTCACACTACCAACCTGTGCCGGGGACAGTGCCAGGGGTGGTCCCCAGAGGGAGCCCGATTGGGGGGAGGGGGGAGGAGTGAACACTGAGGGTGGGGGGCGGGGGGGGGGGGGGGAGTGCCGGCTATAATTCCGCAGTGTTGGCGGGGGGACGGGGAGGGGGATGGAATGCCGGTGAGGATTGTCGGGATGGGGGGGGAGAGCCCCCAGTGCCTCTGTGATGGGGACCATTAGGCCGCAGCTCTGATTGGGGTAACCTGGAAAGATGGCCCCCTGGTCTCTGGGGAGCCGGTTGCCGGCTCTATCGGGCCCCCCCCTGCCAGGGTGACCGTGTAAACCAGGTCCCCTCATTTTCTTCTCAAAGAGCCTCAATATTTGGGGAGAAAACTGGTCCGTGCAGCTGGAGAGTTCCACACAGTTTCCAGCCTGAGCCGGACACTTTGCCAAATTGTGGAAGGTTCCGCCCTGTGTTCCACGTCCTGAGGCCGTCCCAGCCAAGGAATTGATGCTCAGTAGGCAAATGCAGCAAGGTGTTTGGGCAGATTGATGCTGCTTTACATCCCGTCAAGGACACGGACATAAGTGATTATGAGAAAGCTGTGTTCAGGGAGCTGTGAGGTCTGAATGTTTTTTAAAGTCAGGGAGCTGGAGAAGAGGATATACTGTCCCCATCAAACACTCCCAGGACAGGTACAGCACGGGGTTAGATACAGAGTAAAACTCCCTCTACACTGTCCCCATCAAACACTCCCAGGACAGGAACAGCACGGGGTTAGATACAGAGTAAAGCTCCCTCTACACTGTCCCCATTAAACACTCCCAGGACAGGTACAGCACGGGGTTAGATACAGAGTAAAGCTCCCTCTACACTGTCCCCATTAAACACTCCCAGGACAGGAACAGCACGGGGTTAGATACAGAGTAAAGCTCCCTCTACACTGTCCCCATCAAACACTCCCAGGACAGGTACAGCACGGGGTTAGATACAGAGTAAAGCTCCCTCTACACTGTCCCCATCAAACACTCTCAGGACAGGAACAGCACGGGGTTAGATACAGAGTAAAGCTCCCTCTACACTGTCCCCATCAAACACTCCCAGGACAGGAACAGCACGGGGTTAGATACAGAGTAAAGCTCCCTCTACACTGTCCCCATCAAGCAATCCCAGGACAGGTACAGCACGGGGTTAGATACAGAGTAAAGCTCCCTCTACACTGTCCCCATCAAACACTCCCAGGACAGGTACCGCACGGGGTTAGATATAGAGTAAAGCTCCCTCTACACTGTCCCCGTCAAACACTCCCAGGGCAGGTACAGCACGGAGTTAGATAGAGAGTAAAGCTTCCTCTACACTGTCCCCATCAAACACTCCCAGGACAGGCACAGCACGGGGTTAGAGACAGAGTCAAGCTCCCTCTATACTGTCCCCATCAAACACTCCCAGGGCAGGTACAGCACAAAGTTAGATACAGAGTAAAGCTTCCTCTACACTGTACCCATCAAACACTCCCAGGACAGGTACAGCACGGGGTTAGATACAGAGTCATGCTCCCTCTACACTGTCCCCATCAAACACTCCCAGGCAGGTACAGCACGGGGTTAGATACAGATTAAAGCTCCCTCTATACTGTCACCATCAAACACTCCCAGGACAGGTACAGCACGGGGTTAGATACAGAGTAAAGCTCCCTCTACACTGTCCCCATCAAACTCTCCCAGAACAGGTACAGCACGGGGTTAGATACAGAGTAAAGCCCCCGCTACACTGTCCCCAACGAACACTCCCAGGACAGGTACAGCACGGCGTTAGATACAGAGTAAAGCTTCCTCTACACTGTCCACATCAAACACTCCCAGGACGGGCACAGCACGGGCTGAGATATAGAGTAAAGCTCCCTCTACACTGTCCCCATCAAACACTTCCAGGACAGGTACAGCATGGGGTTAGATACAGAGTAAAGCTCCCTCTACACTGTCCCCATCAACCACTCCTAGGACAGTTACAACACGGGGTTAGATACAGAGTAATGCTCCCTCTACACTGTCCCCATCAAACACTCCCAGAACAGGTACAGCACGGGGTTAGATACAGAGTAAAGCTCCCTCTACACTGTCCCCATCAAACGTTCCCAGGACAGGCATTCCTATTACTTTTTGCCTTCTCTATTACGGGAAATTCATTAGCGTTTCATAAGAACATAAGAACTAGGAGCAGGAGTCGGCCATCTGGCCCCTCGAGCCTGCTCCGCTATTCAATGAGATCACGGCTGATCTTTGTGGACTCAGCTCCACCCTCCGGCCCGTACACCATCTCCCCGAATCCCTTTATTCTTTAGAAAGGCATCTATCTTTTTCTTAAAAACGTTTAAAGAAGGAGCCTCAACTGCTTCACTGGGCAAGGAATTCCAGAGATTCACAACCCTTTGGGTGAAGAAATTCCTCCTAAACTCGGTCCTAAATGGTTTCAAATGATGCACAGCTTTGGGTGTGCGCTCTCTCATTGTTACTGCCACTGCCCCTTGATGCACGATCAATGACCACTAAAGCGACCACCAGCATCACAGATGTCAGTCATCAGCCAATTCGATTTGATCCACTTGATATCAAGAAACGCTGAAGGTCCTGGATCCTGCTTGGGCCTTGACTTGTGCTCCAGAACTTGCTGTGCCCCGAGCCAAGCTATTACAGTCCAGCTACAATACTGGTATCTACCTGGCAATGTGGAGAATTGCCCAGGTATGTCCTGTACACAAGAAACAGAACAAATCCAACCCAGCCAATTACCGTCCTATCAGTCTGCTCGATCATCAGTAACGTGACGGAAGTGGTCACCAACTCCGCTATCAAGCAGCACTTGTTTAGCAGTAAGCTGCTCACGGATGCTCAGGTTGGGTTCTGCCAGGGTCACTCAGCTCCTGACCTCATTCCAGCCTTGGCTCAAACATGGACAAAAGAGCTGAATGCCAGAGGTGAGGGGAGGGTGACTGCACTCAGCGTCAAGGCAGCATTTGATTGAGTTGGGCATCAAGGAGCCCGAGCAAAGCTGGAAACAATGTGAATTGGGGGAAACCCTCCTCTGGTTGGACCCATGCCTGGCACAAAATAAGGTGCGGGATTCTCCGACCCCCCCCGCCGGCTGGGAGATTCGCTGCAGCGCCGCGCGAGTCGCACTACGCCGGCCCGACACCGGGACGCGATTCTCTCACCTCTGTGAAAACGGCCGCGCGCGAACAGCGCCGGGCCGCACGGAGAATCGGCGCAAACGGCCGCAGCGGCGATTCTGCGGTGGGCCAGCGTTTCTCCGGGGCGGAGGAGCCAAAGTCCCGTCGGCGCGAGCGGATGTTATGCCAGCGGCGTTCCAACACGCTATAAAACAGCGTCAGCCAGTCGTGCTGGACGATGCTGCGGGAGGAGGTGGGTGACAGCGAGAGGAGTCCCCCCCCCCCCCCGGGGGGCGGGTGCTGTGCAACGGCGTTGGGGTGGGAACCCCGGGACACGGCGCGGGACGGCCATGTCTGTGGGAGGTGTGGGGGTGGCCCCGGTGGGGGGGGGTGGGGAGGTGTGGGGGGGGCTGGGGCTGGGGATGGGGGTGGGGGTGATGGGGTGGCGGTGGGGGCAGTGGGGGCGCGGAAGGCTGCGGGGGGCCATGGCACGCCATGTCGGCGGACACGCGGTCGTCCACGCAGCCCGTCCGCCGTCGCGGCCCACGGGGACCAGCCGTCCATCGTGTGCCAGACCCCCTCCCACTAGACCAGCGGCACCCATCGGCGGGTGGCTCCACGGTGGCACACACGGCAGCCCCCCCGTGAGGGCTGTGCCAGCGGACGGTGGCCCTGGCAGGGGGGATGGCCGACAGGTGCCAGGGCACCGAGGGGGCGGGGGTGGGACGCGTGCTGGCAACCGGGCCTGCCATGCTGCCCATGGCACCTGGTCATTCGAGGACCTCCCGGTCAGGGCGTGCAGGAGGAGACTGCGGATCAGCCGCCAGACCGTCGCCCACATCTGCCACCTGATGGCACACCTGGCACCACGCGGGACCGGGGGTGGACATGCCATCCCGGTGGCCGGCAAGGTGACGGTTGCCCTCACCGTCTTTGCGACGGGGCCATTCCAGTCGCCGAGTGGGGAACTGTCCGGCATCTCCCAGCCATCGGTGCACAGCTGCATCCGGGCTGTCACCGACGCCCTGTACGCCATCGCGGACTGGGACATACAGTTCCCTGCGGACCGCGCCCACCAGGATGCCAGCGCAGCGGGGTTCACCGCTGTTGCCCAGATGCCCATGGTGCAGGGGGCGATCGATGGAGGGCACATCGCCATGCGGCCCACCTCGGAGGAAAGGACCATGTGCCTAAACAGGAAGGATCCACATTCAATGAACGTGCAGGTTGTCTGCCACCACAGGGTGACGATCCTGCACGTCTGCGCCAGCTACCCTGGCAATGTGCATGACTCCTTTATACTGGCCCAATCGCTCATCCCTGCCATGTTCGAGGGACACCCCCCCTCTGGTTGCTGGGCGACAGGGGTTACCCGTTGCAGTCGCGGCTGATGACGCCTATACGGAGGCCACAGATCGACGCGGAGCAACGCTACAATGATGTCCATGCAGCGACCAGAGGTGTGGTTGAGAGGTGCTTTGGGCTGCTCGACCAGGGTCTGGACGTTCATGGCCATGGAGCTCAGGGAGTGCACCATCCGTGTCTGACTCTGTACAACGCCATCCATCACCTGGCCAATGGCGCTGATGCTGTTAGCGATGGCCTGCAGAGACTGGGCCATGGCCGGTTGGGACTGGGCCATGGCCTGCAGAGACTGGGCCATAGCCGGCTAGGACTGGGCCGTGGCCTGCTAGGACTGGGCTGTGGCCTGCTGGGACTCCGCTGTGGCCTGCTGGGACTGGGCCATGGCCTGCTGGGACTGGGCCATGGCCTGCTGGGACTGGGCTGTGGCCTGCTGGGACTCCGCTGTGGCCTGCTGGGACTGGGCCATGGCCTGCTGGGACTGGGCCGTGGCCTGCTGGGACTGGGCCATGGCCTGCAGAGACTGGGCCACAGCCGGCTGGGACTGGGCCGTGGCCTGCTGGGACTGGGCCGTGGCCTGCTGGGACTGGGTCATTGGCTGCTGGGACTGGGCGTGGCCTGCTAGGACTGGGCCGTGGCCTGCTGGGACTCTGCTGTGGCCTGCTGGGACTGGGCCATGGCCTGCTGGGACTGTGCGTGGCCTGCTGGGACTGGGTGGAGGGCTGAGGGGTGAGGGCTGAGGGGAGAGGGCTGAGGGGGGAGGGGGCTAAGGGGGAGGGCTGAGGAGAGAGGGCTGAGGGGGAGGGCTGAGGGGAAGGGTCTGTGGGGAAAGGGCTGTGGGGAGGGATGAGGGGGAGGGCTGAGGGGAAGGGTCTGTGGGGCAGGGCTGAGGGGGTAGGGCTGAGGGGAGGGGGCTGAGGGGAAGGAGGCCAGGCAGGGGGGGATCTCACTTGGCGGGGCGCCCCCGACCTCGGCATGGACAATCTCCCGGCCCTCGGGTGCACCGGCTCTGCCCAGTGCCCTCTGCTCCTGCACGGTGAGCTGGCGCAGGTCAGGTTCACCCCCCCGGTTCGGGCTCGCTCCCGTTGGTTATGGGGGCTCTTTTCCTGGGGGGGGGAATAACAGAATCGTTAGGCGGCCCACTGCGTGCAGCTGGGTCTATGTTGGCAATGGGTGCACAGGGCACAGGGTCAAGGCGGTTGTCTGGGTGGCTGCAGCCATGTGCCTCACGGCTGTGGTTGTACCATCCCCCTGGGAGGGGGTGGGTGTCACACATGTGGGGGCTAGGGGGGTTGGTACCATGGGCACACTGCTGGGTACTCACCCTGGCTGCCCTGAGTAGGTCGTGGAGCTTTTTGCGGCACTGCTCGCCAGTCCTGGGTGTCACCGCGGTGGCACACACGGCCGCGCCCACCTCCCTCCACAGACGCCGGGCCACGTTGTCTGGCACCCTGCGGCCGGGTCCGGGGTACAGACGCCCGTCCTCTCCTCGAGGGTGTCCAGCAGCGTCTCCAGGACGTGGTGTCTGAACCTGGGCGCTGCTCGGCGTGGGGCCATGGTCCCCGGTCGGCGGTCTCTGCGCTCGCTTCACCTGTTGTGCGCCGCGGCGCCGCGTCGTTTACGTGGCGCAGGGTCTCCAACGCCATTCCGATGCCGGGCCCCCGGGCTTCCCGCCTCGACCCTGCTACCCCCTTGGGAGGCCGGAGAATGCCAGCTTGGAACAGGCGCCGGCAGCGAGGTAAAACTCACCCGTTATCCCGCCGGCACCCGCACTCTGTCACCGGAGCGGAGAATCACGGCCTGTACCCCAGTGACAGTCAGCACCTTCAGGAACTGTACCCCAGTGAGAGTCAGCACCTTCAGGAACTGTACCCCAGTGAGAGTCAGCACCTTCAGGAACTGTACCCCAGTGAGAGTCAGCACCTTCAGGAACTGTTCCCCAGTGAGAGTCAGCACCTACAGGAACTGTACCCCAGTGAGAGTCAGCACCGTCAGGAAGTGTACCCCAGTGAGAGTCAGCACCTTCAGGAACTGTACCCTCGTGAGAGTCAGCACCTTCAGGAACTGTACCTCAGTGAGAGTCAGCACCTTCAGGAACTGTACCCCAGTAAGAGTCAGCACCTTCAGGAACTGTACCCCAGTGAGAGTCAGCACCTTCAGGAACTGTACCCCAGTGAGAGTCAGCACCTTCAGGAACTGTACACCAGTGAGAGTCAGCACATTCAGGAACTGTACCCCAGTGAGAGTCAGCACTTTCAGGAACTGTACCACAGTGAGAGTCAGCACCTTCAGGAACTGTCCCCCAGTGACAGTCAGCACCTGCAGGAACTGTGCCCCAGTGAGAGTCAGCACCTTCAGGCACTATACCCCAGTGAGGGTCAGCACCTTGAGGAACTGTACCCCAGTGAGAGTCAGCACCTTCAGGAACTGTACCCCAGTGAGAGTCAGCACCTTCAGGAACTGTACCCAGTGAGAGTCAGCAGCTTCAGGAACTGTACCCCAGTGACAGTCAGCACCTACAGGAACTGTACCCCAGTGAGAGTCAGCACCTTCAGGAACTGTACCCCAGTGAGAGTCAGCACCTTCAGGAACTGTACCCCAGTGAGAGTCAGCACCTTCAGGAACTGTACCCAGTGAGAGTCAGCACCTTCAGGAACTGTACCCCAGTGACAGTCAGCACCTACAGGAACTGTACCCCTGTGAGAGTCAGCACCTTCAGGAACTGTACCCCAGTGAGAGTCAGCACCTTCAGGAACTGTACCCCAGTGAGAGTCAGCACCTTCAGGAACTATACCCCAGTGAGAGTCAGCACCCTCAGGAACTGTACCCCAGTGAGAGCCAGCACCTTCAGGAACTGTACCCCAGTGAGAGTCAGCACCTTCAGGATCTGTACCCCAGTGACAGCCAGCACCTTCTGGAACTGTACCCCAGTGACAGTCAGCACCTACAGGAACTGTACCCCAGTGAGAGTCAGCACCTTCAGGAACTGTACCCCAGTGAGAGTCAGCAGCTTCAGGAACTGTACCCCAGTGACAGTCAGCACCTACAGGAACTGTACCCCAGTGAGAGTCAGCACCTTCAGGAACTGTACCCCAGTGAGAGTCAGCACCCTCAGGAACTGTACCCGAGTGAGGGTCAGCACATTCAGGAACTGTACCCCAGTGACAGTCAGCACCTACAGGAACTGTACCCCAGTGAGAGTCAGCACCCTCAGGAACTGTACCCCAGTGAGAGTCAGCAGCTTCAGGAACTGTACCCCAGTGAGAGTCAGCACCTTCTGGAACTGTGCCCCAGTGACAGTCAGCACCTACAGGAACTGTACCCCAGTGAGAGTCAGCACCCTCAGGAACTGTACCCCACTGAGAGTCAGCACCTTCAGGAACTGTACCCCAGTGAGAGTCAGCACCTTCAGGAACTGCACCCCAGTGAGAGTCAGCACCTTCAGGAAATGGTTAAGAGGAGACTTAATAGAGGCATACAAAATGATCAGGGGGTTAGATAGGGTGGACAGTGAGAGCCTTCTCCCGCGGATGGATATGGCTGGCACGAGTGGACATAATTTTAAACTGAGGGGTAATAGATATAGGACAGAGGTCAGAGGTAGGTTCTTTACACAAAGAGTAGTGAGGCCGTGGAATGCCCTACCTGCTACAGTAGTGAACTCGCCAACATTGAGGGCATTTATAAGCTTATTGGATAAACATATGGATGATAATGGCATCGTGTAGGTTCGATGGCTTTTGTTTCGGTGCAACATCGTGGGCCGAAGGGCCTGTACTGCGCAGTATCGTTCTATGTTCTATGTTCTATGTACCCCAGTGAGACTCAGCACCTTCATGAACTGTACCCCAGTGTGAGTCAGCACCCTCAGGACCTGTACCCCAGTGAGAGTCTGCACCTTCAGGAACTGTACCCCAGTAAGAGTCAGCACCTTCAGGAACTGTACCCCAGTGAGTCAGCACCCTCAGGAACTGTACCCCAGTGAGAGTCAACACCCTCAGGAACTGTACCCCTGTGAGAGTCAATGCCTTCAGGAACTGTACCTCAGTGAGAGACAGCACCCTCAATAATTGTACCCCAGTGAGAGTCAGCACCTTCAGGAACTGTACCCCAGTGAGATTCAGCACCTTCAGGAACTGTACCCCAGTGGGTGTCAGCACCTTCAGGAACTGTACCCCACTGAGAGTCAGCACCTTCAGAAACCGTACCCCAGTGAGAGTCAGCACCTTCAGGAGATGTGCCCCAGTGAGAGTCAGCACCTTCAGGAACTGTACCCCAGTGAGTGTCAGCACCCTCAGGAACTGTACCCCATTGAGAGTCAGCACTTTCAGGATCTGTACCCCAGTGAGAGTCAGCACCTTCAGCAACTGTACCCCAGTGAGAGTCAGCACCTTCAGGAACTGGACCCCAGTGAGTGTCAGCACCCTCAGGAACTGTACCCTCGTGAGAGTCAGCACCTTCAGGAACTATACCCCAGTGAGAGTCAGCACCCTCAGGAGCTGTAGCCCAGTGAGAGTCAGCACCTTCAGGAACTGTACCCCAGTGAGAGTCAGCACCTTCACGAACTGTACCCCAGTGAGAGTCAGCACCCTCAGGAGCTGTACCCCAGTGAGAGTCAGCACCTTCAGGAACTGTACCCCAGTGGGAGTCAGCACCTTCAGGAACTGTACCACAGTGAGAGTCAGCACCTTCAGGAACTGTACCCCAGTGAGAGTCAGCACCCTCAGGAGCTGTACTCCAGTGAGAGTCAGCACCTTCAGGAACTGTACCCCAGTGAGAGTCAGCACCTTCAGGAGCTCTGCCCCAGTGAGAGTCAGCACCTTCAGGAACTGTACCCCAATGAGAGTCAGCACCTTCAGGAGCTGTGCCCCAGTGAGAGTCAGCACCTTCAGGAACTGTACCCCAGTGAGAGTCAGCACCTTCAGGAACTGTACCCCAGTGAGAGTCAGCACCCTCAGGAGCTGTACTCCAGTGAGAGTCAGCACCTTCAGCAACTGTACCCCAGTGAGAGTCAGCACCTTCAGGAACTGGACCCCAGTGAGTGTCAGCACCCTCAGGAACTGTACCCTCGTGAGAGTCAGCACCTTCAGGAACTATACCCCAGTGAGAGTCAGCACACTCAGGAGCTGTACCCCAGTGAGAGTCAGCACCTTCAGGAACTGTACCCCAGTGAGAGTCAGCACCTTCACGAACTGTACCCCAGTGAGAGTCAGCACCCTCAGGAGCTGTACCCCAGTGAGAGTCAGCACCTTCACGAACTGTACCCCAGTGGGAGTCAGCACCTTCAGGAACTGTACCCCAGTGAGAGTCAGCACCTTCAGGAACTGTACCCCAGTGAGAGTCAGCACCCCCAGGAGCTGTACTCCAGTGAGAGTCAGCAGCTTCAGGAACTGTACCCCAGTGAGAGTCAGCACCTTCAGGAACTGTACCCCAGTGAGAGTCAGCACCTTCAGGAACTGGACCCCAGTGAGAGTCAGCACCCTCAGGAGCTGTACTCCAGTGAGAGTCAGCACCTTCAGGAACTGTACCCCAGTGAGAGTCAGCACCTTCAGGAACTGTACCCCAGTGAGAGTCAGCACCTTCAGGAACTGTACCCCAGTGAGAGTCAGCACCTTCAGGAACTGTACCCCAGTGAGAGTCAGCACCTTCAGGAACTGTACCCCAGTGAGAGTCAGCACCTTCAGTAACTGAGCCTCAGATCTTTACGCGATGCTGACTCCGTGTCTGGATTAAGCAAATAAACGTTTGAAAATCACAAGTTGCAGTGACAAAGCTTGACTTGGGGGCCAAATCCAGTTTATGCAAAACAATGATGTCAATGAATATTTTGATGCAAATCGCCACGAACCTTCTTATTACTGAATGTTTTGTTTCGTGCTTTGCAGTTTCTTGGACTTTTTAACATCGCAAAGGAAGCAAATGTGAAGTTTGAAAATACTTTTTCACCCAGCGAGTTGTTGGGGTGCGGAATGCACGGCCTGGAAGTGCGGTGGAGGCAGGTTCAATTGAGGCTTTCCAGAGGGCATTGGATGATTATTTGAGGAGAAACAATGTGTGGGGAAAGGGCAGGAAAATGGCACTAATGCACAATGCTCGTTTGGAGAGTCAGTGTGGACAAGACCTTAACCATTCACTCCCTTCACCACCGGTGTAGAGCAGCAACAGTGACCACCATGGACAAGATGCCCTGCAGCAACTTGGCAAGCCTCGCTCAGCAGCACCTTCCAAACACAGGAACATGGCCCTTAGGAGCTGCCCTGAGAGGCGGCTCTGCCATTCGCTAGGATGGTGGCTGATCTGACTGAGGCCTCAACTCCACTTCCCTGTCTGTCTCCCCCATCATCCCTGACCCTCTTGTCTATCAAACTCTGCGTTAAATAAATTCAATGACCCAGCCTGCTCTGCATTCTGGGGAAGAGGATTCCACAGACCAGCGACCCTCTGAGAGAGAAGAAATGCTCCTCATCTCCGTTTTAAACCCGAGAATGTCCAGTTGTGCCGCGGTGGAACCTTCCGCGGGAGATGGGGCAGCCCAGCCAATCGTCCATTGGCTTTGAACAGGACTGGGCGATCCATGCAGTGGGCGGGGCTGGAAAATTCTGTCCCCGCCTCCCCAACAAGAGGAAACATCCATAGACTCAGAGAATTCCCACAGTGCACAAAGAGGCCATTCGGCCCGTGGGGTCTGCACTGGCCGTCTGAAAGAGTGCCCCACCTATCCCCAATCACCCACCCTATCTCCGTAACCCCATTACCCCACCGATCCCCACTCGCCCACCCTATCCACTTAACCCCATTACCCCACCTATCCCCACTCCCCTACCCTATCCCCATAATCCCATGACCCCACCTATCCCCACTCCCCTACCCTATCCCCGTAACCCCATTACCCCAGCTATGCCCACTCCCTTACCCTATCCTCGTAACCCCATTACCCCAACTATCCCCACTCCCCTACCCTATCCACTTAACCCCATTACCCCACCTATCCCCACTCCCCTACCCTATCCCCGTTACCCCATTACCCCACCTATCCCCACTCCCCTACCCTATCTCCGTGACCACATTACCCCACCTATCCCCACTACCCTACGCTATCCCCGTAACCCCATTACCCCACCCATCCCAACTCCACTACCCTATAACGTAACCCCATTACCCCACCTATCCCCACTCCCCTACCCTATCCCCATAACCCCACCTATCCCCACACCCCTACACTATCCCCGTAACCCTATTACCCCACCTATCCCCACTCCACTACCCTAGCCCCGTAACCCCATTACCCCACCTATCCCCACTCCCCTACCCTATCCCCGTAACCCCATTACCCCACTAATCTCCACTCCCCTACCCTATCCCCGTAACCCCATTACCCCACCTATCCCCACTCCTCTACCCTATCCCCGTAACCCCATTACCCCACCTATCCCCAATCCCCTACCCTATCCCCATAACCCCACCTATCCCCACACCCCTACCCTATCTCCGTAACCCCATTACCCCACCTATCCCCACAGCCCTACCCTATCCCCGTAACCCCATTACCCCACCTATCCCCACTCCCCTACCCTATCCCCGTAACCCCATTACCCCACCTATCCCCACTCCCCTTCCCTATCCCCATCACCCCACCTATCCCCACACCCCTACCCTATCCCCGTAACCCCATTACCCCACCTGACCGCACTCCCCTACCCTATCCCTGTAACCCCATTACCCCACCTAACCCCACTCCCCTACCCTATCTCCGTAACCCCATTACCCCACCAATCCACACTCTCCTACTCTATCCCCGCAACCCCATTACCGCACCTATCCGCACTCCCCTACCCTATCCCCGTAACCCCATTACCCCACCTATTCTCACTCCCCTACCCTATCCACGCAACCCCATTACCCCACCTATCCGCACTCCCCTACCTATCCCCGTAACCACATAACCCCACCTATCCCCACTCCCCTACCCTATCCCCGTAACCCCATTACCCCACCTATTCGCACTCCCCTACCCTATCCCCGTAACCCCATTACAACACCTATCCCCACTCCCCTACCCTATCAACGTAACCCCATTACCCCACCTATCCCTACTCCACTACCCTATCCCCGTAACCTCATTACCCCACCTATCCCCACTGCCCTACCCTATCCCCATAACCCCACCTATCCCCACACCCCTACCCTATCCCCGTAATCCCATTACCCCACCGATCCCCACTCCCCCACCCTATCCACTTAACCCCATTACCCCACCTATCCCCACTCCCCTACCCTATCCCCATAATCCCATTACCCCACCTATCCCCACTCCCCTACCCTATCCCCGTAACCCCATTACCCCAGCTATCCCCACTCCCTTACCCTATCCTCGTAACCCCATTACCCCAACTATCCCCACTCCCCTACCCTATCCACTTAACCCCATTACCCCACCTATCCCCACTCCCCTACCCTATCCCCGTTACCCCATTACCCCACTTATCCCCACTCCCCTACCCTATCTCCGTGACCACATTACCCCACCTATCCCCACTACCCTACGCTATCCCCGTAACCCCATTACCCCACCCATCCCAACTCCACTACCCTATAACGTAACCCCATTACCCCACCTATCCCCACTCCCCTACCCTATCCCCGTAACCCCATTACCCCACTAATCTCCACTCCCCTACCCTATCCCCGTAACCCCATTACCCCACCTATCCCCACTCCTCTACCCTATCCCCGTAACCCCATTACCCCACCTATCCCCACTCCCCTACCCTATCCCCATAACCCCACCTATCCCCACACCCCTACCCTATCTCCGTAACCCCATTACCCCACCTATCCCCACAGCCCTACCCTATCCCCGTAACCCCATTACCCCACCTATCCCCACTCCCCTACCCTATCCCCGTAACCCCATTACCCCACCTATCCCCACTCCCCTTCCCTATCCCCATCACCCCACCTATCCCCACACCCCTACCCTATCCCCGTAACCCCATTAGCCCACCTGACCCCACTCCCCTACCCTATCCCTGTAACCCCATTACCCCACCTAACCCCACTCCCCTACCCTATCTCCGTAACCCCATTACCCCACCAATCCGCACTCTCCTACTCTATCCCCGCAACCCCATTACCGCACCTATCCGCACTCCCCTACCCTATCCCCGTAACCCCATTACCCCACCTATTCTCACTCCCTTACCCTATCCACGCAACACCATTACCCCACCTATCCGCACTCCCCTACCCTATTCCCGTAACCACATAACCCCACCTATCCCCACTCCCCTACCCTATCCCCGTAACCCCATTACCCCACCTATTCGCACTCCCCTACCCTATCCCCGTAACCCCATTACAACACCTATCCCCACTCCCCTACCCTATCAACGTAACCCCATTAACCCACCTATCCCTACTCCAATACCCTATCCCCGTAACCCCATTACCCCACCTATCCCCACTGCCCTACCCTAGCCCCATAACCCCACCTATCCCCACACCCCTACCCTATCCCCGTAATCCCATTACCCCACCTATCCCCAAGCCACTACTCTATCCCCGTAACCCGATTACCCCACCTATCCCCACTCCCCTACCCTATCCCTTTAACCCCATTACCCCACCTATCCCCACTCCCCTACCCTATCCCCGTAACCCCATTACCCCACCTATCCCCACTCCCCTACCCTATCCCCGTAACCCCATTACCCCACCTATCCCCACTCCCCTACCCTATCCACTTAACCCCATTACCCCACTTATCCCCACTCCCCTACCCTATCCCCGTAACCCCATTACCCCACCTATCCCCATTCCTCTACCCTATCCCCGTAACCCCATTACCCCACCTAGCCCCACTCCCCTACCCTATCCCCATAACGCCACCTATCCCCACACCCCTTCCCTATCCCCGTAACCCCATTACCCCACCTATCCCCACTCCACTACCCTATCCCCGTAACCCCATTACCCCACCTAACCCCACTCCCCTACCCTATCCCTGTAACCCCATTACCCCACCTAACCCCACTCCCCTAACCTATCCACTTAACCCCATTACCCCACCAATCCGCACTCTCCTACTCTATCCCCGCAATCCCATTACCGCACCTATCCGCACTCACCTACCCTATCCCCGTAACCCCATTACCCCACCTAGCCGCACTCCCCTACCCTTTCCACGCAACCCCATTACACCACCTGTCCCCACTCCCCTACCCTATCAACGTAACCCCATTACCCCACCTATCCCTACCCCCCTACCCTATCCACTTAACCCCATTACCCCACCTATCCCCACTCCCCTACCCTATCCCCATAATCCCATTACCCCACCTATCCCCACTCCCCTACCCTATCCCCGTAACCCCATTACCCCAGCTATCCCCACTCCCTTACCCTATCCTCGTAACCCCATTACCCCAACTATCCCCACTCCCCTACCCTATCCACTTAACCCCATTACCCCACCTATCCCCACTCCCCTACCCTATCCCCGTTACCCCATTACCCCACCTATCCCCACTCCCCTACCCTATCTCCGTGACCACATTACCCCACCTATCCCCACTACCCTACGCTATCCCCGTAACCCCATTACCCCACCCATCCCAACTCCACTACCCTATAACGTAACCCCATTACCCCACCTATCCCCACTCCCCTACCCTATCCCCATAACCCCACCTATCCCCACACCCCTACACTATCCCCGTAACCCTATTACCCCACCAATCCCCACTCCACTACCCTAGCCCCGTAACCCCATTACCCCACCTATCCCCACTCCCCTACCCTATCCCCGTAACCCCATTACCCCACTAATCTCCACTCCCCTACCCTATCCCCGTAACCTCATTACCCCACCTATCCCCACTCCATTACCCTATCCCCTTAACCCCATTACCCCACCTATCCCCACAGCCCTACCCTATCCCCGTAACCCCATTACCCCACCTATCCCCACTCCCCTGCCCTATCCCCGTAACCCCATTACCCCACCTATCCCCATTCCCCTTCCCTATCCCCATCACCCCACCTATCCCCAAACCCCTACCCTATCCCCGTAACCCCATTACCCCACTTGACCCCACTCCACTACCCTATCCCTGTAACCCCATTACCCCACCTAACCCCACTCCCCTACCCTATCTCCGTAACCCCATTACCCCACCAATCCGCACTCTCCTACTCTATCCCCGCAACCCCATTACCGCACCTATCCGCATTACCCTACCCTATCCCCGTAACCCCATTACCCCACCTATTCTCACTCACCTACCCTATCCACGCAACCCCATTACCCCACCTATCCGCACTCCCCTACCCTATTCCCGTAACCCCATTACCCCACCTATTCTCACTCCCCTACCCTATCCACGCAACCCCATTACCCCACCTATCCGCACTCCCCTACCATATCCCCGTAACCCCATTACCCCACCTATTCTCACTCCCCTACCCTATCCACGCAACCCCATTACCCCACCTATCCGCACTCCCCTACCCTATCCCCGTAACCACATAACCCCACCTATCCCCACTCCCCTATCCTATCCCCGTAACCCCATTACAACACCTATCCCCACTCCCCTACCCTATCCCCGTAACCCCATTATCCCACCTATCCCCACTGCCCTACCCTATCCCCATAACCCCACCTATCCCCACACCCCTACCCTATCCCCGTAATCCCATTACCCCACCTATCCCCACTCCACTACTCTATCCCCGTAACCCGATTACCCCACCTATCCCCACTCCCCTACCCTATCCCCTTAATCCCATTACCCCACCTATCCCCACTCCCCTACCCTATCCCCGTAACCCCATTACCCCACCTATCCCCACTCCCCTACCCTATCCCCGTAACCCCATTACCCCACCTATCCCCACTCCCCTACCCTATCCACTTAACCCCATTACCCCACCTATCCCCACTCCCCTACCCTATCCCCGTAACCCCATTACCCCACCTATCCCCATTCCTCTACCCTATCCCCGTAACCCCATTACCCCACCTATCCCCACTCCCCTACCCGATCCCCATAACGCCACCTATCCCCACACCCCTACCCTATCCCCGTAACCCCATTACCCCACCTATCGCCACTCCCCTACCCTATCCCCGTAACCCCATTACCCCACCTATCCCCACTCCCCTACCCTATCCCCGTTACCCCATTACCCCACCTATCCCCACTCCCCTTCCCTATCCCCATCACCCCACCTATCCACACTCCACTACCCTATCCCCATAACCCCACCTATCCCCACACCCCTACCCTATCCCCGTAACCCCATTACCCCACCTAACCCCACTCCCCTACCCTATCCCTGTAACCCCATTACCCCACCTAACCCCACTCCCCTTACCTATCTCCGTAACCCCATTACCCCACCAATCCGCACTCTCCTACTCTATCCCCGCAATCCCATTACCGCACCTCTCCGCACTCACCTACCCTATCCCCGTAACCCCATTACCCCACCTAGCCGCACTCCCCTACCCTATCCACGCAGCCCATTACCCCACCTATCCGCACTCCCATACCCTATCCCCGTAACCACATAACCCCACCTATCCCCACTCCCCTACCCTATCCCCGTAACCCCATTACCCCACCTATTCGCACTCCCCTACCCTATCCCCGTAACCCCATTACACCACCTGTCCCCACTCCCCTACCCTATCAACGTAACCCCATTACCCCACCTATCCCTACTCCACTACCCTATCCTCGTAACCCCATTACCCCACCTATCCCCACTCCCCTACCCTATCCCCATAACCCCACCTATCCCCACACCCCTACCCTATCCCCGTAATCCCATTACCCCACCTATCCCCACTCTCCTACCCTATCCCCGTAACACCATTACCCCACCTATCCCCACTCCCCTACCCTATCCCCGTAACCCCATTACCCTACCTATCCCCACTCTCCTACCCTATCCCCGTAACCCCATTACCCTACCTATCCCCACTCTCCTACCCTATCCCCGTAACCCCATTACCCCACCTATTCCCACTCTCCTACCCTATCCCCGTAACCCCATTACCCCACCTATCCCCACTCCCCTACCCTATCCCCTTAACCCCATTACCCCACCTATCCCGACTCCTCGACCCTAGTCCCGTAACCCCATTACCCCACCTATCCCCACTCCCCTACCCTATCCCCGTAATCCCATTGCCCCACCTATCCCCACTCCACTACCCTATCCCCGTAACCCCATTACCCCACCTATCCCCACTCCCCTACCCTATCCCCGTAACCCCATTACCCCACCTATCCCCACTCCCCTACCCTATCCCTCTAACCCCATTACCCCACCTATCCCCACTCCCCTACCCTATCCCCGTAACCCCATTACCCCACCTGACCTGCAATAAGGGGCAAGTCAGCATGGTCAATCCCCCGAACCAGGACATCTTTGGACTGCGGGAGGAGGTTTGAGCAGCCGGAGGAAACCCACGCGGACAGAGGGAGAGCGTGCAAACTCCGCAGTCACCCAGCCCCGGGGCCTGGCGCTGTGAGGCAGCAGAGCGAACCACTGTGCCACCGTACCACCCTTTTCAGAAAATCGTTCCCTTGGAGATGATTCTTTGCTGAGAGTTCTTAAATCTCCATAAGTCCAAACGCACGACCTCAAGAACCGAGAGGGACAAGGCTGCAGAGAAACATCACCTCCTGCAAGTTCCCCTCCAACGCACTCGCCATCCTGACCTGGAGAGACATCGGCTCCATTCTCGCTGGACGTCCCTCTCTAACCGCACTGTGGGTGTACCTACACCACATGGTCTCCAGCAATTCAAGAAGGCAGCTTTTACTCAGGACATGGGGCGTTCACACTGAGTAAAATAAAGAAGTTTGATTTATTTACAATGACGGGATAGACCCTTCCCGGTGGATCCCGACCGGCTCCCTTTCCTGCTCGGTGCCTCACTGGCCGACCTTTTACACAACGGTTAATGGAGTTCCCCCGCCCCTCAGCGGAGAAGCTCGTACTCCGCGAGAATCACGGGACGCTAGCCATTCCCACCCCGGGAGTCCGTGCGGGATATTACACAGCTCACCATCCTTCTCAAGGGGCAATTAGGGCTGGGCAATGAATGCCGGCCCTGCCAGTGAAGCCCACATCCCGTGAAGGAAGAATAAAAAATATGTGAACTGGTCTGTCTGCTGGAATGAGGTGGGAGACAGATTGGGCAGCTTTCTCTGCTGAAGCTGTCCCAGGCTGAGGAGCAGCGTCAGTACCGGGAACGGCCGCAGGGGGCGCTGATGGACCCAGGCCAAAGGAGGAGGGTAACAGAGACCCGGGGAATGAGTTACGTGTGGGACCCAAACCCCCTCTCCCGCCAAACAGGGTTGCACTCGGTACAGATCCGGACTGAATTCGCCGTCACCAGAGATTCTAATCAAGGTGGATGATCCGAGAGAGATTAACAATCTTGGAACTGGTCATTGAACCGGGGTGTGGAGACGTGGTGGAGGGTGGGGAGTGTTGGCATGGGTGCGAGGGTCGGGAAACGTGGTGGGTGTTCGGACAGACAGGGACAGCATGGGGGTGGGGGAGATGTGGTGAGGGAGGGGGAGATGTGGTGGGGGAGGGGGAGATGTGGTGGGGAGGGGGATGTGGTGTGGGAGGGGGAGATGTGGTGAGGTTGGGAGGATGGTCAGGAGATGTGGTGTGTGAGGGGGATGTGGTGGGGGAGGGGGAGATGTGGTGTGGGAGGGGAGATGTGGTGGGGGAGGGGGATGTGGTGGGGGAGGGGGCTGTGGTGGGGGAGGGGGATGTGGTGGGGGAGGGGGAGATGTGGTGGGGAGGGGGATGTGGTGGGGGAGGGGGATGTGGTGGGGGAGGGGGATGTGGTGGGGGAGGGGGATGTGGTGGGGTGGGGGATGTGGTGTGGGAGGGGGAGATGTGGTGTGGGAGGGGGATGTGGTGGGGGAGGGGGGTGTGGTGGGGGAGGGGGATGTGGTGTGGGAGGGGGATGTGGTGGGGGAGGGGAGATGTGGTGTGGGAGAGGGAGATGTGGTGGGGGAGGGGGAGATGTGGTGGGGGAGGGGGATGTGGTGGGGGAGGGGGATGTGGTGGGGGAGGGGGATGTGGTGGGGAGGGGGATGTGGTGGGGGAGGGGGATGTGGTGGGGGAGGGGGAGATGTGGTGTGGGAGGGGGATGTGGTGGGGGAGGGGGATGTGGCGGGGAGGGGGATGTGGTGGGGAGGGGGAGATGTGGTGTGGGAGGGGGATGTGGTGTGGGAGGGGGAGATGTGGTGTGGGAGGGGGATGTGGTGGGGGAGGGGGATGTGGTGGGGGAGGGGGATGTGGTGGGGAGGGGGATGTGGTGGGGGAGGGGGATGTGGTGTGGGAGGGGGATGTGGTGGGGAGGGGGATGTGGTGGGGAGGGGGATGTTATGGGGAGGGGGATGTGGTGTGGGAGGGGGAGATGTGGTGGGGAGGGGGATGTGGTGTGGGAGGGGGATGTGGTGGGGGGGGATGTGGTGGGGAGGGGGATGTGGTGGGGGAGGGGGAGATGTGGTGGGGAGGGGGAGATGTGGTGTGGAGGGGCATGTGGTGGGGAGGGGGATGTGGTGGGGAGGGGATGTTGTGGGGGAGGGGGATGTGGTGTGGGAGGGGAGATGTGGTGGGGAGGGGGATGTGGTGGGGGAGGGGGATGTGGTGGGGGAGGGGGAGATGTGGTGTGGGAGGGGGATGTGGTGGGGGAGGGGGAGATGTGGTGGGGAGGGGGATGTGGTGGGGAGGGGGAGATGTGGTGGGGAGGGGGAGATGTGGTGGGGGAGGGGGATGTGGTGGGGGAGGGGGAGATGTGGTGGGGAGGGGGAGACACTATAGGACTGGGGAGCTGCTGTGGGTGTGGAGGGTCTGTTGGGCTGTAATTGACTGTGCTCTCGCCCAGGGTATTGTAACAGTGTCTGAGTGGGTGTGTGTGTGATGTATTCTGGATTTAATTATGTATTAAATTGTGTACATGTTGCAATTGCTGGTAATTTTCTTATTTTTGAACATTTGATTTTTCTTCCTGACTGACAGTTTTATTAAATTCATCGAAATGGCCACATTGTTGTTCATCTCCCCGGGGTCCTGACAACCGGAGACGTGATTCCGGAATCAGGTATTAACAAACATTCCCACTCCCAGCATTGCAGGCTCCAATCAGAGCGAGGAGCAGAGAGGCTGCCTCACCGCCCTGAGAACCCGAAAAGGGTCCTGAAGACCAGGCCCTTCTCTCCCCCTCTTCATACCACAGCCAGGAATCCTGCACAAAGACCAGACAAGTCGCTAAAAGGCAGAGAGTGGGCGGGAAAGCTGCTGGAAACTCCCAGCCAGAGAATTCGAACGTTGACTCAGTGAGGCTGATAGTCCACCTGGTGGACACAAGTTAGAATTGCACAGACCGACATTGAAACAGACATCGAAAACAGAAGCAGGGGAGGCCATTCAGCCCTGCCCTGCCATCCATTCTGATCATGGCTGATCATCAAGTTCAATACCCTGATCCCGCCTTCCCCCCATATCCCTTGATCCCTTTAGCTCCAAGAGCGATATCGAATTCCTTCCTAAACAGTGTTTTGGTCTCAACTACTTTCTGTGGGAGTGAATTCCACAGAATCACCAATCTCTGGATGAAGAAATTTCTCCTCACCTCAGTCCTAAAAGGTTTACCCCTTATCCTCAAACTATGACCCCTTGTTCTGGACTCCCCAACATCGGAATCTTTCTGAATCGACCCTGTCTAATCCTGTTAGAATTATGTCAGTTCCTGTGAGATCCCCTCTCACTCTTCGAAACTCCAGTCAATCTAATCCTAACCGATTTAGTCTCTCCTCATATGCCAGTCCCGCCATCCCAGGAATCAGCCGGGGAAACCTTCGCTGTCCTCCCTCCATAGCAAGAACATCCTTCCTCAGATAAGGTCACCAAAACTGCCCACAATACTCCAGGTGTGACCTCACCAATGCCGATACAATTACAGTAAAACATCTCTATTCCTTTACTCAAACCCTCTCACTGTGTCGGCCAACATACCACTGGCCTTCTTTACTGCCTGATGGCAGCACGGTAGCACAGTGGTTAGCACTGTGGCTTCACAGCGCCAGGGTCCCAGGTTCGATTCCCCGCTGGGTCACTGTCTATGTGGAGTCTGCACGTTCTCCCCCCGTCTGCGTGGGTTTCCTCCGGTTACTCCGGTTTCCTCTCACAGTCCAAAAACATGCAGGTTAGGTGGATTGGCCACGCTAAATTGCCCTTAGTGTCAAAAAAAAAGGTCAGGAGGGGTTATTGGGTTATGGGGATAGGGTGGAAGTGAGGGCATTGTGGGTCGGTGCAGACTCGATGGGCTGAATGGCCTCCTTCGGCACTGTATGTTCTGTGTTTATGTACCTGCACGCTTACTTTCAGCGACTGATGCAGAGGACACCAAGGTCTCGCTGAGTATCTACACCTCCCTCAATTTACACCCATTCAAACAATAATCTGCCTTCCTATTCTTGCTCCCGAAGCGGATAGCCTCACATTTACCCACATTATACTGCATCTGCCATGCATTTTCCCACTCACTCAGCCTGTCCAAGTCCCACTGAAGCATCTCTGCATCCTCCTCACAGCTCACCCTCCCACCCAACTTTGCATCATCTCCCTCGTCCAAATCATTAAAATGTAATGTGAACAATTGGGGTCCTACCACAGATGCTGCAGTACCCCACTAGTCACTGCCTGCCAATCGGAAAAGGCCCATTTATTCCAAATGTGTGCTTCCTGTTTGCTTACTAGCTTTCTCTCCATCTCAAGACACTACTCGTGATTCGATGCGATTTAACTTTACACAATAATCTGCTATATCAGACCTTGTCGAAGCCTTCTGAAAGTCTGACTAACCACATCCACTGGTTCTCCCTGGTCAACTCCACAAGTTACATCCTCAAAAAATTCCAGTAGATTTGTCAAGCATGATTTTCCTTTTGTAAATCCATGCTGACTTTGTCTGATTCTGCCACTGCTTCCCAAACTCTGTGCTATGAAATCTTTGATCATGGTCTCCATAATGGACAGCAACGTCTCTGGTACTGACGTTACGCTCACTGGTCTATAGTTCCCTGTTTCCTCTCCACCTCCCTTTGTGAGTAGCAGGGTTATATTATCTACCCTCCAATCTGGGAACCATTCCAGAGTGAATTTTGGGAAATGACCACCAATGGATCTACTGTTTCTAGGACCACTTCCTTCAGTAATCTGGGATGAAAATTATCAGGCCCTGGAGATTTGTCTGCCTTCAATCCCTTTAATTTCCCCAGAAGCATTTATTTCCTAATTACCTGGCGGGAGTTTTCTCTGTGAAAGCCCAAGTCAATGGGAGTGAAGGTAACTCCCCAGAGGAAGCTTTCCAGCCTGAGAGTTCCAATTGAAGGCAGATAGGAAAAGGTCAGAATTAACCGAGGGTTTTCAACACTTTGTGGCCAGAGAAGATCATCGCTGACAAAGGCCACAACCTCAGCAGCGAAGTTACTCATCTCTCATCCCCAGCTTAATCCCCGTTATTGTGATCCTTCCCTACCCCCACCGATTGTCTGTCTTTCGCATGTCTGGGTTGAGGGTGAAACGGGGTTCGGGGAATAATTAGATTAGCGGCCTGTAGTTCTAGTATTACAATTACCTGTTTATCTTTTCTCTTGTTATAAATAAACAGTTTTTATATGGGTTGCTTACAAATCTGGTGCCTGTCAGTCATTGGAGCAGCGAGGATCAAAGATCTCAGGAAAAATATACAAATTATTGGTGATTTCACTTATGCTGGGACTCGGGTGTCTGTGGGGCTAGAATTGACCGCGCGCTCACCCAGGGTGTGTGAGTGTGTATGTGTGTGTGAGGGGGTTAAATTGTGTATTAATCTGTGTACATGTTGCAATTGCTGCATATTTTATAATTTTTTGGATATTTTTATTTTATTTCATACTGACTGACAGTTTTATTTAGTTCAGCGAAATGGCCACATTATTGTTCATCTCCCCCGGGCCATGACAACGGGAGCCAAGAGCGATTTCTGTGTCAGTGATTAACACACATTCCCACTGCCAGCATTGCAGCCTCCAATCAGTGAGAGCAGCAGAGAGGCTCCCTCACTCTGCTTTATTTCACCACAACCTCATCTTTAAATGAACTCACGGTCACACAGCAACAAAACCGAGAGATCAGTGACACTCAGTGACCGAATAATCGCTGAAACGACCCAACAGGCATCCCATCCTGTAGACCAGGAATATTCCATTGGAGATCCGCTTGGCCGGGTCACTCCCAGCCAGGAATATTCCATTGGAGATCCGCTTGGCCGGGTCACTCCCAGCCAGGAATATTCCACTGGAGATCCGCTTGGCTGGGTCACTCCCAGCCAGGAATATTCCACTGGAGATCCGCTTGGCCAGGTCACTCCCAGCCAGGAATATTCCATTGGAGATCCGCTTGGCCAGGTCACTCCCAGCCAGGAATATTCCATTGGAGATCCGCTTGGCGGGGTGACACTCAGCCAGGAATATTCCATTGGAGATCCGCTTGGCGGGGTGACACTCAGCCAGGAATATTCTATTGGAGATCCGCTTGGCGGGGTGACTCCCAGCCAGGAATATTCCATTGGAGATCCGCTTGGCGGGGTGACACTCAGCCAGGAATATTCCATTGGAGATCCGCTTGGCGGGGTGACTCCCAGCCAGGAATATTCCATTGGAGATCCGCTTGGCCGGGTCACTCCCAGCCAGGAATATTCCATTGGAGATCCGCTTGGCGGGGTGACTCCCAGCCAGGAATATTCCATTGCAGATCCGCTTGGCCGGGTCACTCCCAGCCCGGAATATTCCATTGCAGATCCGCTTGGCCGGGTCACTCCCAGCCAGGAATATTCCATTGCAGATCCGCTTGGCGGGGTGACACTCAGCGAGGAATATTCCATTGGAGATCCGCTTGGCGGGGTCACTCCCAGCCCGGAATATTCCATTGGAGATCAGCTTGGCGGGGTGACGCCCAGCCAGGAATATTCCATTGGAGATCCGCTTGGCCGGGTCACTCCCAGCCCGGAATATTCCATTGGAGATCCGCTTGGCGGGGTCACTCCCAGCCAGGAATATTCCATTGCAGATCCGCTTGGCGGGGTGACACTCAGCCAGGAATATTCCATTGGAGATCCGCTTGGCCGGGTCACTCCCAGCCAGGAATATTCCATTGGAGATCCGCTTGGCGGGGTGACGCCCAGCCAGGAATATTCCATTGGAGATCCGCTTGGCGGGGTGACACTCAGCCAGGAATATTCCATTGGAGATCCGCTCGGCGGGTGACACTCAGCCACATCTCCGCCACTTCATTGCAGGCTGGTGCCTGGGAGGGTCTGACACAGATCCTGGTCAATGTCCACAAATGTCTGGTTGTATTTGTCGATGTGCTTCCTGAAGCACAGGCCAGCTGCAACATCACATTCACACCCCTTGTTCCTGCACAGGACCCTCGATGGCCAGGGCTCACCTGTAAAAATGGAGACTGTAAATATATGTAAGATACACTATACACACCTGGCTCTGTCCAGCACTGGGTCAATAGGAATTTCCTCCAACTGAATATTTGGTCGGAAGCCTTTGTCTTCAGACCCTGGGACCAACTGCACCCTTTTCCCCGGCAACTGCCTGTCTGCGGGAGAATCAGACGGTCCGTAACCTTGGTGTTAAAGTGGATCCTGAGCTGAGCTTCTGAGAACAGATCGTCACCATCACGAAGACCACCTATTTTCACCTCCATAAAATCACCCAATACATCCACTGCCTCAGCCCATCTACTACTGGAACCTTAACCAGTCCTTTGTCTCCCTTTGATTATTCCAATGCACTTCTGGACAATTGACCACATTCCATCCTCTGTAACCTTGAGGTTATCTAAATATCTGTCGCCCGTATCTTTACTCGCACCAAGTCCGTTCCCCTCTCGCCATTGTGCTCACTGACCCGCATGGGCTCTGATACATGACCTCCTGATTTTAAAATTCGGTCATAAAACAGAACCTAAACTTGTATGTTTTTATATCCGGGTCACTGAAAGGGGCAACACAGGTGGAGAAGGTAGTCAAGAAGGCATACGGCATGCTTGCCTTCATTGGCCGAGGCATTGAGTATAAGAATTGGCAAGTCATGTTGCAGCTTTATAGAACCTTAGTTAGGCCACACTTGGAGTATAGTGTTCAATTCTGGTCGCCATACTACCAGAAGGATGTGGAGGCTTTAGAGAGGGTGCAGAAGAGATTTACCAGAATGTTGCCTGGTATGGAGGGCATTAGCTATGATGAGAGGTTCAATAAACTCGGTTTGTTCTCACTGGAACGACGGAGGTTGAGGGGCGATCTGATAGAGGTTTTCAAAATTATGAGGGGCATAGACAGAGTGGATAGTCAGAGACTTTTTCCCAGGGTAGAGGGGTGAATTACTCGGGGGCATAGGTTTAAGGTGAGAGGGGAAAGGTTTAGAGGAGATGTATGAGGCAGGTTTTTTACACAGAGGGTAGTGGGTGTCTGGAACTCGCTACCGGTGGAGGTGGTGGAAGCAGGGACGATCCTGCTTCGGAGACAAGGGCGCATAAGTCGGACCCGTTGGTCGAGAGGGTCCACCTGCTGCATGCCAACCCCCAGTACGCCTACGTAGCGTTCCCTGACGGCCGCCAAGACACGGTCTCCCTTCGGGACCTGGCCACCACCGGCTCCCCTCCCGCACCATTGCCCCCACCCCCACCCTCCCAGCAGCACCTGAACGGAGGGTCAGTACTACCGCCACCCCTACCCAGCGCCGAACAAGCACCGACGCCCCCTACAGGTGCTCCTCCCCCCTGCCCACCTTTTGCCCCAACAGCGGCGCCTAGGGGTGACAAAGCTGCCTGGGAGGAAGACACCACGTTCCCGGAGTCGCAACCACCGGGGCCCCCACCAGGTTCATCGCCGAAGCTCAGACGCTCCAGAAAAACGACCAGGCCACCCGATCGACTGATTGCTGCACCATGAACACTTTTTCTGTTTCCCTCGACATCACGGTACCTCCATACCTGGTCCTACCATGCAAAAAGCAACATTAAGGCTGGCCATCACCCCGCCGGGTTCTTTTTAACAGGGGGTGAATGTGGTAATACCAGGTATTGCAGTACCTGAGAGGTGGATGACCATTGGCTAGACCCAGGAGTCTACCATTGGCTAATGTATATAGCTCCTCCCTGAGAGGTGGAGTATAAGAACCAATGCCGTCCCAGCAGCCTTCATGTATCGAAGCTGCTGGGAACAGTTCTAGCTGATTCAAGCCTATTAGTTATGACTCACCTTGTCTCGAGAGTAATTGATTGCGCATCACTCTATCCACAAGTTTGCTGAGGACACGACCGTAGTGGGCCGGATCTGAAACAACGATAGTCACCAGGAAACACTTTTGTCCCAATGTTCAGACCTGCCTCCATCCTCTATCTGAAGGGAGTTAGGGATGGACAGGGCCTGGGTGTAGAGGGTGCACGAGGTGGGGGTGGGGTGGGGGGAGCAGGAGGATGGGGTAGGACCCTCAGTGCGAGGTGGCAGTGAACGGGACCGGAAGTGAGAGCCCGCCTCGTATGACAGCTTAGCCAGTGAGTGAGATCTAAACACTCACCATCTCCCCAAATAACCACCGCCCCCCCCACCATCCCCCCCCCGGCAACAGTCACCATCTCCCCAAATAACCACCGCCCCCCCCCCCACCCCCCATCCCCCCTTCCGCAACAATCACCATCTCCCCAAATAACCACCGCCCCCCCCACCCCCCACCCCCCCCCCCCCCCCGCAACAGTCACCATCTCCCCAAATAACCACCGCCACCCCCCCACCCCCACCCCACCGCCCCTGCTAAAGGATATGTGGCCCCTTGAGATGGATTGGCCGTCACACATGCAGGGATCCCCCGGATCAGCTATGCTCCGCCCCCTCGGAAATGACATAATCGCATTGCTCCCACACCAATCTCTGAGCTCTTTTTTAATCTGAGGTACACTCTCTTTATTGTCTCCCATCAGATCACCTTTACCACGTGAGTATTTCTCATGTCCCCAGTTTCTATCCCTCACCAGCTGAAACTGATGTCGGAAACCAAGCCTTGATTTATGAACTAATTCATAATCACCTGCCATTTCTGCTGCTAATCTCACAGTTTTAACCCTCTGTTCTTCCACATGAGTTCTCACTACATCAGGGATTGAATTTTTAAACTCCTCCAAAAGTATAATTTCTCTGAGAGCTTCATACGTTTGGTCCATTTTCAAAGCCATTATCCACCTTTCAAAATTACTCTGTTTGAGCCTTTCAAACTCCATGTATGTTTGACCAAATTTTTCCGTAAATTTCTAAACCTTTATCTGTAAGCTTCAGGCACTAGTTCAAATGCACGCAAGATGGATTTTTTCACCTCCTCATGCGTCCCAGATGCCTCCTCCGGTAGTGATGCAAACACTTCACTAGCCCTACCTATCATCTTTGTTTGAATCAGTAATACCAACATGCCCTGTGGCCATTTCATTTGTTTAGCTACCTACTCAAATGAAATGAAAAAGGCTTCCACTTCCTTCTCGTCAAACCTTGGCAATGCTTGGACATATTTAAATAGATCCCCACCAAGCCTTCGACTTTGACGCTCTTTCTCACTATCCTCATCAATCTCATCCAACTGTATGTTTCCCTTTACGTCTGCCAATTTTAACTAACTGTAATGTTTCATAGCCATTTTCTGAAGTTCAAATCTCTCTCTTTTTCCCTTTCCTCTCTATCTCTTTCTTTTTGTTCTGCGAGGGCTATTCTTTCTTTGTTTCTTTCTTCTCTCTCCTTTTCTTTTTCCCTGATCTGTATATCCCTTTCTCTTTCTTTTTCTCTCATTTCATATTCAAGCTGCTTTCATTCTTTTTCATGTTCAAGTTGCTTAATCTGCAACTGGATCTTTGTCAATTCTAATGAGTCAGACTGTATCTCAGGCAACTTTAAATGCTTAGCCACCACCATAAATACCTCATCTTTTCGCATTTTGTCAGGTAATGTTAACTGCAATGTTTTTGCCAAATCTAACAGTCTGCTTTTAGTCTCTGTCCATAAGGTACTGCGTGTGACCGTCTCCACCCCCAAAAGCTTCAGAGCCTCTGAAAGAGCCATTGTCCACAACACACTCCCGACTTAAACTGAAATACCACACCAGAAAAGCAACCACATTATGCTCACCCCTCACTGTCTTTAACTTCACTAAGCCAATCCAATAGATAGACTTTTATCA